>NC_045963.1:18229067-18575317 GCF_010909765.2 Amblyraja radiata
TAGGCCCTGACCTCGGGTGATCACAGAGGGAGAGGACTGAACTTTCTGATGCCTTTCCCCACAGTGGAAATTTTTTATTCTTTTGTGGGGGGACGTTTGTGTTGAATTATACAATATGTTGTGTCATTTTTCTTAATTTTAATTTTTCTATGGATGTATGGAAGCTTAATTATTATTATTTTTTTTTTTCTTCTATGTAAAGCACTTTGGTCTCAACGCGAGTTGATTTAAACGTGCTATATAAATAAAGTTTACTTACTTACTTACTTACATATATACACACATATATATATACACATATATATACACATATATACACATATATACACACATACATATTATATTATATCCGTTGTTTGGACACTTCTACATCACATCTCTGCAAACAGGTTCCATTTAAAGGAATGGGTGACGTTTCGGGTGGAGACCCTCTCGACCCGAAATGTTACCCACTCCTTCTCTCCAGAGATGCTGCCTGTCCTGTTGAGTAACTCCAGCATTTTGTGTCTATCTTTGCTTTATACCAGCATCTGCAGTTCCTTCCTACACACATGATCCATTTAAATCTGCAGATGATGTAGAAAGTGGCTTGGGTGTCTGCAGCAGTGGTGGAGTAGATGATAGACCCCCGGGGGTCACCATTTACCAAAACCCAAGTGGATCAGCCAAACAGGTGCCATATACACCAGAACAGTTCAGAGGCTGGTAATGATGAGTTGAATGATGCACCTCTTTACAACCTTTCCATCATTCCATCAGCAAGAGAACTCCACAGGAGATCCTTTTTCCCTGTGGCTATCAAATTGTACAACTCCTCCCTATTCTTTCGTGCCCCTTCCCAATCTTTGCATATCCCCAATCCTGGACTTTCCGCTCGTCACTTTAATTTCATGGCTCATGTATCGTGTTGTGTTTTTATGTTGGCAGACCAATTTCCCTCCTGGGATAAATAAAGTTCTATCGTATCGTATTTAAAAAGGCACAAATGATGGAATACTCCTCATTTGCCAGAGTAGAGCAGCTCCAACGAGACTCAAAAAAAGATTGATATTTCCAGCACAAAGCACTCGATTGGTACCCAATCCACCAAACAAATTAGTTGATCAATGTGGAGTTTAGGACAGAAAGTGCTGGAGGACTTGTCCCCAAGAGGAAGGAACGCAATGCAAAGAAAATTAAAGTCAAGAGGCCTTGAAGGAATTGAAGTAAATGAAACAAGGACAAGGAAACATTTGCAAAAAGGAATGTTTAATTTATTCTGTGTGTTGTAGCGATGGTATCAAGTAAGCAGAGTAAAAGTGAATTGGAGGTCAGAACATAATGCAAATAGAAAACAGGTGCAGGAATAGGCCATTCAGCCCTTCGAGCCTGCACCGCCATTCAATATGATCATGGCTGATCATCCAACTCAGTATCCTGTACCTGCCTTCTCTCCATACCCCCTGATCCCTTTAGCCACAAGGGCCACATCTAACTCCCTCTTAAATATAGCCAATTAACTGGCCTCAACCACCTTCTGTGGCAGAGAATTCCACAGATTCACCACTCTCTGTGTGAAAAAAGTTTTTCTCATCTCGGTCCTAAAAGATTTCCCCATTATCTTTAAACTGTGACCCCTTCTTCTGGACTTCCCCGACATCGGGAACAATCTTCCTGCATCTAGCCTGTCCAACCCCTTAAGAATTTTGTAAGTTTCTATAAGATCCCCCCTCAATCTTCTAAATTCTAGCGAGTACAAGCCGAGTCTACCCAGTCTTTCTTCATATAAAAGTCCTGACATCCCAGGAATCAGTCTGGTGAACCTTCTCTGTACTCGCTCTATGGCAATAATATCTTTCATCCCAAACGACAGAGTTTGGGATAATTTACATTTTGTGGTGAGGTGAAGCTCAAGAAAGCATCAAAGTTGTACCAATTTAAGTGATAACTAGGTTTAAATTAATGCAAGGCTGAGGAAAGAGCTGCAATTAAAAAGAACCGGGTTACATACTGCCTGATTCAGTCTGGCATGTAGCCCCAGCGGGAGAGAGAGACATCAAGGCACGTGTTCAGATTATCATCGGCCTACATTGATGGTTTTACTCAGTTATTCAGCCGATTTATCAATGGCTCAAGGTTGGTTTATCACTGGCCTAATATTGGTGAGCAGTCTTGATAGCAATAACATGAGGCAATGAGAGAATGTGGAGCTGCAGTCATCATCATAGGCTTTTGCAATGCCAATAGATGGTCAACACAGGAGTTTAAGAATTTCAAAGATTACTGGATGGTGGAGAAACCATCACTGGAGATACTCTGGTAATATCACAGCAGGGTAGAAACCAGACTTAAAACAATCTGAAGACCAGGTTACCAGTGGCATAACCACAGACCAACTGTAGGATACAGGTCAGGCAGGTAAGATTAGAGAAGAGTGATGATTGATTAGATGTTCTCCATACAATAATTTAGAGATTGTAGAGGCACCAAACGTCATGAATAAACGGTTTCTTTATTCAGGCATTATAGGTTAGATATACATGCACGTTTAGTCCTCTAACACAAAATGCATTGTTGCTGCTGCGAGGCTGTTGCCTCGTGGGCTCAAGCTGAGCTCCTGCTGAGGTGGTAGAACACTCACGCGAAGAGAGAGGAAAAGGAAGAGAGGGAAGGCTGACCCGGGGTTCGTTATATACTAGGGCAGACCCCTATACCCTGTGACAACTCCTTCCTGCCATTGCCCAGTCACGTGACCCCACCCGACTGACGAGGGTTCGCATAGCAAGTGGCCTAACCACTAGGTGCTGCCACAGGATCCCCCACTCAGAACCAGAGGCAGGAAAACGAGCAGGCTGACAAAACACAACAGCCTGAACACGTAAACACACAGGCAGACCGTGAGGGCAGACGCCGAAAAGGGATAGAGCACGCTCACCTTCCACCAGAAGGTGCGCAAGCATGGTCGAGGGCGGCTCCTGCTGTGGGTCGGGGGCACCCCGGCCGATGGTCGGGACGGTGGGGCCCGCGGGCGCAGTCGACGCTCCGGCTATGGGCCATCCTGGCCGAATGCCGAGGGGTGCAAGGAGACCAACACAAAAGCCGCAGGACGGACGAGGTACAGACCCGTCACATCAACCAGCAGGGGATCGTGTACCGAGAAATATATACTGCGCCCAGCAACAAAGAACAAATACGGCGCCCAACAATAAAGAAATAACAAGAAACTAATAGCAATATTAAGCTGGGTCATTACAGTGTAAAATGGAAGAAAAAAAAACTAGTGTGCAAACATAGTGTGCAAAGTCCAAAGTAGTCAGATGCCGAAAGTTCTATGGTTCGAATCAAGCAGGTAGGACAGGAAACCAAAGTTCGAATTGTCCAATGTATGATGAGAAGACGTGTTTAAGAAGGAACTGCAGATGCTGGAAAATCGAAGGAGGAGACAGTCTCCCCCCTTCCTATCTCTCCCTCAGCCCTCGGGCTCCTCCTCCTCTTTTATACTTTCTTCTCCCCGCCCATCAGTCTGAGGAAGGGTTTCGGCCCGAAACGTTGCCTATTTCCTTCGCTCCATAGATGCTGCTGCACCCGCTGAGTTTCCCCAGCACTTTTGTGTACCTACGATGAGAAGAAGCTGTGCTTGAAATTGGAGGCTGTAGTGACATCATCTGACCAGAGGTGGCACTGTTGACAGCGGTCAGACTGCAGAGACACCATCCGGCCAGAAGGTGGCATTGTTGATGGCGGTCAAAGCAGGTCAAGCGTCGGCCCCCTCCGACAGGGCAAAATGTTGATCTCCGCACCCGTCGCCGGCGGCTCTCGGCCCTCGGCGGAGACTGAAAGTGGCCAAGGGATCTGTCGAGGGACAGCCGACTCACGACCAACCGAGGCTCCACCCTGTTGCGGAGCCGACCACAGCTCGACCGGACGGACCGCCAGTGGGATCTGCGGAAACCACGAGGAGCAGGTGGACATCAGCGGACATCCGCTCCAGGTAAGCCTGCTAGATCAGGAGGGAGGGCCAGCAGCCAGCAATCAAGGCCAGATCGCGCCCATCGACCCCAACGGCCTGCGATCGGCGAGACCAGGCACAGGCGGTAAGCGAGCGAGCAACCGCAGCGACAGGGCCCAAAGGCACGTTACTGGCGGGAGTCAAGCGGCACGATCACGGTGGCGGGGCCCAAGGCAGCGTCCGGGTGCCGTGCTGAGTTGACAGCTGTAATCACTGTCGAGCTGGGCTGCCGGCTGCAGACATCAGGTCACCACGGTAGAGGTCGGCTGCGTGCGTCGGGAAATCCAAAATATCCGTTTTGGAACGTCGGGTCACCAATGTAGAGGCACCAAACGTTATGAATAAACGGTTTCTTTATTCAGGCATTATAGGTTAGATATACATGCACGTTTAGTCCTATAACACAAAAGTCATTGTTGCTGCTGCGAGGCTGTTGTCTCGTGGGCTCGAGCTGAGGTGGCAGGACACTCACGCGAAGAGCAGGAAAAGGACGAGAGAAGGATGATTGACCCGGGATTCGTTATATACTATGGCAGACCCCTATACCCCGTGGCCAACTCCTTCCTGCCATTGCCCAGTCACATGGCCCTACCCCCGACTGCCGAGGGTCCATATAACAAGTGGCCTAACCACTGGGTGCTGCCACAAATTGAACATCATGGAACATTGCTAATTGACCACTGATTAAACTACTAATCCCAACTTTAGTCCTGATGATATTTGTTTTTCTGCTGGCCACAGATAAGCAATGGCATTAAAAATGGTGACTGTCCAAGTCCTGAAAGACCAGGGAAATTCAATAAAATAAACTAATCTTAATTTCTTCTGAAATAATAAGATTTAATATATTGCAGTTTCATACATTAAATATATTCTACAGGGTAAATAGAGCATTGAATTACCTTATCTTTGACCCGGAAAAGTGATTCCTTGTCTTTAGGATTTCTTGGCTTCATTGAAGGTTCATAGTTCACCATTCGGAAAGCCTTGCTATGTTTTAAATAGGTGCTGATCCAATTGGCAGCTTCATCACCAGAGTCTCTTCCTTCAACACAGCTTCCCCACACTCTTTAGAAAAGAACAATGGATTAAAAGTAGAGAAATTGCTTTGATCTCTATGTACAAACGTAACATTCATGTCCTCTGATTCTCAACTTCTCGGCTAATGAGATGTTCTCTGTCATTCACTTTCAACTAATTTCTAATATCCCTGTTACCCTCTTTTATGTTCCAAAAAAACAATATTTTATAGAGATTCAGCATGATCTCTTTGCTTTTGTTCTCTGTGCTTCTATACCCAAGATCCGTTTCTCATCTCCTGTCTCCCTCAAAGATTTGGGTGCATCTCAGACCCTGGACTCACTTTAGAATTGTCCCTTTGATATTATTTTACTCTTCCATGTTCTTGCCACCAAAATGTATCATCTTGCATTTATTTGTGCTATGTTTCATCCACAACCTTCAGTTCATCCAGATATCTTGACTATATCTCTGTGAAATATATCAATGTCCTTCTCAAGTTTTGTGTCACTTCAGATTTTGAAATGGTGCCTCCATATTAAAGTCCAACTCTAAATATGGTTCAGAGTACCAACCCTTGGTAAATAGCACTGCATACTTCAAGATACAATTGCTTACTGTGACTCTGTTTTCTGTTCCTTCAGTAATGCATGTAATCAACGTTAAATCTATGTGGCCCTGCATTATATTTGTATTCAGTTCTGCTGTCCAATTCATTTTATGATATCTTCGCAAATAGTTGATAAAGTCTATTTGCACAACACTAGCATACATTGTCTTCGTCAACCCATTCTATTCTCAATTTTTTAATTGCAATTGTTAGATAATGCACAAATTGCCTTTAGCAATTGCCTTCCTTTATTCATCCACACTTGCCCAAATGACTTTTAGCTTGGTTCATGATTTTCTTTTCTAGCTACTTTCAAAATGGCCTGTGTTAATCAGACTGCCAGTAATTGCTGAGTTTATCTTTACATCTTTTATGAATAATGAATGAATGAATAAATTATTATTATAATTATTTGAACAAGTATTTGCCTCAAATACAGTCAATCTTTCCAGTATCTCACATTTTAGCCAGTGCATTACCATGACAACCATCTATCTATTTTCGGGACGACAGATGGCACAATGGGCTAAGTGTTCGGCTGGCAACCGGAAGGTAGCCAGTTCGAATCCCGCTTGGAGTGCATACTGTCGTTGTGTCCTTGGGCAAGACACTTCACCCACCTTTGCCTGTGTGTGAATGTGTGTGAGTGATTGGTGGTGGTCGGAGGGGCCGTAGGCGCAGATTGGCAGCCACGCTTCCGTCAGTCTGCCCCAGGGCAGCTGTGGCTACAGAAGTAGCTTACCACCACCGAGTGTGACTGAGGAGTGAATGAATAATGCGATGTAAAGCGCCTTGAGTATTAGAAAGGCGCTATATAAATCCCATCCATTATTATTATTATTATTTTATTATGACTTTGGTAGCACTGACAAAATTAATCAAAGCTTCTGTTATCCCTTAACCTAATCACAACTTTACAGTCAGCGATCACACATGGAATTCTATTAATATATAAGCAGAAAAACTCCATAAAATCAAGTGTTATTACATTTTAAAATGCAGTGTAAAGCAAAAGGGATGCCACTCATAATGTTAAAAATGCATATGTTCTGTTGAAAATGCTGATTTTAGGATGGTTCGGATTTTAAAAAGAAACCATTTCGAAATGCCAGGACAATCCCCAAGAGTTCCTGTGAAGATACCACAGATTTCAATTTTATTGCCCCATCTTCAGCAGTGAATAACAGTCACTGTTGCCCCTGGATGGAAGCATGTGATATTTAATGGCATGGAAGTACAGAATGAAAATCCAAAGTTGATCTACAATTTTTATTCCATTGAGGCTTAAATGATTTGAAATTTACAGCTATATTCTTTGTAAATCATACCATTCAGCTGCCCATTACATAAACTTCAAGCGTAGATCTCAAAGATGAAATATAAACCTTTCTTTAAGTGTAGTGATTCACTTAACTGCAGAACAAAGTCCACCTATATATCAAGTATATCTTTCCCCCATTAAAATTTCACAACTTATAAAGTTTGCTCAATTATCTCTTTGAAGCAAAGCACTTCACTGAAGGAACACCGCCTTCATGATTTAGGCAAAAGGAAGCACTTCAGGCATGGATATAAGAATTGGTTACCTGCACATCTTCACTGGATTTGATTTTGGCAGCTTCAAAGGGACCTTCAGTTCTTCCATACCTGGTGCATTAAGACACAGATAGCCATTTTCATCTGATACAGTGACGAGCACTAAGGTAGGTTCCACTCTACCAGTAATCATATGCCATTTCTCATCAACGATTAGCCACTGCCTAGAACAGTGAAACAAAATTAATCTATTAGGAAACACAGATGTATTTAAAAAATATATGTTCCCAAACATGATCAGATTTTTCTGTCACACACTTTCTCTGCTGAATATAAGCATTGAATATTTCTGTACTTTCTGTCATTCAGGTTTATTCAGTTCTGTGGCAATGTTTCATATCAAATTGAATATCCTCTGATTTAGCCACATTTCTATTACGCAAGTGTACAGGCCCTGAAGCACCACTGTCATTTAATCCCATGCAACCGCATAATGAACATGCATGAACAAACATAATTGCCATTCTCTTGAACAAAACTTTTTTCAAATGTCCTTTTCCTATCCCTCCATTTCTACTTTAACAAAAACTAGCAAGGTATCGGTGTGATCAGACCTGAGCAGTTCCTTTATGCTGAACATTGTCTATTGCTCCTCACCTCTTTATCAACCATACTTAAAATAGTTGCTTTGCAACATTTTGTTTCTGCCACGGTACTCAGATTAATAAAAAGGATTCTAACTGCAGTCTCTTATCTGGTATTTACACTTATGAAGACACACAGGATAATATTGTGCATGCACAATCATTCAAAACAACCCTTATTTACAAACCAAATACAGATACTTCTGTTTACATTTGATCTGCCTTTGAAAAATATTTAAAGAACGATTGGTCAAAACATACTGGTTAACAAGAAATAAAGTGTTCTTATTTTCAATTTCAAAACATTGCAGTCTTTCTCTTTTTCATGGAGCACAAAAAACTGCAGATGTAGGAACCCTGAGCAAAATAGAAAGTATTGGGGAAAATTAATCGGGTCAGGCAGCATCCGCGGAGACAAACAACATTTCGGGTCAGGATTTTTCTTCAAGACCAGCGATGTTTTGCTTTGCAGCGCTTCTTCATGTTTGAACAAGGGTTCTGACCCGAAACAGCACCTCTCCATTCCCTCCACAGACCCACTGAGTTCATCTACGTTGTGTTCTGCTTTTTATTTTCCATAACTTTCCAAGGTATCTAGGGTGGCACGGTAGAGTTGCTGCCTTACAGCACCAGACTCGGGTTTGATCCTGACTACAGGTGCTGTCTGTATGGAGTTTGTACGTTCTCCCCGTGACCTGCGGGGGGTTTCTACGGTTCCTCCAGTTTCCTCCCATACTCCAAAGACGTACAGGTTTGTAGGCTAATTGGCTTGGTAAAATTGTAAATTGTCCTTTGTGTGTGAAGGTCAGGGTTAGTGTGCGAGCTCCCTGGTCAGCATGGACTCGGTGGGCTGAAGGGCCCGTTTCCGGGCTGTATCTCTAAATATAACTACCTGCTACTTAGTACTTGAATCATTTTCTCAGCTGAAAAAACAAGGCCCTAGCATTCAGCCATCGTTGGATTACTTTCCATCTTATCTCCAAGCAATTCTACCTATTATTTGGTGCAATGATGATCCTTGCATAAAATTCCACAATTGTTCAATTAATCCTTCTGAGGATATTGGGATACCAGTGAAATTAATTCACCAATAGTATAATTTTTAGCCTTTGCTCTTTTTTTTTGCTGTTGGGAGAAATTAAAAAGGTGCTAACTTTTGAAATACTCTAATTTTCTTTGCAACTATTACTTTGGATGCATGCTCATTAAAGCACTCTTGTTTGTGGACATTGTTTTTGAGGCAGTTATCATTGCGATACACTTTTAGTTTTGTGACTCAGCAGAACCAATTTTGCTATTACACCTAGGCTCCAAAGTAAAATTAGCATGTAGCATATATCAAAGGGGGGGAAAATAATTTTAAAATGCCCATGTCTTTTGCCGCAGGATATCTTAAAAGTAACTGCATTTTGAAAGGTAGTCACTATTGCAATGTAGAAGCTGCAATTGTGCTGTGCAAACTATTTTAGCCTATTTGTATACAGATATTAATCTAGTTAAACTATTACTGGAACAGGCTGGCAACCAACCAGCTGAGCAACAGCTATCAGTTCTAATGTTCCCACAAACCAATGCAAGAGGTAAGCAATGAAATTGTTGAAACATGTTGCTGATTAATATCTATATACATAAAATATAACTCATGCGGTTTATTAAAAAAATTAAAAAACGATAAAAAATTATAAAAGGATTGGATAAGCTAGATGCAGGAAAAATGTTCCCAATGTTGGGCGAGTCCAGAACCAGGGGCCCCAGTCTTAGAATAAAGGGATGGTCATTTAAGACTGAGGTGAGAAAAAACTTTTTCACCCAGAGAGTTGTGAATTTATGGAATTCCCTGCCACAGAGGGCAGTGGAGGCCAAATCACCGTATGGATTTAAGAGAGAGTTAGATAGAGCTCTTGGGGCTAGTGGAGTCAAGGGATATGGGGAGAAGGCAGGCACGGGTTATTGATAGGGGACGATCAGCCATGATCACAATGAATGGCGGTGCTGGCTCGAAGGGCCGAATGGCCTCCTCCTGCACCTATTTTCTATGTTTCTATGCATTACAAACTTTTCGTTGAATCAATTATATTTTGTTATATTCATCTTTAGTATACCATGATCAAGTTCGTGTATTCTAATGTACTCATACACAATGAACCATTGACTAGTATACAGTTAAAATAACAGCTCTCAATGGTGTTACAACCCTTCATTACACTTTCCACTTCTTCTACTGAAAGTTTTCAATCATGTTGAATTTGCAAATACCCTATCTGGTTAATTTCCTGGCCATATTATTCTTTTGCAAGTATAACTTGGCAGAGCTTTGAATGCATTATCACAGTCCAGTTAGGCACTCCCCATATCTACACCCACACATCTTCCACCAGGGACTACTGGAGAGCAATCAGCAGCAGGATCTCAGCTCAGTTTTCTTAAAAAGCACGCAGTCACATTCCTTTCACCTTCTTCGCTGCTGTTAGTTCAGTCAAAGCTAAATATAGCCATGTTTATACAATTTGCTACTTATTCAAAAGGAGAGGGCACGGAATTCAAAAATCATGTGGTGGAGTGGTATTTTGAACTCAATTTTTTAAAGGAAAATAGACATTGCAGAAAAGTAAAAATTACCAATAAATACACATATAAATAATTAATAAAGCATGCGAAAGTGACAACATTGAAGCATGTTTAATATTTTGTCAGATCAATTTTACAGTATTAATTTGTTTTATTTCCACATTGCTCAGGAGAAGAAAACAAAAGACTAAGAATGTTTATGCCGGAGATAGACACAAAAAGCTGGAGTAACTCAGCGGGACAGGCAGCATCTCTGGAGAGAAGGAATGGGTGGCGTTTCGGGTCGAGACCATTTTTTCAGATTTCAGCTTTTTGTGCCCATCTTCGGTTTAAACCAGCATCTGCAGTTCCTTCCTACACAAGAATGTTTATCCGTGTACTTGTGAGAAAGAGCAGAGGTAGAGGCGACTCAAACAGCAGTGCGTACAAAATAAACTAATGAGGTGGAAGGCGAGCTAATGAATTTTATCATTTTAACTTTGTATGAAATTATTGATCAGTATATGATCGTATAAAGATTGCATGGATAAAATACATGGACGAATTTCCATAATGAGTGCTAATTTGGTTTAATATCCCACCACATCGCCACTGCCTTCATCATCATTAACTACCTTTTTTACCTGCATTGCCTGCTTTGTTAACTCCATTCCTATCTATCTTGAAACAGCTATTTTCAATAAGAGCTGCACAGCTCATAAATACACATCAGTGCACCTTAAGGTTTCAGCATGTTTACTGTTGCTTTGCTATTCCTAAACAATGAAATCACCAGGACAGGATGAATCTTCATGACCTAAGGTGATAATAACCTAGAGGACACAAAGTGTTGGAGTAACTCAGCGGCTCAGGCAGTATCTCTGGAGAACATGGATAGCAAAAGTTTTGGGTTGGGACGCCTATCCATATTTTCCAGAGATGCTGCCTGACCCACTGAGTTACTCCAGCACTTTGTGTCCTTTTGTGTAAACTGGCATCTGCAGTTCTTTGTTTCTACATAATATTACCCTACTTCACTGCCACCACGAATAATAAATCCGTGCAAATATCTGGTATGAAATTAAGCCTTGCACAATTCAAAGATTTCCAAGATCTCCAGTGGAATTACATACATTATTATACAATTACATGATAAAGGACAACTCTCACACCAGACACTCCCTCTTCTCACCTCTCCCATCAGGCAAGAGGTACAGAAGTGTGCAAACGAATATCTCCAGGTGCTGGGACAGTTTCTTCCCAGCTGTTATCATGCAACTAAACCATCCTATCGCCAACTAGAGCGGTCCTGATCTACCATCTACCTCATTGGAGACCTTGGACTATCTTTAATCAGACTTTACTGAAATTTATCTTACACTAAATGCTATTCCCTTTATCCTGAATCTGTACACAGTGGATGGCTTGATTGTAATCGCGTACAGTCTCTCTGCTAACTGGATAGCACGCAACAAAAAACATTTCACTGTACCACAGTACACGTGACAATAATAAACAATACTACACCATCTCTAAATATAGTTTCATAAATAAAACTAATACCATCATAAACTGAACTCTAGCAGGTTAGCTTTCTGCTCATTCTCAGCTGATTGGTTTTAAAAGATGAAGCTCATAACCTTACCACCTCTGGTAGATTGACGAGATATGTCCCAGCCTCCCCTGCACTCTGCCATCCAACCATCCAGATCCCTCACCTTCATCCCTCGAAGATCACAAAAGCACCATGATTTAGTTTAGATTAGGAAGGAACTGCAGATGTTGGTTTACACCGAAGATAGACAAAAAATGTTGGAGTAACTCAGCGGGACAGGCAGCAGTCTGAAGAAGGGTCTCGACCAGAAACATCACCCATTCCTTCTAACCAGAAGTGCTGCCTGTCCCTTTGAGTTACTCCAGCATTTTGTGTCTATCTTTAGTTTAGTTTAGTTTATTGTCACACGCACTGAGGTACAGTGAAAAACTTTTATTACGTACTAACCAGTCAGCAGAAAGACTATACATAATTACAATTGTGCCGTCCAGTGTGCAGATACATCATAAAGTGATCAAGGACCCAAGCAGTCTTTCCAAGTGCGGCAGAGGTTCACCTGCACCTCCTCCAACCTCATCTATTACATCCGCTGCTCTAGGTGTGAGCTGCTCTACATCGGTGAGACCAAGCGTAGACTTGGCGATCGCTTCGCCCAACACCTCCACTCGGTTCGCATTAACCAACCTGATCTCCCGGTGGCTCAGCACTTCAACTCCCCCTCCCATTCCGAATCCGACCTTTCTGTCCTGGGCCTCCTCCATGGCCAGAGTGAGGACCACTGTAAATTGGAGGAGCAGCACCTCATATTTCGCTTGGGCAGTTTACACCCCAGCAGTATGAACACTGACTTCTCTAATTTCAGGTAGTCCCTGCTTTCTCCTTCCCTTCTCAGCTCTCCCTCAGCCCACTGCCTCCGCATCTTCCTTTCTTCTTCCTTTCTTCTTCCCTCCACCCCCCCCCCCCACCCTCACATCAGTTTGAAGTAAGGTCTCCGCCCAAAACGTTGCCTATTTCCTTCGCTCCATAGATGCTGCCTCACCCGCTGAGTTTCTCCAGCATTTTTGTCTACCTTCGATTTTCCAGCATCTGCAGTTACTTCTTAAACATGATAAAGTGAATATTGTTTAGTGCAAGACAAAGTCCAGTAAAGTAAGATTAAAGATAGTCCAAGGGCATCCAATGAGGTAGATAGTTGCTATGGGGCACTCTCTAGTTGTGGTAGGATGGTTCAGTTGATGAGTCTGAAGAAGGGTCTCAACCCGAAACGTCACCTATTCCTTCGTTCCATAGATGCTGCCTCACCCGCTGAGTTTCTCCAGCATTTCTGTCTACCTTCAGTTGCCTGATAGCCGCTGGGAAGAAACTGTCCCTGAATTTGGAGGTGTGCGTTTTCACGCTTCTGTACCTCTTGCCTGATGGGAGAGGGGAGAAGAGGGAGTGGCCGGGGTGAGACTCGTCCTTGATTATGTTGGTGGCCTTGCCGAGGCAACGTGAAATGTAGATGGAGTTGATGGAAGGCAGGTTGGTTTGTGTGATGGTCTGGGCTGCATCGACAATTCTCTACAATTTCTTGTGGTCTTGGAGGGAGCTTTTCCCAAACTATACTGTGAAGCATCCCAAGGATACCGTTACCTCTCGGAATTACAAACTGTAGTAAGTTTTGAAGTAATTTACTCCAAAAAAAAAATCTTCACACCCATCATCCCTCTTCTTGTTGAACCACTGCCCTGATTTTGAAGTCAGGAACAGTCAAGTCCTGATTCAAACATAATAATTCCTTCACGGCCTCCTATTTGAACACATAGGGCGTACCTCTAACTCGAAAGCCTGACCTTCGAGGTCATAATTTCTAACAATCATCCTTACAAAATCAGCGTCTAATCCCTCTCCATTTCTTAGAAAATGCTTTTATCTGATCGTTTAAAGTAGGGCATATACAGTTTCTTGCATTAGTAACCAGAGTAAATAGGAAAAACACTTCAGCACAATAGTCATGGTGAACAACCTTGGTTAAAATACACCTTCCTTTTGAAACCTCGCAACACAAAACGTGAAACAGGAAACACCCCGAATACCTACAATTACAGTCCAGCCGCACAATGAATGAAACACTTCACAAATAACTGCTGTTAAACAAGTTCAAAATCAAAAGCTTGCTAAACTAACCTATAGTCTGCCAGGGTGCGTGTTTAAAAGTGCTGTAGGCAATGTTGCAGTAAGTACAAAAGTCAATGGCACGTCGACATTTAATAAATCCCTGCTACAAATGGAACATTTCATAGAAACATAGAAATTAGGTGCAGGAGTAGGCCATTCGGCCCTTCGAGCCTGCACCGCCATTCAATATGATCATGGCTGATCATCCAACTCAGTATCCCGTACCTGCCTTCTCTCCATACCCTCTGATCCCCTTAGCCACAAGGGCCACATCTAACTCCCTCTTAAATATAGCCAATGAACTGGCCTCGACGACCCTCTGTGGCAGAGAGTTCCAGAGATTCACCACTCTCTGTGTGAAAAAAGTTCTTCTCATCTCGGTTTTAAAGGATTTCCCCCTTATCCTTAAGCTGTGACCCCTTGTCCTGGACTTCCCCAACATCGGGAGCAATCTTCCTGCATCTAGCCTGTCCAACCCCTTAAGAATTTTGTAAGTTTCTATAAGATCCCCTCTCAATCTCCTAAATTCTAGAGAGTATAAACCAAGTCTATCCAGTCTTTCTTCATAAGACAGTCCTGACATCCCAGGAATCAGTCTGGTGAACCTTCTCTGCACTCCCTCTATGGCAATAATGTCCTTCCTCAGATTTGGAGACCAAAACTGTACGCAATACTCCCGGTGTGGTCTCACCAAGACCCTGTACAACTGCAGTAGAACCTCCCTGCTCCTATACTCAAATCCTTTTGCTATGAAAGCTAACATACCATTCGCTTTCTTCACTGCCTGCTGCACCTGCATGCCTACAGATGGCACAATGGGCTAAGTGTTCGGCTGGCAACCTGAAGGTAGCCGGTTCGAATCCCGCTTGGAGTGCATACTGTCGTTGTGTCCTTGGGCAAGACACTTCACCCACCTTTGCCTGTGTGTGAATGTGTGTGAATGTGTGTGAGTGATTGGTGGTGGTCGGAGGGGCCGTAGGCGCAGTTTGGCAGCCACGCTTCCGTCAGTCTGCCCCAGGGCAGCTGTGGCTACAGAAGTAGCTTACCACCACCGAGTGTGACTGAGGAGTGAATGAATAATGCGATGTAAAGCGCCTTGAGTATTAGAAAGGCGCTATATAAATCCCATCCATTATTATTATTATTACTTTCAATGACTGGTGTACCATGACACCCAGGTCTCGCTGCAACTCCCCTTTTCCTAGTCGGCCACCATTTAGATAATAGTCTGCTTTCCTGTTTTTGCCACCAAAATGGATAACCTCACATTTATCCACATTATACTGCATCTGCCAAACATTTGCCCACTCACCCAGCCTATCCAAGTCACCTTGCAGTCTCCTAGCATCCTCCTCACAGCAAACACTGCCCCCCAGCTTGGTGTCATCCGCAAACTTGGAGATATTGCCTTCAATTCCCTCATCCAGATCATTAATATATATTGTAAATAGCTGGGGTCCCAGCACTGAGCCTTGCGGTACCCCACTAGTCACTGCCTGCCATTGTGAAAAGGACCCGTTTACTCCTACTCTTTGCTTCCTGTTTGCCAACCAGTTCTCTATCCACATCAATACTGAACCCCCAATGCCGTGTGCTTTAAGTTTGTATACTAATCTCTTATGTGGGACCTTGTCGAAAGCCTTCTGGAAGTCCAGATACACCACATCCACTGGTTCTCCCCTATCCACGCTACTAGTTACATCCTCGAAAAATTCTATAAGATTCGTCAGACATGATTTACCTTTTGTAAATCCATGCTGACTTTGTCCAATGATTTCACCACTTTCCAAATGTGCTGCTATCCCATCTTTAATAACTGACTCTAGCAGTTTCCCCACTACCAATGTTAGACTAACTGGTCTGTAATTCCCCGTTTTCTCTCTCCCTCCCTTCTTAAAAAGTGGGGTTACGTTTGCTACCCGCCAATCCTCAGGAACTACTCCAGAATCTAAAGAGTTTTGAAAGATTATTACTAATGCATCCACTATTTCTGGAGCTACTTCCTTAAGTACTCTGGGATGCAGCCTATCTGGCCCTGGGGATTTATCGGCCTTTAATCCATTCAATTTACCCAATACCACTTCCCGGCTAACCTGGATTTCACTCAATTCCTCCAACTCCTTTGACCCGCGGTCCCCTGCTATTTCCGGCAGATTATTTATGTCTTCCTTAGTGAAGACGGAACCAAAGTAGTTATTCAATTGGTCAGCCATATCCTTGTTCCCCATGATCAACTCACCTGTTTCTGACTGCAAGAGACCTACATTTGTTTTAACTAATCTCTTTCTTTTCACATATCTATAAAAACTTTTGCAGTCCGTTTTTATGTTCCCTGCCAGTTTTCTTTCATAATCTATTTTTCCTTTCCTAATTAAGCCCTTTGTCCTCCTCTGCTGGTCTCTGCTGGCTAATTTGTACGCATCATCCTTCGCTTTGATACTATCCCTGATTTCCCTTGTTATCCACGGATGCACTACCTTCCCTGATTTATTATTTTGCCAAACTGGGATGAACAATTTTTGTAGTTCATCCATGCAGTCTTTAAATGTCTTCCATTGCATATCCACCGTCAACCCTTTTAGAATTAATTGCCAGTCAATCTTGGCAATTTCCAACAGTGTTAAATTGTGGCAGGGTTAAACAAGAAAGTGAGTGGAGTGCCATTGTTGACAATAAACAAGCCTTGCAAAGCCAGACTTGGAGTCTGCAACACTTCTTAAAGCATCAAGTGTGCAGGAAAGAACAGCAGATGCTGGTTTAAACCGAAGATAGACACAAAAAGCTGGAGTAACTCAGATGCTGCCTGATCCGCTGAGTTACTCCAGCATTTTGCGCCTCTCTTCCTAGCAAAGTCAAAGTTGGGAAGTACCTGTCCTTCAACGGGCCCTTCTTCAGTCCCAATTCGTAGACCTCCACCTCGGTCAGGGAGATGCCCTTGCAGGACTTGACGGGGTAAATGAAGATCCTGGAGATTTCGGCCACTTTGACCAGTTCGTGCTGCTCTCGACTTGCTCGGAACATTGCCCACAGATGCCTGGCTCCGAGGAATCCCAGTCCCAGGCCGGCGGCTGCTCCCAGCCCAGCTGCCAGAGCCAGCACGGTCCGCCTGGTGCTGATCGTACCCCCTAGCCCTGTCAAGCGATCCATGGCCTCGCAGGCAGCGGGTCCGGTCAGGTCCGGTCAGGTCAGTACAGCTCAGCTCACCGGCTCCGGGCTCCGTTCTATCTGCCGGGGTTCCCCGCACAGCTCCCGGTGCTAGAGCGCTCGCTCTGCTGCCTGTGGATGGATATTTAAAGCAGCCGGCTGGCGGGGCGTCAGGTTTCGCAACACTTCAAATGGCCCACTGACTGACTGACTGACTGACTGACTGACTCCTTCTTTACTGCTACTGCCCCTTGCAGAGCCGGAGAGCGCATCAAAACATCCAGCCGGCTGTGTTTGCAGCAACCCCTCTTCTGGGATCCAATTCCAAGGTCCTTCTAATCTAGGCAAAGATCCAAAGCTGCAAGCAGTTTCTGAGAAACTACCGGGAATCCTTGTGGCTTTCAGTAATCTACTGGAAACATGACGCGTCCTGCCACTGGGGTCGCCGACGATGGGGATGCAAAAAAAAAACCAGCTTGTTATTGTCGCAATTGTTGTTAACAGAGGGAAAAAATCTGGAAGACAAAAGGTCCTGTCCCACTGCGGGGACGTAATCTGCGAGTTTAGAAGAGTTTGCGCTCGCCACAAACTCGCAGCATGGTCGACACGTGGTCTTAGGAGGTCTATGGGTTCTTCATGCTGGAGAGAAGTTCCCCCATACTCGACGCCCCAGTTTGGTCCAGGAGTATTTTTTAGCATGCTGAAAATTGTCCGCAAGTAAAAATTGGTCAGCATGGAAAAAAATCTATTTGTTTAAGAAGGAACTGCAGATGCTGGAAAATCAAAGGTACACAAAAATGCTGGAGAAACTCAGCGGGTGCAGCAGCATCTATGGAGCGAAGGAAATAAGTCGAAGTAGGTCGTAGTAGGTCAGCATGTTATTCGTAGGTAATCAAAGCAATCAAAGGTAATCGAAGGTAGTCAAAGATAGTCGTTGATAGTGTTAGTGTTTCCGGTCTACGACCACTGCCTGTCGAGGCTTTAATCTAGAAACTAGGAACTGCAGGTGCTGGTTTACAAGAAATAAAGGCACAATGTGTTGGAGTAACTCAGCGAGTCAGGCAGCATCCCTGTAAAACATAAAGAAAGACATAAAATGCTGGAGTAACAACGGGAGAGGCAGCATCTCAGGGGAGAAGGAATGGGTGACGTTTCGGGTCGAGACCCTTCTTCAGACCCGAAGCATCACCTATTCCTTTTCTCCAGAGTTGCTGCCTGTCCGGCTGAGTTGCTCAAGCATTTTGTGTCTATCTTCGGTGTAAACCAGCATCTGCAGTTCCTTCTTACTCAGATTCAGATTAGATTATTGCCTTATCCACAAGAGTGCAATGAAGATAATTGTTGATATGAAGCTCATAGAGAACACAGTATACATTCAGCAATGATAAATACAACAATAAATATTGTTTAATATTGTATTGTTTATATTAAATATATGTGCAAAACAGAAGAATAGTGCAACACAGTATAACAATCTGAAATAGTGCAAAAAATACTTAATAAAATTATAACTCTGAGGGTCACCAATGTTGAGGGTCAGGGTGGAGAATATGTTACGACCAATTCTAACTGACAGGTTAGCTGGTCAGGAAGTCCAGAGGCCATTGGCAGATGGAAGGAGCAGAAGGTTAGGGATAGGCTTAATGGGTATGATGTTGAAGGTTAAGCTGTAGTCAACGAATTGCATCCTGACATAGGTGTTGTTATTGTCAACGTAATCCAAAACTGAATGTAGTGCTAGAGAGATGGCATCCTCCAGAGACTCCAGTTTTAATCTGCAATTTGAGAAGGAGAAGGTTAAATCAGAAGTGTCAGTGATGCAGTTGAACAAAGGGGACTATGAAGGCATGAGAGGGGAGCTGGCCAAGATAGGCTGGAAAGGGATCCTAGCAGGAATGACGGTGGAACAGCAATGGCAGGAATTTCTGGGCATAATCCAAAAGACGCAGGATCATTTCATTCCAAAAAGGAAGAAAGATTCTAAGGAGAGTAGGAGGCGACTGTGGCTGACAAGAGAAGTTAGGGATAGAATAAAACTAAAAGAAAAGATGTATAACACAGCAAAGAGTAGCAGGAAGCCAGTGGATTGGGAAACTTTCATAGGACAACAGAAGGAAATACAGGCAATACAGGCTGAAAAGATGAAGTACGAGGGAAAGCTGGCCAGGAATGTAAAGAAGGACAGTAAAAGCTTCTTTAGATATGTTAAGGGCAAAAGAATAGCAAAGTCAAATGTGGGTCCCTTGAAGGCAGACACAGGTGAAATTATTATGGGGAACAAGGAAATGGCAGAAGAGTTGAACAGGTACTTCGGATCTGTCTTCACTAAGGAAGACACAAACAATCTCCCAGAAGTACTGGATGACAGACGATCTAAGGGGGTAGAGGAACTGAAATCAATTTTAATTAGGCGAGAAATAGTATTCGGTAGGCTAATGGGACTGAAGGATGATAAATCCCCTGAGCCTGATGGGCTGCATTGGTGATAATTTTCCAATGTTCAATAAATTCAGGATCAGTTCCTGTGGATTGGAGGATAGCTAATGTTATCCCACTTTTCAAGAAAGGAGCGAGAGAGAAAACGGGGAATTACAGACCAGTTAGCCTGACTTCGGTGGTGGGAAAGATGCTGGAGTCAATTATTAAAGAGGTAATAATGGGGCATTTGGATAGCAGTAAAATGATTAGTCCAAGTCAACATGGATTTATGAAAGGGAAATCATGCTTGACTAATCTTCTGGAATTTTTTGAGGATGTGACAAGTAAAATGGATGAAGGGGTGCCAGTGGATGTAGTGTATCTAGACTTTCAGAAAGCATTTGATAAGGTCCCGCACGGGAGACTGGTGACTAAAATTAGAGCACATGGTATTGGGGGCAGGGTGTTGACATGGATAGAAAATTGATGGGCAGAGTAGGAGTGAACGGGTCCTTTTCAGAATGGCAGGCAGTGGCGAGTGGAGTGCCGCAAGGCTCGGTGTTGGGGCCGCAACTGTTTACCATATATATTAATGATTTAGAAGGGAATTAGGAGCAACACTAGCAAGTTTGCGGATGACACAAAGCTGGGTGGCAGTGTGAACTGTGAAGAGGATGTTAGGAGGTTGCAGGGTGACCTGGACAGGTTGAGTGAGTGGGCAGATGCGTGGCAGATGCAGTATAAAATAGATAAATGTGAGGTTATCCACTTTGGTGGCAAAAACAAGGGGGCAGATTATTATCTCAATGGGATTAGGTTAGGTAAGGGGGAGGTACAGCGAGACCTGGGTGTCCTGAAAGTTGGCGTGCAGGTACAGCAGGCAGTGAAGAAAGCTAATTGAATGTTGGCCTTCATAACAAGAGGATTTCAGTATAGGAGTAGAGAGGTTCTTCTGCAGTTGTATAGGGCTCTGGTAGGACCACATTTGGAGTATTGTGTACAGTTTTGCTCTCCTAATTTGAGGAAGGACCAGATGGCACAATGGGCTAAGTGTTCGGCTGGCAACAGGAAGGTAGCTGGTTCGAATCCTGTTTGGAGTGCATACTGTCGTTGTGTCCTTGGGCAAGACATTTCACCCACCTTTGCCTGTGTGTGTCCTTGGGCAAGACACTTCACCCACCTTTGCCTGTCTGTTTGGAAGTAATTGTGTGAAGCACTTTGGGGTCAATGCAAGTTGACTAAAAATGTGCTATATAAATAAAGACATTATTATTATTATTATTGTGATTGAGGCAGTGCAGCGTAGATTCACGAGATTGATCCCTGGGATGGCGGGACTGTCATATGAGGAAAGATTGAAAAGACTAGGCTTATATTCACTGGAGTTTAGAAGGATGAGGGGTATATCTTATAGAAACATATAAAATTATAAAAGGACTGGATAAGCTGGATGCAGGAAAAATGTTCCCAATGTTTGGCGAGTCCAGAACGAGGGGCCACAGTCTTAGAATAAAGGGGAGGCCTGGTGCAGATTTAAGACTGAGGTGAGAAAAAACTTTTTCACCCAGAGAGTTGTGAACTTGTGCAATTCCCTGCCACAGAGGGCAGTGGAGGCCAAATCACTGGATGGATTTAAGAGAGAGTTAGATAGAGCTCTAGGGGCTAGTGGAATCAAGGGATATGGGGAGAAGGCAGGCACGGGTTATTGATTGGGGACGATCAGCCATGATAACAACGAATGGCGGTGCTGGCTCGAAGGGCCGAATGGCCTCCCCTGCACCTATTTTCTATGTTTCTATGACTTCTTTTTCCTGTACACAGTTTGCCAGGAGCCTAGATTATTTCATTTAGTTTAGCTTGGTTTAGAGACAGCGCGGAAACAGGCCTTTCGGCCCACCGAGTCCGCACCAACCAGTGATCCCAGCATATTAACACTATCCTACACACACTAGAGACTATTTTTTACACTTATAACAAGCCAAATAATCTACAAACCAGTACGTTTTTGGAATGTGGGAGGAAACTGAAGATCTCTGAGAAAACCCACGCAGGTCATGGGGAGAACATACAAACTCCGTACAGACAGCACCCGTAATCAGGATCGAACCCGGGTCTCTGGTGCTGCAAGCTCTGTAAGGCAGCAACTCTACCGCTGCGCCATTGTGCCACCTTATTGTGTGGAAAACTGGTGCAGATATGGGCCATTACCAGTCTTCCAAACCACTTCATTACGGTTGATGTTAGAGTCATTCTGAAACGTATCTTTATTTTTCTTGGGGAGGTTTCCTTGAAGCAGATGAGGCTGTAGCTTTCCAATGGTGTTGCAGTAATTGTGCTGCAGGCTTTCAGTGCGAGTATCATTGTGCATGGAAATTGCAGTATGTGGTTACTGCTGTAACACCTGGAACCACCAGAAAAATAGTCAGTCTACCAAAAATGATCCATAAGGGATCTCAATGCCACGACTATGTAAAGACTCCATGGTCTCTCCAAAAACAATTCCAGAATGCCTGGGATAGAAGTTGTCCAACAAAGCAGTTGTAACTAGTTCTAAATGACCTGACAAGGAAAACTGATTCAGACCCAACGAAAGATCAAACATAAGCTGACAAGGTCTGTGCAGAAGTATTGGTAATATTTTGCTTGTGACAGGAAATATAAACAATTACATTCAGAATTCAAGCATTTTCCACTGATCAGTCACATCAGCCGTTAGTATTAAGTCACCAAGAGTTCAAAGTTCATTTAACTGAAATCAGTTATGATTCAACTAGGCGTAAATTGTCCATGTGAAACTTTCCACTTCCCACAAGATTAGTTGTTTAATATTTATTTGATGCACTATCACACTGCAGTATACAAAAATGAGAATAACACATGAATATTTGATTGGTTTAGACTAATACTCTGCTGCTAAAGGGGAGCAAAGAGGAAATGATGCACAGGATGTGGTGCCCTTTATATAAACAAATAGTTCAATTGGAGTTTTTTCATCATTATTTGTAGAACCTGGCTTGGTCAAAAATGACGTTAGCTTCATCAACATACCAAAAGTATATAACCACATTTATAACCACAGTCTCAAAGCCAAGAAGAAGAATCCAAACAGTATGGATGTTTTCCTACATGACTTTTTGAACTTGTCATTTTATTTCCATAAAATTGAATCAGCAGTAAGCTGTCGAAAAGACAGGGAATACATCCATATTGTATCGTCTATTGGCAAGGCAAAGTATTTTCTTTATGGATCATTTGAAGTATTGCAAATAAACTCACCATGTTTTTATTCTATTTGAATTCATTTTAATTAACGTAGCATCATTTGCATTAAAGTTTCTAAATGTTCATGACTTTTGCTAACAAAATAATTTCTGTTTAAAAGCTTTGTTGTAGATAAGTTTTAAAATGGGGACGAGACATCAGGAAAGTGTAAAGCTTTGTTTTCAAGTTTAGGAATTCCAACATATTAACTGGGGCCGGTTTTGGGTTGTCAGTTGAAATTTGTCACGATTTCCGTAAAGATGCTGTGTATATTTTCAAATTAGAAACCTGAATATACATACATCTGAATGTTTGTATACTGTAAAGTTCAACAATGTTTTGAAGATTCATAGAGTTTCCAAAGATTTTCTTTGTGTTTGGGCATTAAACTACCTCCCTAAATGGGCCCTATCCTTGCTGCAAACATCTGGCTGCTTTCCCCTGTTGGAAGTTGCTTCATATTTGGCAGATATATAAATAGACTAGATCTTTGAATCAGTTAGTCATTCTGAAAAGAGAAGGTGGGATATTTTCTGAGATTTTGCAAGCTGGGTTACTGATCAAATTTACTTAACCTCGGGACATAAATCGGACAAATCTAAAATTTGAATAGTATTCCCAGCACATCACTGGCTTGCCCCTGTTGTCATTTAGTAAAGGGAAACATTGGCATAAAGTTGAACTTCTAAATGCAAACTATTTCACCACAGCATCATGCACCTCACTTTTTAATCTAATTTGAAGGGGTTTTTTCACATCCACATGAAATGGTTTTCAGTTTTGGAGAAAATGGGAATGAAATTAAAGAGTCTATCCTGAACATTTACATATCAGCATAGATAGATAGATATAATTAGATATAATTTATTGCCACACAACCAGGGTCGGTGGAAATTTGGGTTGTCAGCAGCAGTACAATAATAAAGAACACACAATAAAACTGTAACACAAACATCCACCACAGCATTCATCACTGTGGTGGAAGGCACAAAATTTGGCCAGTCCTCCTCCATTTCCCCCCCGTGTACAGGACCAGAGTCCAGAGTCAGTCCAGGATCGGCTCTTCCTCACCGGAGACCGCGGCTTTAAGTTGGTGTAGGCCGCAGGCCGGCGGTCGAGATTTAAAGTCCCCGCCGCAGCCAGAAGCACTGTAGACTGCAGGGCCGACGGTCGAAGCTCCCCTCCAGGGGTGATGGCAAGTCCATGCCGGCCCCGCGGTAGAAGTTGGCCGTGGGCCGGCAGTGATGGCTTCTTCTTCCCCCGGGTCCCCCACGAGGGATCCCGGGCTGTAGACGCCGCACCAGCTGGAGGTCTGCAGACCGCGGCTTCAGGCCGCGACTTCAGGCTGCCGGCTGCCCCGGGCCAGCGAAACGGAGCGCTCCCCTCCAGCGAGCCCCAGCGAGGGTTCACCCGCTCCACGCCGAGAGTCCACGCTGCGCCCGCCGCTGAAGCCCCGGGCACGTCTCCGGGAAAGGCCGCGCCGATCCTTGCTGTTAGGCCACGGGGGAGGCGACCTGGAAAAAGTCGCCTCTCCATGGAGGAGGCGACCGAAGCGGTTTCCCCCTCACCCCCCCACACAAGACACACAAAGAAACATTAAATACACACTTTAAAACATACTAAAAAATAAAAAAAAAGTTGAAAAAACTGACGCGCTGCTGACATGGCTGCACACAGAGGAGCGCCCCCTACACGCTAGGGTAGCATAAAGCTTATTCCAATCTCTTTGGCAGAATTATTTCTTGCTGATAACTGTCATAGTCTTTGCCTATTTCAGAATGGGCTTCTGTTTGTTATCCCATAAAGAGCAGTTTTTGGGGAAAAAAGATGAGTGAAGGTTAGTCAGACAGAGGACATGGGCCTGGCAATGCTGCAATACCAAATACACAGGCATAGTCATATCTACCTCCATTTGCAAAGGTTTCAGACATTGTTGGTTGAAGGGCCTGGTCTTGTGCTGTACTGTTCATGTTCTAATGAATGATGACAGAATGGCTTAATTTTAAGACCATCCTCATCCCAACATTATTTGGGCCAGAAAGGTGCAACAAAGAAGCTATCGCCATGATACCTGTGTGATTTCTCGGAATATAAGGTGAACATCTGAATAATAAGGTGCTGCCACGCACCGGAAAAGTATCTGTTTACACTGTCACAGAGGTGTTTTACATACCTGAATTTAGCCCATTGTGTCCGTCTAAGGCTCAAAACAAAGAGCTGTTTGGACTAATTCCCCTTCGCCACTCTCAGCCTGTAGACTCATAAATGTATTGGGGATTTCTGCCTTCATGAGCCTCTCAAAGAGTCAATCTTCCCAACTAATTGAAGCCTGGACATCTCCCTTGAGTTTCTGGTGCATATATGAGACCAATATTTGCTTCACTTACATTACCTGTCATTATTACTCAAATGTGCTTGGATAGTGTTCTGCATGGTCCTAACACATTGCATCACCTCACTTGTATTGAGCAATACCCTGCCTGGTATGGTTTAAAACATGTTCTTTTAACAGCTGGTGTTAGGTTCACATCAATGATTATGCAGCGTGATATTGTGAGAGGTTAACCATCATGTGCACAAATGCACATTTGCATTTCTGAAGAAGGGTCTTGACCCGAAATGTCACCCATTCTCTCTCTCCAGGGATGCTGCCTGTCCCACTGAGTTACTCCAGCATTTTGTGTCTATCGTCGATTTAAACCAGCATCTGCAGTTCTCTCCTGCACATTTGTGCACAAATGCATCATCTTAGCTCAATTCTGCTGCCCTGACCTGGAATGCCTGTTCATAAAATGCCATTCCTTGTCTCTATTGAGGGAATTCACCTCTGTCATTTGGTCAGCGGTCTACATTTGACCCCCTAGCCAATGCCGAGATGGCAATGGGCGAATGATACTCGGTCGTCAACTCTCTCTAGACTCCAAACCCTTTTGCCCTGTTCCTCATCATCAGTCATTTCAATCAAGCCAACTTCACCAAAATACCATCAGAATGTCCCCTGCTTCACGTGGGGTGTTAACGCTGCCACAGCAGTATAGTTTCTGCCTTAGAGTGTCAGAGACCGGGTTCGATTCTGACGACGGGTGCTGTCCGTACGGAGTTTATACATCCTCCTTGTGACCACTAGGGTTTTCTCCGGGTGCTCCGGTTTCCTCCCACATTCCATAGATGCACAGGTTTGTTGGTTAATTGATTTCTGTAAATTGAAATTGTTCCTGGTGTGTAGGACGGCGTTAGTGTATTGGGTGATCACTGGTCTGCACAAATTCAGTGGGCCGAAGGCCCTGTTTCCCTGCAGTATCTTTCAAGTGTAAAATAAAGTTAAGTCGAAAGTCCGTCCATCACCCCATCTCTTGCTTCCATTTCGTTCGGTCTAATCATTTGTCAATGTTGCTTCTGTCAGCCCAGTTCATCACAGGCTTAATATTTTCTTCCATCCAGTCCATCCTTATGCTGCGTTGCATCAGGAAAGCTGGAAGTATTGTCAAGGATCCCTATCACCCCAGCCATTTCATTTACTCTCTTCTACCATCTGAGTTAGAAGGGTGAAAACTCAGACATCTGGACTTGATAATAGCTCCTTCCCCATTATTACCAGACTCCTGAATCAATCATCTCTTTCACATCCCATTCTTTTGCGCTACTCAGATTTGCACGACAATCTTGCATCACTCTGCTGCTTGTCATTGTATTTCTTGCCGCATTTGGTATTTCTGTCTGTGTACTGTTTAGTCTCTGACCTTCATGTGAACACGGAATTTTATCAATTGTAATATATTGTTGCGTATGAAAATAAACTAACTAATCTCATCTCATCAATGACATTCAATGCAAGGCTTTCAAGGGGAAATGCAAATGCTGTTGTGAGGGAAGGAATACTTGCTCTAAAATGCACCAAATTTCAAGGAAATCATAGGTGCTGTTAGTGAACAACTGGAACAGACTAATGCAGAGAGTTTATTGCAGGTTGGAATTCTTGTGCAATGTATTAATGAAGGAATGAGTGGGAAGGAACTGCGGATGCTGGTTTACACCGAAGTTAGGCACAAAATGCTGGAGTAACTCGACGGGTCAGGCAGCATCTCTGGAGAGATGTTTCAGGTCGAAACCTTTCTTCAGACTGAAGGTTGGGGAGAGGGAAACTCGAAGTATGAAAGGGTACAAAGAACAAATGAAGATTTGGGTTTGATTTGTTCTTTTCATACCTTTCATTCATTTGTTCTCTGTAACTTTTCATACCTCTAGTTTCCCCTCTCCCCTGACAGTTTGAAGAAGGGTTTTGACCCAAAACGTCACCTATTCCTTTTCTCCAGTGGTGCTGCCTGACCCGCCGAGTTACTCCAGCATTTTGTGTCTATCTTCTATTACTGAAGGAATCTACATACTGTAACACTTGTGGGTCACCAGTGCTACTTAAGATATTTGCTCATTGTAATATGGTTGTTCTACAGCAACCATGTTCCCAGGCACCTCTCCTTGTGAGCTTACTGTCCAAAGAGTATCTAGCTTTTCTGCTCAACTTCCAGTGCTGTAGCTGTGAACTACTAGAGACTAGACGGAAACTTTACTTTCCCTGATCTTTTGTGGATGAAGTAATATCAAACATGATAATTTCTTGCTCCTTAAAATGTATCCTGATATCTACAAACTTATTCCCATTTCTGAGGGATAGGGAACATCCCAAATGTTAAAATGATGCTCACTTGGACATTATAACAAGCTCCAGACATCCATTTGGTGTAACATGGGTTACGCTTCATTTCTGCTGAGGATTAAAGGTATCAGATATTCACAAGTTTTTTCAGCAACTGGTCATGGCTCCTTTCCCAATGCTGTGATCCATGGTAATCTCCCTTTAGACTGTCAGGTAATTTCAAGCTCATCGTGCATGCAGGGTCCCGACTCGAAATGTTGAGCATCTCTTTGTTTCCACAAATGATGCTTGACCTGCTGTGTTCCCCCAGTACTTTTGCATATTTACATTTTACATCCAACAAATACTCAAGTACTCAATTAAATAGGGAACCTAACTGAAGCTTGCACTCAGGATTAGATGAAAAGTTATACCTTATAATTTACAAACCTATCTCCAATGATGTATTATTAGTAAATTATTCCATTCTTCTTTATCATGCCTTTTGGTTTTTTTTCTTTCTCTCTTACTCTCTATCTATAAAAAAAACTAGAAGCAGAATCAATACACAACTGATAATATTATTAATGTACGACTGATATACATGAAATGTTTTTATTACGATATGTGCTTGCTTCTAATTTAAAAATATATATATTTTTCAATATATATATTTGATTCTATCATGAAATAAATCAACAGTAAAGCAAAACTCTCTTAACGTTAGTGCTTTTAACGAAGGGAACTTGAATAAGGATGTAAATCTCTGACTATTGTAAATAAATAACATTAAGAACATATTAAATTAATGAGTATAATTCTTCCTGACCTTTGCCTGAAGTTAATGATTTTTTTGCTGATGCACAAGGAGTCAAAGTTCCACCTGGTCAATTAGTTTTACTTTTAAGTCAATCAATGTTAAGTCATCATGAGGCTCAAAGGTCAGTCATCTAGATAATTACAATGTTCATGCAAAGATCCTCCAGAATTGCTGTTACCTGTGTGTTTAAAAAAAAATCTCATACTTGCAGTAATATTGCACATTGAATTAAATTGTGCTGCATTTATCAGACACATAAAGAAACGTAACTATCATGCATACAAATTACAATGTGGTTTCTCTTTCTTTGTACTTTAATGTGTATCAGGGAATGGAGTGGCTGTTTCAGATATTGGCTCGGTGAGTAAAGGTTGAAAGCACCTGATGATCTTTACAGCTGGGTTGTAAAAGTTGATGGTATCTGATGTTCTTTAAGAAGTATGGTTATCCCTGCACATTTCAGCATATTTTAGTGCCAAATGTTCTTGTTGGTACATACCACTGGATATGCTATTTATGCCATTTTGCTATTACCTGTGAACTAAGGTACTAATCTAACAAGAGCTAATTGTCCTTACACAATCAAACTGACAATCAATAACACAGCACAGCACAAAAGGGTCTCAACCCGAAACATCGCCCATTCCTTCTCTCCAGCAATGCTGCCTGTCCTGCTGAGTTACTCCAGCTTTTTGTGTCTATCTTCATGGCACAGAAGGTACCCATTTGGCCATCCATATGCATGTGTCTTGTCAAAGGGCTTTATAATAACACTAGAGCTCTATCCCCATTGTCCTGCAAATATTATTCTTATAAATATTATTTTCTTCCTGTAAATAATTTGCTTTCAGTGTAATTATTGAACCTGATCTCACTATCTTTTCAATAAGTACATTCCTGATAATAACAGCTCTGTAGATAGACACAAAATAACTCAGCGGGTCAGGCAGTATCTTTGGGGGAAAGGAATAGGTGACGTTTTGGGTCTTCTGCAGACTGAAAGATAGAGGTGGGGAGATGGGTGGGGGATGGGGGATAGGGACTGGAGGCTAGAAAGGGTCAGAATAAATCAAACAACTTTTTGCTTTGTCTCCGTTTATCTCTTACTCACCTACAGTCTCTCCATGTTACACCAAACAACTCAGCCTTGACTTCATGCTGCACATCCGCTCCAAATGTCCAGGTGTCCCTTTTAGAATATGCTAGAAAACTGAACATAATTATCATTACCTCAATCTAATCAGTAAATTATACAAAAATCAACAAAAATTGCTTTCTTTTTAAAACTTACTCTCAGGATCGAAGGTGGAAGGCCAATATGTAATACCCTTTCTCAGCTGGCCTTCAGGTGGCACTGTGGAGCCTTCTTAAATTAACATAAAGAAGCCTGAAAGTTCTGTGTTAACTCAGCGGGTCAGGCAGCATCTGTGGTGGGAATGGATAGGTGACCTTTCCGTTCTGAACCCTTCTCCAGTCTGAAGATTCAAGATGTTTAAGAAGGAACTGCAGATGCTGGAAAATCGAAGGTACACAAAAAAGCTGGAGAAACTCAGCGGGTGCAGCAGCATCTATGGAGCGAAGGAAATAGGCAACGTTTCGGGCCGAAACCCTTCTTCAGACGGGTTGATTCTTCAGACGGGAAGATTCAAGATTTCAGTATCTGCAGTTCCATGTGTCTCTATTAAAATACCTCTTCAGCACAGGCTGTTCCACATGTTTGACACAGTGTTGCAAGAATGATAATATAGATCTACGTTAGGATAGTGTATGAATGGGAAAGAATTCAAACTCAATGCCGGGCATTCTGCAGTTGCTAGAACAGTGATGTGTTTATTTTATGCTCCAATACTTTTGTCTAGTATTCAACTGCTGCAGAAGCTAGAAATTTAAAGTGAAAACAGAAAACGCTGGAAGAAGTCAGATAGCAAAATGTGAGATGAAAAACACATTAACAACTTATTTATTTATTTATTTATTTATTTATTCCGAACAAGTAAAGACATTAAAGACATTAATAGTAACAAAATCGAAATTATCAAACAATTGGACATTACAATCAATATTTACAAAGCAATGAAAAGAACAAAAGCAAAGTTCCAATGTCCAACTCTGTGTCTGTACAAGCTCGAAAAGGAGTGAGAAGTAGTATAACTTATTAAATCTCACCCCTTTTCCCCAACACTTCTACCATGTTTAAAAATCAATTAATTAATAATAATAATACTACCCTAGGCAATTTCCCGTAATACCTACAGACATATATATACATACAACTATTATGCACATACAAACTTCAGATCTGAAGTACCCAAACATAAGTAAACAATAGTAAAGCAATAGATAAACATTAACCACCACTTGTCAACCATCCCCTCCATCCCTGTACCACTTGAAAATTATTTTTTTATATATCATTTTAAAATGATTCATGTTTGTGCATTGCTTTAATTCCCCGTTCAATTTATTCCACACTCCTACTCCACAAACCGAAATACAAAAGGTTTTTCTAGTCGTACGGACTCTTTGTTTCTTAAAGTTAAATATTCCTCTTAAATTGTAACCCCCCACACGCTCGTTAAATAATTTTTGAATGTTTCCAGGTAAATTTTTATTTTTGGCCCTAAACATTATCTGAGCTGTTTTGAATGTAACCAAATCTTCTAATTTTAATCATTTTGCCTCTAAAAATAATGGACTCGTATGACCCAGATACTTAGCATTATGGATAATACGAATTGCTCTTTTTTGCATCATGGTTAATGAGTGTATCGCATTTTTATAGTTATTACCCCAGACTTCTGCACAATAATTTAAGTAGGGTAAAATTAATGAACAATAAAGAATACGGAGTGATTTGTAATCCAGAGCTTGCTTGGCTTTGTATAATACAGAGATACTTTTTGACAATTTTAATTTTACATATTTAATATGTGATTTCCAGCTTATTTTATCGTCAATTATAACCCCAAGAAATTTATTTTCATGCACTCTTTCAACTTCCACCCCATTTATCTTTATACTTACTAGTGTATTTATTCTACAATTACCAAATAACATTATTTTAGTTTTACTTAGATTTAATGAAATTTTATTCCTATCAAACCATATTTTCAATTTACCCATTTCTTTTATTATTTTATCCAATAGCTGTTTTAAATTTTCCCCAGAACAAAAAATACTTGTATCATCTGCAAACAAAACCAGCCTCAAGACATTGGACACATTACAAATATCGTTTATGTACATGATAAATAATTTTGGGCCCAGCACTGACCCCTGTGGTACACCACACACAATGTCCAAGCATGTAGAATTATGACTACCCAGATTTACAAACTGTTGCCTGTTACTTAAGTAGCTTTTAATCCAGTCCAGTACTATTCCTCTAATTCCATACCTCTCCAATTTTTTTAATAAAATATCGTGATTAATTGTATCAAATGCTTTTTTTATGTCAATGAATATCCCAGCTGCATATAATTTATTATCAATGGCGTTTGTGATGTCTTCAGTTAATTCTAATATTGCAAGTGATGTTGATCTATTTGTTCTGAATCCATATTGACTTTCTGTGATTAATTTATTCTTTTCTACAAATTTATCTAATCTATTATTAAACATTTTTTCTAGTATTTTGGAAAATTGTGGGAGTAAGGAAACAGGTCTATAGTTTGTAAAATGATGCTTGTTCCCAGTTTTGTATATTGGTATTATTTTTGCTATTTTCATTTGAATTGGAAAAGTACCGGTTTGGAAAGATAAATTACAGATGAATGTTAAAGGTTTGGAGATCCCCTCAATGACCATCTTAACTAGCGACATGTCAATGTCGTTGAAATCGGTAGACTTTTTATTTTTACATGTTTTGACAATATCCAACAGTTCTTTTTCTTCTACTGCCGTAAGAAACATAGAGCAGGGATTTCTCTCCACTAAGTTCTCAAGAGTTTCTCTAGATGTCCCTACAATTCAGGTAGGAATAACCTTTCATCAGAAATAGAAATAGACAGATAAGGATGAGCGTTATGATGCAGATTAAGGAGTGGTGAAAAGTGCAAGGAATTAATAAAATGTAACAGTTTGTGACAAGGTTTAGGCCAAAAGGCACTAAATGACAAAAGGGGTGAATGATTAAAGTAAGAAAAGTGTAGAGGAGATGTAAATTTAAAATAATTATTAGAAATTTCCACCGAAATTAAAGAACAGAGAAACTTAGGGTTAGATAAACAATTAATAAGAAAGAATAAGGCATTTTAATGATGACAGTCACAGAATCATTCAGCATGGAAACAAGCTCCTTGGTCCAAATGTCCACGCTGACCAACATGCCACGTCTAAGTTAGATCCATTTACCTATGTTTGGTCCATACTGCTCTGAATATCTTCTAACTATGTATCTGTCCAAATGTCTTTTAAATGTTTAACAACATTTAGTAGTACCTGCATCAAGCAGTTTGTTCCATACACCTATTACCTTCTGTGTGAAATGGTTGCCCCTCAAGTTTCTAATACATCTTTCCCCACTCATCTCAAACCTATCACCTTTACTTCTTAATTCCCCAACCCTGGGAAAGAGACTCTGCACATTCACCCTATTTATTTCCCTCAAGATTTTAACAAATCTTTGCAATATCACCCCTTGCCTCCTGCAGTCCAAGGAATAAAGTCTGAGCCTGTGCAACCTTTCCCTTTGTCTCAGGCACTCAAGTCTGGCAATAACCTCGTATATCTCACCTGCACTCTTTCGAGCTTAATGTCATATTTCTTATAGCAGGGTGACCAAAAGTGAACCCATTACTCCAAGCGCAGCCTCACCAGCGTCTTGTTCAACTGTAACATAACGCCCAACTTCTATATTGGTTTGTGCTGAAAGCCTTCTCCACCTAAGATGCCACTTTCAGTGAATATGTAAATAGTGGGGATCCAAGGCAATAAGTACAAAATCAAAGAAATTAGGCGTAACTTTTATAAATCATTGGCTACAACATAATTGGAATTATGTATTCACTCTTGGATGTTCAGCCTTAAGAAGAATGTCAAGGCCACGAGGAGATTACAGAGAACATTCATTCTGATGCCAAGAATCAGCCATTTTTGTTACAAGGAGGAAAAGGGAAAGTTGGTCACTTTTCGTTAAAATAAAGAGTTTGATTTAACAGTGGTGACTTTAATTCGTCATCTGTGACCTTTCTGTCTGAGACATCCCACACTTACAAGTGACGAGTACAAACTTGAGAACATCTTCATTCTGGGAACATTGTAGCTTGCAGGGTGTAAATCAAGTTGTCCAAATGTAGGTAGCTCACTTGTTTTTTTCTGTCTGTATTAGAACTGATCGTTTCTGTCTGTCATCGTCGAGCTCAATTTTTTCTTATTCGATTTATTTCGTCTGACTTACTGGGCATGTCCCACAACCGCCACCATTTACAACACAATACACTGGCAAAGAAGCTTAATGTGCTGATAGGTGGGGGAAAAAAATGCAGAGACCAGAAATCTAAAACTAAACAGAAAATGCTGCATCTGTGGGGAGGGAAATAGTCAATGCTTCCGGTCTGAGACCCCTTCCACTGAGCTGAAAAGGAGATATCAAAAGCTTTCAAATCTGCATCCAATATTGAATTCTACAACTTCAGATGACTTGATTTCTCGGTCTGCACCAGTTGTTTATTTGTAATATTAGCTCAACATCTTTTTTTATTCCTTCCTTTAGTTTTCTTCTGGGAGTGGAGGACATGCCCAGCCTGATCTGGTGGCTTCTCATCTGGTTCTGTAATTGCAACTTCCACATTCTTTTGTCCAAGTTCACTTGTCTCCAACTTCTCCCATTCACTCATTGTCCAGATAACCTTGTAGCTTATCCCTGTGGCCATTCCGGTTTACTTATCATAAACTTCCTTTGGTTTTTATTCAGTTGCGACAATGGGTCTCCCACCTGAAACATTAACTGTGTTTCTCTTCCCACAAATGCACCCTGACTTGTTGCGTATTTCAAACATTTTCTGTTTTTGTTAATGTGCCGACAACTATCCTCATTAAGCCATGTTTTATTAGAAATATTCCCGTTGTCCTACTGAAAATTATCATATCTCTCTTTCCCAGTTCTGATGAAGAGTCCCAAACTTGAAATGTTAACCGTGTCTCCTTTCACGGATGATACCTGACCCCGCTGAGTGTTTCTAGCTTTATTAGTTTGAGTTTAAGATTTCTAACATCTGCAGGAATGTTTTTTCCTGTGTCGTTAAGTGTATATTATTTGCATAAGGCATAACAGCATAGCTTTGGACAGTCCACCAAAAGAACAAAGGGTTAGACTGAGACATTCTTTACTTTCTAAATATATAAGATACCAAATGCCCCAGAGGTAGCAATGGTGCACGTAGAATTTAAAATAATTCTTCTAAAATAGCTAGATAAATTATCCGGAAAAGCAAACTTTTCTGAATGCATTCTTGGCCACCTCTGCTTGTTCCAGTCTCTGTAAATTGGGCTCATCCAAAACTCTGCCCCAGCACGTAACTCTCAACAAACCCTGTTCATTGATAAACCCGACCTTGTTACAGTGGCTCCCAGTTGAGCAGAACTTGAAATAATCATCTTTATTTTCATATCTCTTTAGACGTTCCCTGCCTTTACCCATGATCGTCTAGGCGCAACCCCATAGGAATCTCAGCGTGTCTCTACTGTAACCTCTTGATATCTTCAAATATAATTGGGATCCCATTGCTAGTCTTAGCTTCAGCCAAAGCACCAAGCCATCCAATTATTTTTATAAACCTCTCCAATGGGTAAATTGAAAATATGGTTTGATAGGAATAAAATTTCATTAAATCTGAGTAAAACTAAAATAATGTTATTTGGTAATTGTAGAATAAATACACTAGTAAGTATAAAGATAAATGGGGTGGAAGTTGAAAGAGTGCATGAAAATAAATTTCTTGGGGTTATAATTGACGATAAAATAAGCTGGAAATCACATATTAAACATGTAAAATTAAAATTGTCAATAAGTATCTCTGTATTATACAAAGCCAAGCAAGCTCTGGATTACAAATCACTCCGTATTCTTTATTGTTCATTAATTTTACCCTACTTAAATTATTGTGCAGAAGTCTGGGGTAATAACTATAAAAATTCGATACACTCATTAACCATGATGCAAAAAAGAGCAATTCGTATTATCCATAATGCTAAGTATCTGGGTCATACGAGTCCATTATTTTTAGAGTCAAAATTATTAAAATTAGAAGATTTGGTTACATTCAAAACAGCTCAGATAATGTTTAGGGCCAAAAATAAAAATTTACCTGGAAACATTCAAAAATTATTTAACGAGCGTGTGGGGGGTTACAATTTAAGAGGAATATTTAACTTTAAGAAACAAAGAGTCCGTACGACTAGAAAAACCTTTTGTATTTCGGTTTGTGGAGTAGGAGTGTGGAATAAATTGAACAGGGAATTAAAGCAATGCACAAACATGAATCATTTTAAAATGATATATAAAAAAATAATTTTCAAGGGGTACAGGGATGGAGGGGATGGTTGACAAGTGGGGGTTAATGTTTATCTATTGGTTTACTATTGTTTACTTATGTTTGGGTACTTCAGATATGAAGTTTGTATGTGCATAATAGTTGTATGTATATATATGTCTAGGTATTATGGGAAATTGCCTAGGGTAGTATTATTATTATTAATTAATTGATTTTTAAACATGGTAGAAGTGTTGGAGAAAAGGGGTGAGATTTAATAAGTTATTCTTCTTCTCACTCCTTTTCGAGCTTGTACAGACACATTGGAACTTTGCTTTTGTTCTTTTCATTGCTTTGTAAATATTGATTGTAATGTCCAATTGTTTGATAATTTCGATTTTGTTACTATTAATGTCTTTACTTGTTCGGAATAAATAAATAAATAAAATAATTCCCTTTCCTCCTTTAAACTGCTCATTAATCTATCCTTTTGATAACGCTTTCATTATGTGCCCTAAAATGGAAGTTCAACGGGTAACATATTTAATTTGCTACTGTTCCCAAGACATATATTACGGTTTTTATTTTAAACCACTTGAAAATACATGCTATTAATTTTTCTTGATTACATACACCAGGGCAGATTGAATGTCTTTCTCTGCAGTAAAAGTTAATAGAATGACCATCACTGTATCATATACACCTCACATCCATTCTCTATTAATATTTGACATTGTCTTGTAATGCAAGAATGAAAGAACAAACCAAAGTGTGGCATCAAGCAGTACTTGTTTTTCAATAACCCAGTCAACAATGTTGGTTATGTTTCCTTACAGAATCTGAATTGTAGAGGTGAAGTGATCTTTTGACAACAGCCCAAATATGGAATCACAAATGGTTAAATCACCAATCTGAGTGAAACCGGTGTTGTTACTGCCACAGATGGAGATGATTATAGTCGCTGGAGGTTAATTGTCATTACTTTATGACACTGCTGCAGAAATGTATGAGGACAATGTCGGTCCAAAATATGAATGATCTTCATCTCACTGTTAAGACAAAAGGAAAGCAATTTGTTGACAATCACAAATCTTCAGCTCCATTATCAGTCCATTAGATAATGAAACAGTCCATGTTTGCATGTCCATGTCCACAAAGTGTAGACAACATTTAGGCCTGTATCATCAATTGGCAGGTAAAATTCACACCATACAAATAAATCTTCAACAAGTAAGGGAGCTGGTGGAGCTGCCTCACAGCAAAAGAGACCCGGGTTCGATCCTGTCCTCGGGTGCTGTCTGCATGGAGATTGGACATTTTCCCAGTGATGGCGTGGGTTTCCACCAGGAGCTCCGGTTTCCTCCTACATCCCATAGACAAGTGGTTTTGTAGGTTAATTGGCCTCTGTAAAATTACCCAAAGTGCATAGGGAGTAGATGAGAGAGAGGGATAACATAGAACTAGAGTGAACAGCCAAGAGTTATAAATACGGCAAGGTGCCAGGTCAGGCATCATCTGTGCAGAGAAACAGTTATGTTTCAATGAGCTTTCACAAGAACAAGGAAAACTTTAAAATGACACATGTCGTATGTAGGAATGAAAAGGAGGCTCGGAAAGAACAAAGAAAATGATAGGCTGCTCGTAAATGATATTCAATTATACAACGGAAGATGGTCCCAAGTGAGTGAGTAGCAAAAGCTTGTTTGCTATATCTGATCAGCCTGGAGAGAGGTGTAACTAGATAGACAGATGAGAGAGAAAAAACATGGAAATTGTTGAAAGTCGCCAAAGGTATCCAACAGGTCAAAGCAGTGCATGTAGAAAGAAGAACTTTGTCAATGTTACAGTTTGATAACCTTTCATCAGAATCTGCTGGTTCTGAAGAATGCATCTCATTCTTCTAAACTCCAATAACCTATTGAACATTTTGCCCCATTGAGAATATCCTATTCACTCCAACACCTGCAGTGAAAGCATCATCATCAGAACAGATACAATAAAGCTGGAGGAACTGGGATTTTCATTTACCACACAAATGGAATAGATGACGGAACAGAATATCATCCTCCAGAGTGCATCACCTCCTGTTTATAGGCCACTGGAGGGCATGTCAGTAATAAATTTAAAAACCGTCACAAATAAATTAACACTGCGAAACATTTAAAATATATAATCTGTAATTTATTAGGAATAGGGAATTGAGACTACAGCTCACAATAATTCATGATTACAATTCATTAAAATGACATGCCTTATTAGTAGTAATAATAATAATCAAATGTATGCATTTGCTTTATTTTTATCAATCATTATTAATAAAATGGTAGACATTTAAAATGTATTGCCATCTTTGGCTTAATAACTATTCAGTTCACATGGAGCTCCTTTTAAAAGTATAATTTTTTTTTTCAATTTTGTCATTGATATGAAAATAAAATGCAAGATATGAAATCTTTCAATGTTCACGGGCCCTCAGCGCATCTCAGCAATCACAGCAAAAGAAGCTGAGTACGGTGTTGTATAATTATTTGCAAATTCTTGTATGCCAAGAATAAAGTAATGCCATCCAGCACGAAGCACTTTAACAATGTTCTATAGAGATTAAGAAAAATAATTATTTCGGTGAGTGAATATGAGAATAACATGTCATTATTATTCTATTTTTCAATTAGGAAATGTCTAACTTAACAATCACTTCAATTCATACTCCAGCAAAGTGCACCACAAATAGTGTATAAAGTTATCATACAGTGAGCCCTTAATGCCAATTATATCACAACACATAATGCCAAGAAGGGCCCAGGCATTTGCCCACTGGAAATTAGAAATACAGGCTCCTCGTCTTTTACATGTGGCTTACGTTCTTGTTATTCCAAACGTACGAGCACATAAATCAGACTTTGAACGAACAAGCGCATTTCCGAAAATGCATGATTCGAACACGCGTAAAGTGTGAGGTGCCTATATATAAATAGGCATAATGCGAATAGATCAATTTAGCTGAAGTTTTTTCATTTACTTAGATAGTAGGGCAGCAAGAAAATTTAACAGAACAAACACTATAAAACGTCAACTCTATCGAAAGCTAAAAGGGGTGTAGGTAGTCACTTTGAATGCTTTATTTTTAAGTAGATTATTATGGAACAAAACAAAACTATGCCTGCAGTGCTGATTAATGTTATTTTGCAATATGATAGAGGCTGGGATTGGACTTCAGTCTGAAGAAGGGTTTCGGCCCAAAACGTTGCCTATTTCCTTCGCTCCATAGATGCTGCTGCACCCGCTGAGTTTCTCCAGCACTTTTGTCTACCTGGGATAGGACTTGTCTTATGTACAAGTTCTATTAAATGTGGTAACACCAATGAACACCAAAATATCTATTGCCCTAGATATTGTAGCATTACCCTCAGGACAAAAAAAAAAAAACATAATTGTGCAAGTTGTCAGAAATTAAATGCTAGACACCCATCAGAATCCCTGGGAATGTCCTGTTTCACTGGCATGCAAAACCCACCAGAGGAAATGGTGCAGTGTTGTGTGGACATCTAAATGGCGTCAAGTTGGGCACAGGGGAAGTACAACGGGATCTGGGGGTCCTTGCACTGCAACAAGAGCGGAAATCACTATCAAAACATGGAGGGGACGGGGGAAACAATTTTTTGGCGGCCGCGCGTGCATGTGCACACTCACACGTGCGCGAGGCTTTGGAGGCTCAATCCAGCGGTAAATGCAGCTCATCTGTGCCTGTCTCACCGGGTTAACTAACAGCCCTGTCTGGACTGACGGGATACCAGCGCTGCTTCTCCGCGCTGGCCATATTTCCCACAAGCCCAAGCAGGTTAACTTGGCGGGGATGTCGCCCACCTCTCAAAACATGGGGGGGACGTGTCCCCTCTGGCCCCCCCGGATTTTCCGCCCCTGCTTGCACATCAGTCTATGAAAGTAAGCATGCAGGTACAGCAGGCAGTAAAGAAAGCGAATGGCGTGTTGGCCTTTATAACAAGAGGAATCGAATATAGGAGCAAAGAGGTCCTTCTGCAGTTGTACAGAGCCCTAGTGAGACCACACCTGGAGTGTTGTGTGCAGTTTTGATCCCCTAATTTGAGAAAGGACATTCTTGTTATTGAGGGAGTGCAGCGTAGGTTTACAAGGTTAATTCCCAGGATGTCATATGCTGAGAGAATGGAGCAGCTGGGCTTGTACACTCTGGAGTTTAGAAGGATGAGAGGGAATCTCATTGAAACATATAAGATTGTTAAGGGCTTGGACACGCTAGAGGCAGGAAACATGTTCCCGATGTTGGGGGAGTCCAGAACCAGGGGCCACAGTTTAAGAATAAGGAGTAAGCCATTTAGAACGGAGACGAGGAAACCCAGAAATAGCGCAACTGACGGACATGACGTCACATTCGGTGATGCGTGAGATGACGGGCATGTTTGCCCGGAATAGCATTCCTGACTTGGTGATGACAGACAACGCACGACAATTTGTCTGTGCTGAGTTTCGTAGGTTCCAGGATGACTGGGAATTTGCCCATGTCACCTCGTCCCATATATCCACAGAGCAATGGGCAGATAGAGCGCTGTGTGCAAACTATAAAAGGTATCATGAGGAAAGCCAAACGCCATCCTCGAATATCGCAACACCCCCCTTGACCGGACAGGCGGCTATGGCCCCCTCACAGTTACTGAACAGTAGACTGTTAAGAAGCAAATTGCCATCGCCTCTATCGCTCTTACTGCCACATCGTGTCCCACCCATGGGACCACAACTGGCCATCCGGCAAGAAAAACAGGCAGCATACTTCAATGAGAAGGCAAGCGCCGAGCCGCTGCCACGCCTGGAACAACAACAGCAGGTGTAGTTTCATGCCAAACCAACCGAGTGGCAACGTGGCCGGATTGCAAGAGAAAACCTGTCCCCTCGGAACTACGTCATCTCTACACCGGGCGGTACTGAGTTCCGCAGAAACAGGAAGGACATACGACCTGCGCACGAAGCAGCTGAGCCATGCCCTGGCAACACACAGCAACACACAGTGAACACGCTCCCAATAGGAGGAACCCCATTCCCAGAAGGAGCTTGTCTCCCAGGCTCAAGAGAACTATCACAGGCCACATCACCAGGTTCTGTGGGGGGGAACTGGCTCGAAGTGTGCCAAGCCACACTCGCACACAACAGAAATACGACACAGAACGAGGTGGAAATACGACTTGCACGAGAGGTGGGCGATGGTCGAAACCCCCAACTCGACTTGTTATGTAAAATTGATGGACAATTATTTTATAGTTCTGTAATATGAAGAGCACTGTGTTATTTGTGGTAATTTATCCACAGTAAATTGAGTAAAGGTTCCAGTTATTATTTTGAACCCAGTGGTGGAGGGGGAGATGTGATGTAATTAAAGTAAAGGGGGAGATGTGATGTATATGCAAATATGCCTGTACTTCGTGATTGAGGTCAGGTCACCTTCTAGAAGTTTCCGTTGGTTGTTCAGATTAAATCTTACTTACAAGATGGCGGACGTGTATTCATTGTGCTAGTCACAACAGGGCCTTACAGAGAACATTACACCAGGGCTGCCAACTCTCACGCTTTGAGCGTGAGAATCACGCATTTGAACAAATTCTCACGCCCTCGCGCTGATCACAAATTTCTCACGCTCTGTCGTGAGAAATTCTGCGATCAACGAAAATTTCAAAACTCAGATAAACTGCATGGGCCGCGGGTGTTGGAGAGCCGGGGCTGAGGGAGGGATGGAAGCAGAACCAGCGGCGGGGGACAGATGCGGGTTGCCGGCGCTGGCGAGTGTTTGTCGGGCTGGCGAGTCGCTCGCTGCAGCTCCGGCCATGGAGCAGTGCAACAGTCCCGGGCCGTTGGAGGCGTTGGAAGCATTGCGCCGCTGCCGTGAGAGTCTCTGTGCCGAAGGGACAGAGACTCTCAAAGGGAGGCGGAGAGAGAGAGGGGGGCAAAGAGAAAGAGGAGAGTTGGAAGCAGAAGCAGCGGTGGGGACAGATGCGGACGGGGAGCGGGGCTGGCGAGTCGCTCACTGCAGCTCCAGCCATGGAGCAGCCTCAGTGCAAGAGTCCCGGGCGATCGGAGGCGTCGGAAGCGTTGCGCCGCTGCCGTGAGAGTCTATGTGCCAAATTTGCCCTGGTGACCAGCATTGAACAGGCTGCAGCTCGGTGCATCCTGGAGGACAACCAGTGGCTGCTGGAAGTAAGTACCAAGCACTGGGTAGAAACGGTGGAAGATAGTGGATTTCAAATGGGGGTGGTTGGAGAAAGCATCCTGCTTGCCTGCTAGATTTTCACTTACTGTAACTGCAGGAAAAATGTTCCCAATGTTGGGGGAGTTCAGAACCAGGGGTTGCAGTTTAAGAATAAAGGGTAGGCCAGTTAGGACTGAGATGAGGACAAACTTTCTTCGCGCAGAGAGTTGTGAATCTGTGGAATTCTTTTCCACAGAAGGCAGTGCAGGCCAATTCACTGGATGTTTTCAAGAGAGAGTCACATTTAGTTCTTGGGGCTAACGAAATCAAGGGATATGGGGAAAAAACAGGAAAGAGGTACTGACTTTAGATGAACACCCATGATCATATTGAATGGCAGTGCTGGCTCGAAGGGCCGATGGCCTATTCCTGCACCTATTTTCTATGTTTCTATGCTTGAGTATATGGCAAAAAACTCGATCACTTGATTTTGAAGCATTCATGCATAGTGGAGGTATAATGTAGTCATAGAGTGATACAGTGTGAAAACAGGCCCTTCGGTGCAACTTGCCCACACCCGCCAACATGTCCCAGCTACGCTACCTGCTTTTGGTCCATACCTCCAAACCTGTCCTATCCATGTATCAGTCTAACTGTTTCTTAAATGTTGGGATGGTCCCTGACTCAACTACCTCCTCTGGCAGCTTGTTCCATATACCCACCACCCTTTGTGTGGAAAAAGTTACCCCTTAAAAAGTTACCTCTTAAAAATACTTCATACAAAAAACATTGAAATTATACTTCTACAATGCACTAAAACATGATTTTACTACATCAAATTTCAAAAGGTCCCTACCCTGGGAGGGGGAACACCCTACTTCCACACCCTCTCCCCACTCGGTTGCTCCACTCCATCAATGGGTACCCCCAAGGCCAATGATCAGTGATCGCTCAGCCTCCCTACTTTCAAAAACACTCCGCGGCCACTGGTTCAGACGGAGAACACTGCCAGATGTGAACGGGGAACTGAGGCCAGTTGTCCGTGATGTCTGGATCCCAATGCTCAGCGCTTCATGTTTCGGAGTTGGCTAATGTTATTGATTTGTAATTAGCCTGATTTGTAATTAGTTGACAAAACCTTAATTTATTCATCCGGACTATCTAGGGGGATGGGATTAGTGTAATATTAAAATGACATGCAAGGTGTCAGGCTGTCTGTCACAACATACAGCTCTGATAGCCCATTATTTCCTTCAGTTAAATATTGGGAAGGTAGCACTATTGTAATTTGCCACTCAATTATTATGTTTGTTTACCTCACTGACTATTTCTACCCCCCCCCCCCCACCCCAATTCCTTTGACAAGTTGAATAGAAATGTCCCCAATCTCATTGTTTTATTAATTGAACACGTAGATGAACATCCTCAAGGAGTGTAATCAGATGGAAACTGAGTCAGATGCGATATTTAAGAGCTTGTTCAAAGAAGGGGCATATTTTAAAGGAGTGACAGAGATACTTGCAGGGGAATGTGTGAGGAGATTATTATTTGTCTTTAGTTTTAGCTTGAACCAGGACATCTGAAGATTCAAAGTTTAATATAGTAATTGTGCTGATACTGACCCCAACCAACCACATAATGAATATCATCCATTCCGGAGGTTTTACTTTTATGATGCCATTTAAACTTCACTTGGATTTCAATCACTTCAATGTAAAAGTAATTGGGAATGGGGAGCATTGGAACAAATAATTGCCCTCGGTACATATTAACTGTAATGTAATAATGTATGCATGTTGGTAGGTGCAATCAAAACAAAGATCTTTTTATCATAGTTGTGTTATGAATACCACAGAAAATATTATGTACTCTCAAGATCACATTTAATAGAATAATAGTGCTTAAATATATAGTTATTTGACTTTGCATTTCGGAAAAGTCCCAGCTGAGAGGAAGACAGCAAAATACTGAACATATTGGGGGTGAAAATGACATCAGGACAGTTTGTTACGAAAATGAAAGAAATAAACAATAGACAATAGGTGCAGGAGTAGGCCATTCAGCCCTTCAATGTGATCATGGCTGATCATCCCCAATCAGTACCCCGTTCCTGCCTTCTCACCATATCCCCTGACTCCGCTATTTTTAAGAGCCCTATCTAGCTCTATCTTGAAAGCATCCAGAGAACCTGCCTCCACTGCCCTCTAAGGCAGAGAATTCCACAGACTCACCACTCTCTGTGAGAAAAAGTGTTTCCTCGTCTCCGTTCTAGATGGCTTACTCCTTATTCTTAAACTGTGGCCCCAGGTTCTGGACTCCCCAACATCGGGAACATGTTTCCTGCCTCTAGCGTATCCAAGCCCTTAACAAATGGTAACAGAATACATACAGCTGAGTGAGTATAATTTTATGGATGAGAAATTGTGTTCAACCAATTGATGACTTTTTTTTACAAAGTAACTAGCATGTTAGATAACAAGGAAGCCAATGGGTGTAGCAAATTTTGTTATACATAATTTGGTATGTAAAGTGCCCCATAAAGGATTACTGCATTAGATAAGCACCTGTGGGCTTGAACGTAATAGGTTAAGTCCAGGGGGTCAGATATGGGGCTTTATGTGTGGGCCAGATATACTGTCAGTGCAAAGGGGCTAGGAGCAAGACCAAGTGTGCATCCAGAGTCAAGGTCTGGAATAGTACTAGGTGTGCAGTCAAAGCTGGGACCAGGGGAGTGTTCAGCACTGGGAACCTAAGCAGGTAAGCAGCTATGATCAGGGTAGAATAGGGGGCCAGGTGTAAGGCTGGACTCAGGGTCAGGAATGAGAGAAGGTATGCAACTGGAGTCAGGGCCAGGAGTGGTACCAGGTGTGCAGTGAGACCCAGGTTGGTCAGCATGGGCCAAGTGTTTGATTATAACCTGATATCCATCCATGAATACACTAAGATGCACCATATGAATACAGTATGCACCATATTGCACAATTCCAAGCTGAACAATGCAAAAGTTCCATACCAATGGGGGGGGGGGGGGGCTCCTCACACACCCTCCCCACCCCAGTCGCTACGCTCCCTCGGGCTTGGTCTCTCGCAATTTCTCACTCCCAACTCTCACCCAATGTTGGCAGGGATGTTTAAAAACGTTTTAGTCTGCGCTGGCTCATTTTTCACGTCGTTAAATACATTATACAAAGTTATTAAGGGGATGTTAGCGATCCGGATGAGAACCAAGGGCATCTGATAAGTTCAATGCAAAATGTTCAATTTTATACACTATGAAACATGTTCTTAATCTATCATTCAAACCAAAGAATCTCACTAGTGAAACCAAATTACAGAATTTTGTCTAACTACTAAACGTATATATTTGAATTAAAAGTTCCATTAAACTAACCTACCTGCCATGTAACTCATCTTCATCCACCTAATTTAAGGGAAGGTTGTTTAACCAAGAGATAATACAACAATTTATTTGTATACACATCATTCCAAGACACTTGAACAGAAACTCTGGCGCCAGAATGCTGATTTCGAAACGTTAAAGGGTTGATATTCTGCACACTCTCTTTGCTTACCTTCCTGCATTTTTTAAGCTTTTGTTTTCTTTTGTACTTTTTGTCTGCCCGGCTCTCCTCGTTCACGCTCTCGGCCGCACACTCGACCAAAGGCTCGTATTTGTCAGGAAGGAAAGCAAGATGAACCTTTTTACAATTCGGCCTGTTGATTTGTTCTGGTTCTTGAATGTTTTCGAGTGGATGTCCCTCTGCTTCTTGAAGCTCGTCCACAGTCGGCAGAATAGTGACCTGTCTGGATTGAGTTCTGCGGCGCTGTACATTTCTCCAGGTAGTTGCCCTTTCAATTGATACCAAGTTTTCCCGGTCCGAATTATCCCTTTTGGCCACAAAGTTGCAAAACCCAATAAACGGCAACTGGCCTTTAACCATGTTTTTCCTATTTTCTGAAGGCATCGCTGCAATTCAATAAAACCCGACCTTTTGCACTGTCGCTAAGATAAACAATACAACAGCGAATCTCGTGGAGTCCTAACCCTTGGACACTTCACCAACTTTATCGCGTTGACATTGTGTCAGACTGAAGCAATCGATGAGACCTGAATTCACAACATTCCTGCAGAGATTTTTTGGCAAAACACCTCCCAAGAGCTCAAAAGATCGAGTTAATAATATTTCTACTGAACGATGCAAAGTGTGATCCTGAGTAGAAATGTCCTTCTCCCCTGACTGTCTGAAAAAAGGTCTCGACCCGAAACGTCACCTATTCCTTTTGTCCAGAGAAGCTGTCTGACCCACGGAGTTACTCCTGCAGTCTGTGTCTATCTTCTATGGAAATATTTCTCGTGTTATTATCGCAGCATATTTACAAGGCATTTCCATAGACATATTACAGGCACGGCCAAATAAAACCAGATGCCGAAACTTGAAAGATAGGTTTCATGAATCATTTAGCATGACAGTGGAATTGGGAAACATTTCTCCAGGCTATAGGATTAATTTGGAATAGATTCGTTTATTGTCAAGTCAAGTTTATTCGTCACGTACACATACGAGATGTGCAGTGAAATGAAAAGAACATGTCACGAACATGGATGCAATGAAATTCCTTCTTCACACGAAGCTCACATGAAGGGTAAACAGTATACTTACAGTAATAAACTAACTGTTGAAACTCGATAGGTTAGGCAGCATATTTGGAGGGAAATTGACATTTGACGTTTCGGGTGGGGACCCTTCTACAGACATCATCAGGTTATTTGTCCTCTGAAATCTTCCAGCAGTTTGTCTTTCTGCTCAGTATTCCAGCATATGCAGTCTCTTGTGTCTCCATTCACACAATAGTGATAAATGCAATACATACAACCTGCAAGCAAAACATGTGTAGGAAGGAACTGCAGATGCTGGTTTAAACTGAAGATAGACACAAAAAGCTGGAGTAACTCAGAGGGACAGGCAGCATCTCTGCCTGAAGAAGGGTCTCGACCCGAAATGCCACCCATTCCTTCTCTCCAGAGATGCTGAGTTACTCCAGCATTTTTGTGTCTACAGTGCAAAACATCAGCGTGGTGCAAGATTGTAGTGCAATCTGAAGTGGTGCAGTACAATAACAGAATAACTGAATGAGGAAGAGATCTAGCTCAGAGTACGTGGTAGGAGTATCCGGGAAATAGGCAATTGGTTCAGGAATTCCGTCGCAGTGGGGAAGAAACCTTTCTTACCTCTGGACATCCAGGCTTTCAAGCTCCTGTGTCACCTCCCATAAGGTAGAAGCGAGAAAGAAGAGTGGCCAGGGTGGTCAGTAGCCTGGACTACACCTCCAGCCTTCCTGATGCAGTGCACTGTGGAGATGGACTGAATGGAAGGAAATTAAGTACTTGTGATGGACTGGGCAGCATTCACCACTCTACACGTTCATAAGACGATAAGCCATAGGAGCAGAATTAGGCCATTCAGCCCATCTCTGTCCTTCAATCATGGCTGATCTATTTTTTCCCTCTCTACCCCATTCTCGCACCTTCTCTGCATAACCTTTGCCACCCTCACTAATCAAGAACCTACCAATCTCCAACTTAAAAATACCCAATGTCTTGGTCCTCACAACCGTCTGTGGCAATTTCACAAATTCACCACGCTCATCACCATTCACCACCACCCTGCTCATCCCCAATCTAAAGGTCGGTCCTTTTATTCTGAGGCTGTTTTCTGGTTCTAGACTCCCCCATTACTGGAAACATCCTTTCCACATCCACTCTATCTAGACCTTTCATTATCCAGTAGGCTTCATTGAGATCCCCCTCATCCTTATCAACTTCAGCGAGTACGCTCCTTGTATGTAACCCATTGTCTCTGAGATCATTTTCGTAAACCTCCTCTGAACCCTCTCTAAAGCCAGCGTGTGGGGCGCTGACCTGTGCGCGGCTGCCCAGCCAGCAGCTGTCTGTCTTTTCATCTTTTTTTTATTTTTAGTTAGTTAAAGTGTTTTTGTTTCTGGAGTTCTAGACTTTTTTATGTGGGGGGTGGGGGGGGGGGGAAGGGGGAAACTACCTTTCAGGGTCCCTACCTGGTCGGAGAGGCAGCTTTTCTCCGGGCTGCAGTTTCGACCCATCCTCGCGGCCTACCAGCGGGCCTGGAGCGGTGTTTCCTGGAGGGGACCGCCCAGAACCACGGCTTCGGCAGCGGCACAGCGCTGGAGCGCTATCGTGGAGCGGGCGATGCCTTGCCCGGGTCGCCGCGCTGGAGCTCTGGTGAGCTGAGATCGCCGGGAACAACATCGTGGAGCTGCGGGACTGAGGAGCGACCAGCTGCGGGCGGCGGCGCTGAACTTTACACCGGGAGCCTGGGATCTCGCGACGAGATCGCCAGTAGTGGAGCTCCAACCAGCGCGGCCTTGTTGGCTTTGGAAGCCGCGGCCTCCAGTACGGAAGCGGCCGTTCCAGGTGTCCCAAGCCGCTGTGAGGATTCTCCCGACGCCGGAGCAACATCATCCGGCGAGAACGGCCAGGAACATCGGGCCTCCGTAGAGGCAACTGTGGAGGCCTCAATTGGCTCGACTATGGGTGAACTGGGGATGGGGACTGGACTTTGTGCCTTCCCTCATAATGGGAACCATTGTGGGGGGATGTTCTTTATGTTTAAATCTCTTATTAATGTTATGTCTGTATTCTTTCTTTATGTGCTGCATTGGCAAGAAGCATTTCACTACACCTAGGTGTATGTGACCAATAAATAACCTTTGAACCTTTGACCTTTGACATCCTTCCTCAGATTTGGGGCCCAAAACTGCTCAGAATATTGCAAATGTGACCTCACCAGCACCTTATAAAGCCTCTAAATTACATCCTTGCTTTTATATTCTAGTCTCCTCAAAATGAATGTTAGACAGTCAAGATGTCTGCGTTTTAACTGCACACTGCTCCCCGGTTCAGGAGCTGCTGACCATTCAAGCTAGACCTTTCTACCTCCCCAGAGAGTTCAGCTCAGTCCTCCTTACAGCTGTTTACATTCCCCCACAGGCTGATAAATCACTAGCCCTGGCCGAACTGTATAGGACTGTAAATGAGCTGGAGAACTCCCACACTGAGGCTGCGTTCATTGTTCTGGGAGACATCAACATAGCCAACATGAAGAAGGTTCTCCCAAAATACTTCCAACACATCACTTTTCCCACTAGGGGAGAGCAGACCCTGGACCATTGTTACACCCCATTCAGAGGCTGTTATAAGCCCCTCCCCCGCCCTGCCTTTGGTAAGGCAGATCACTGTTCCGAAACAAGAAACAAGGGTTTCGACCCGAAACGCTGCCTATTTCCTTCGCTCCATAGATGCTGCCTCACCCGCTGAGTTTCTCCAGCATTTTTGTCTACCTTCACTGTTCTATTTTACTTCGGAGTCACGTGAGTGACTACGTGAAGAAGACCCCGTCCAGCCGCACACGCATCATATCGTCAGACGTATAGCGCAGCGACCGGTTGTAGAGGAGCAGAGCTCCTCCAAGCGGTGAGTGTAAAAAGCCTGAAGGTGAGTGGTTTCATTTTCCCTTTCAGGTCGCTTTCTGCCAGGAGACTTGTGCTGAGTGCTAGACAAGTTTACTATGGAGAAAGTGCGTAAAGGCAAGGGGAGGCGTATCGCAGGTAAAACTCGAGAGGACCGCGGGTCGGTGACAGCAAAGCCAGCGACTACAGAAGCGGTTACGCAAAGTACCGTTGCAGCGCCTTTAGGGTGCAAGGCCAAGGTAAAGTCTGTTCGGCCAGTAGACTCTGAGGAGTCAGACCCGGAGGTTTCCCCGCCTCAGACAGACGTTATGTCTACTCGGGTCGCAAATCTAGAATTCCTCATGGGGAAAATGATTTATCAGGACCCACTCCAGGAAGAGTACAGCCCGCGTTGGCCTATGGGAGAGCCAGCACAGGGAATACCTGGACAAGGTCCGGCTCAGCTGCTGCCTGCGTACAGGCAGAAACTAAAACAGGAAAAAACGGTTTCCAGGGACATTTACAAATGGAACAATGAGGCTGATGAGGTCTTGCAGGACTGCTTTGACACAACTGACTGGCAGATGTTTGAGGACGCAGCAGAAGGCAACATCAACGAATACACAGACTCTGTCTCAGGCTACATAAGTAAGTGTATCTACAATGTTGTTCCGAAAGCCACCATCTGCACTTACCCAAATCAGAAATCCTGGGTCGGACGGGAAATTCGTGCTAAACTCAAAGCACGGACCACAGCCTTCAACTCAGGGGACCCCAACCACCTACAAAGCAGCCAGATATGACCTCCGGAAGTCCATCAGGAAAGCCAAGAGAGACTACAGAAACAAAGTGGAATCTAACTACTACAACTCTGACCCCAGATGCATGTGGAGTGGATTCCGCTGCATCACAAACTACAAAGGGAAAAACTGGAGCACTGTTCAACCTAACGCATCACTCCCGGACACCATTAACACCATTTACGCCCGGTTCGATGCAGACAACACAGAGCCCACCATGAGTCCACAGGTGTGCAGGGGGACTACCACACTGACCCTACAAACAGCAGACGTGAGGCGGTCCTTCAAAAAGGTCAATGACCGCAAAGCTCCAGGGCCGGGTGGTATTCCAGGGCGGGCTCTCAGGGAGTGCGCTGAGCAACTGGCAGAGGTGTTCATCAACATCTTCAATCTCTCCCTGAGTCAGTCTGTGGTTCCCACTCCCTTCAAAGCATCCATCATTGTTCCTGTTCCAAAGAAACCATTAACCTCCTGTTTAAATGACTACCGTCCTGTAGGACTGACATCAGTCATCATGAAGTGCTTTGAGCGACTCGTCAAAACTCACATGTGCTCCTCTCTCCCTGACACCTTGGACCCTCTTCAGCTTGCATATAGACCAAACAGGGCCACGGAAGATGCCATCGCCATGACAACACACACTGCGCTCACCAACCTGGACAAAGGGAACTACATATGTGAGAATGCTCTTTATTTACTACAGCTCGGCATTCAACACTGTCATTCCCCCAAAACCCGTCCCCAAGCTCCTTGATCTTGGACTGGAGACCTCCATCTGCGGCTGGATATTCGACTTCCTGACGGGCAGGCCCTAGGTGGTGAGAATTGGCAGCCACACCTCTTCCTCACTGATCCTCAACACAGGCGCACCACAGGGCTGTGTGCTCAGTCCTCTCCTGTACTCCCTGTTCATGCACGACTGTACTGCTAAGCACAGCTCCAACATCATCTTAAAGTTTGCAGATGACACGACCATCCTGGGCCTCATCACAGACAACAATGAGATGGCCTATAGAGAGGAGGTAAAGGCACTAAACAGCTGGTGCCAGGAAAATAACCTCTCTCTCAATGTCAGCAAAACTAAAGAGATGATCGTGGACTACAGGAGACAGCAGGTGAGTGGAACCTCCCCATCCACATCGGTGATGCTGAGGTTGAAAGGGTCAGCAGCTTCAAGTTCCTCGGTGTGCACATCACTGAGGACCTCTCTTGGACATTGCACACGGGCACAATAACAAAGAAAGCCCGCCAGCGGCTCTTTTTCCTGAGAAGATTGAGGAAGTTTGGCATGAACGCCAGCATCCTCACAAACTTCTACAGTTGCACCATTGAGAGTCTGCTGACGGGCTGCATCACAGTCTGGTACGGGAACTGTTCTGCCCACAGCCGCAAATCACTACAGACAGTGGTGAAGGCGGCACAGCACATCATTGGTAACTGTCTCCCGGCCATTCACAACATTTTCCACCGGCGGTGCCTGCGGAAGGCACACAGCATCATCAAGGACCACAGCTACTCAGCGCGCAGACTGTTTTCCTTGTTACCGTCAGGCAGACGATACAGGAGCAGGGCTGCATGTACCACCAGACTTAAGAACAGTTTTTATCATCAGGCCATCAGGCTTCTGAACTCAAAAACACATTTCACATCATATATGTTGATTATTTTATTATTGTCTTTTTACCTTACCAACGTCATTTTTATCTTATTTTATCCATGTAATATTATTGCTGAAGTGACCCGTTGTCTTGTCAAACACATTTCATTGTACCGTTGACCATGTGTTAACCTACATATGACAAATAAAACTGAATTGAATTGAATTAAATCAAGCAGTTGTCTTTACAGCCTGAAAAGGTTCCTGGCAGAATACTAAATCGGAGAAAAGTAGTGAAGTCATTATTGTTAGTGGTAGAGCAGACATAGTTGGAGTAGGAGAACTGGAGAGTTCAGGAAGATTGTGATAGGGGCTCAAAGTAATTGCTTCAATGTCCTCTACATTCACTGGAGAAAGACTCATCCACGGCTGGATTTCATACAAGCGATGTGACAAACAGCTGATGCTGTTAAGAGAGGTCATGGAATCATACAGCAGAAATACAGGCCCACCAAGTGACCATCATGTACCCATTTACATTTATCTTATATTTTGGTCTCCCCACATTCCCATCAACTCCCCACATATTCTGCCACTCGTACATACTAGGGACAAATCCAAATGGCTAATTAACCTGCACTTCTTTGGAAAGTGGGAGGAATTTGGAGCAGCCTATCCACACAGACAGCAGCGAAGGTTGGGATCAAACCTGGGTCACTGACAGCAGCTCTACTAACTTGGTTATTGTACTGGCTTCTGCTGAACAAACAAGGTTGGAGAAGTGTTATCAGCATGGATCTTTCCAAGATCTCGTTCAGTCCTCATTGTCTCTGTGAGGAGGGCCGGCCTTAGGAGGTGCGAGGCCCAATTGGGAACAATTTTGGTGAGCGCCAGGTTCCCAGCCAAGGTCTGTAGATTCATAGAAATATAATTAAAGTCAATTATAGACTTTATATCTCTATGGTAGAAAGGAAAGTAATCAAAATGTGCGCTTAAAAAATGCCTGCGACTTAATGGACCAAACAGATCTAAGCTACATTTTAATATAAAATTGCATACATGTAAATCTACAAGTAACAAACAAAATGTTTAGATCATCTCTGAAAAGTACATAGTTACAATACCACTTGTTTTAGTGACTGTGAAATGGAAAAAAAAGTAATTTAATTAAATAGATCCTGGAAAACCAATAACCATTGGTGAAAAACCAGCCCAGGCATTACATTTTGGGCTTCAGCCCCATCCTACCCTTTGGGCTTCTACCCCATCCTAACTTAGTTGTGTGTGTTAATTGTCTGTGCGTGATGTGTGTGTGGGAGGGAAGGAGGGGAGGGAGGGAGGGAGTGAAGGGAGGAAGGACAGAAGGGAGGGAGGGAAGTAGAGAAAGGAGGGAGGGAAGGAGCGAAAGAAGGGATGGAGCGAATGAGATAAGGGAAAAGAGAGAGGGAGGGAGGGAAGGAGAGAAGGGAGGGAGGGAAGAAGGGAAGGAGAGAAGGGAGGGAGAGGGCCTGCGGCGGGAGCGGATGCCGGGGTCCGGGCGGACGGGTGTGAGCTGAGGCTGAGGTTTGTAAATGTTGCTCCAACCCCCAGCCCGGCCCTCCCTGTATTGTCGGGGCTGTGTGCGTGAAGCACGGCGACTGGAGGGGTGACAGCGCTGCCCCGGGATCATGAGGGAACGACCAATCTCCCCCTTTCCCCCTTCTCCCTCATAGCCCCCTCCCCGACTACCCCTTTCTTCCCCCTCCACCCCCCTACACTCTCTCCGCCCCTCTCTCCCCCCGCCACCCGGGGTAGATCTACCCGAGCCGAGAGTAGATTACTCTGGCGCGGGGCCCAATTGGGAGCAATCGGTCCAATCAGCTTAAGGCCGGCCCTGTCTGTGAGTCACACTGCTTTCCTGTCAGACAGTGACCATAGCTCATGATGTCAGTACGGGAGGACAAAGTGGAAATCAATAAAAGGGTAGCATGAACAAGGATTAGGAATTTTGGGATGACGATATTGGATTTGTCCACTTTTCTTCTAGTTGGAAGACAAACCATTTCAAATAGTGTGTCGACATGCAATATAACTTTAATGTGTCTAAAAGCAGAATGATCCATAAAAGCTGAATTGATGGCAACGCTGTTGCCCAGAGTAGGTGAATCAAGGACCAGAGGGCGTAGGTTTATGGTGAAGGGGAAACGATTTAATCGTAATCTGAGCGGTAACTTTTTCACACAAAGGGTGGTGGGGGTATGGAACAAGCTGCCAGATTAAGTTGTTGAGGCAGGGACTATCGCAATGTTTAAGAAACAGTTGGACAGGTACATCGATAGGACAGGTTTGGAGGGATATGTACCAAATGCGGGCAGGTGGGACTGAGATATGTTGGTCGGTGTGGGCAAACTGGGCTGAAGGACCTGTTTCCACGCTGTATCACTCTGTTACAATATTGCACACAGAGATCACAAATAATTAACTCCCCTACTAAATAAATGATTTACCAAGTCTGCTTAGTCTGGCTTTGGTAAAATGATAGCGGTTCCCAAATGGATTAATGCTGTTGTCCAGCATGATCGGAAATAAGCACCCACCCTGAATGTCCTTGGGAAACTGGTGCAAACTACTATTTGGATACTATGATGAACATTTTGCAATGCTGCTAGATAATGCATTCCAGGAAACTACCAGCAAGTTAAGAAACAGCAATATATTTCCAAATCAGTATGGTGCTTGTCCGGAAGAGGAACTTACATGGAGAGATCCATGTTGATGTTTCCAAAGGTCTACCGTCAATGTTTATTATAAAGGTGCTGGAGTTAGTTTGTAGAAGGTAGTCACTGCAAGCACAGTCTATTCCCAGTGAAGAAGAGTGTATTTTGACTTTGCTGGACGGTGTGCAGATCAAAGATGTGGCATTGATTTGGGTGGTTTCCAACCCCTTCAGTGTTGTTGAAACTGCACTCACCTACATTATTCCAATTCCCTCCTGTCTCTTGCTTTCTAATTGCAGACGGGCTTGGCAATGCAGGAGAATGAGGTATACCATTCCATTGATTGAACTCCCTTTGAAAAATCATTTTAGAAGAAATTGAATCTGCGAAATCATCATCAAATAATCCTTCTTCTAACATCATGATAAATAAAACAGATAAAGTGGCTAAAGATGGTTTGGCCCGGTACACTGGCTGAAGTTCCCTGCGGCATTATTCCGATTCTGAAATGACTATCCACCATATTCCCTGATGCAAATTGTGGGAAGAGTTTCCAGCTTCATTCTCATTTCAAGCTTGTACCTTGCGTGGAGTTTTGGACATGTAACCAAGAATGAGAGCACGTATGAAAGAGCAGTAAAAGAGAGGAGACACAAAATGCTGGAGTAACTCAGAGGATCAGGCAGCAAGTCTGGAGAAAAGGAGGTGGGTCAGAACCCTTCTTCAGACTGAAAGTAGTGGGGGGGGGGGGGCAGATAAACTAGAGGCGAGAAAAGGCTAGAACAAATCAGGGCCAGCTACAGATGACCCCAGGAAAGGTGGAGCCCATAATGCTTGGGGAAGGTATGATAACAAGGGGATACAACCAGCGGACCAGGTAGGACTACTGGTAGGACAACTAACTAAGGTTGGGGAGCAAGGGGAAGAGGAATGCAAGAGTTACTTGTTCATACCGCTGGGTTGTAATGTGCAGGAAAGAACTGCAGATGCTGGTTTAAATCAAAGGGAGAAACAAAGTCTGAAGGGTCTGGATTCAAAACATTGCCCATTCCTTCTCTCCATAGATGCTGCCTGTCCCGCTGTTACTCCAGCATTTTGTGTCTACCCGCTAGGTTGTAAGCGAAATATGAGGAGCTGTTCCTCCAATTTGCATGGAAAGAGAAAGCACGCAAGAGGGTCATGATAACATTATATAGAGTGATGTGTTACTGTCAGCATTGCTGTGCCAGGAACATGAGGAGAAACCTCCCTGCTGCCGTACACTGCATTGTTGGAGGCACCAGGAATTTGGCACCAAACTCTCACCACCCCATTGCTGTGTGCTAGTGGACTGCAAACCTGCTTCCAACCCTTGTTCTCCAATGGTACTCCAGCAACTATGAACAGCCTATGACTCAGTTTTCAGAGATTGAGATGAGGTTGCACTCATGGTTGCACTCTGGCCAGCATGGAGAGTGTGGACCAGTGTTTTGGTTTGACAGCTCTATGGCTGCTCTATCTGTTAGATCAGAATCAGAATAGTTTATTGTCATTTGATCATAAGTTCAAACAAAATTACGTTTCTGCAGTCATAATACAAACAAAAAAAACAAAACACACAATTACACACAAACATCCATCACAGTGAATCCCCAAACACCTCCTCACTGTGATGGAAGGCAAAAGTCGTATCTCTTCCCCATTCCTCTCCCGCAGTCAAGCAGCCAAACTACTGCATCGAGCTGATCGAGGCTCCTGATGTTAAATGATAGAGCCCCCGGCGGGCGATGGTAAGTCCCGCGGCCGTTAAAGCCGCGCTGGGCGATGTAAGGCCCCGCTCCGGCTCAATTTAAACCCCTCGATTGGGCGGGCGAAGTTTGCCCTTGCAGGGGCTCCGAAAAACGGCCTCCCACCAGGGACCCGCGAGCTGCCGATGTTACCGTCCACAGGACCTGCAGCCAAAGCCTCCGAGCTCCGGTCGGGTCGCAGCCGCGCGCCACCACAGCTCTCCGCAGTCCGAAGTCGGCCAGCTCCACGATGGTGTCCGCAGGCCCAGCGACTGGAGCACCAGGTCGATTCCGCCGGCTCCACGATGTTAGGCCCCAACGACAACGGAGACTCGACAAGGAAAAAGTCGGGCCTCCCTACAGGGAAGAGATTACAAGTCCCCCCCCCCCCCACATACACACAGCTAAAAATAATATACAAACTAAAACCAAGATATACACTTAACAAAAAGGAAAAAAAAACAGACGCTGCCATCTTGTCCCTGCACAGAATCTCTTGTCCAGAGTAAGAGAATCGAGGACCAGACGACATATGTTCAAGGTAAAGGAGAAAAGATTTAATACGAATCTGAAGGATAACATTTTCACACAAAGGATGGTGGACGTATGGATCAAGCTGCCAGAGGAGGTAGTTGAGGCAGGGACTATCCAGACGTTTAAGAAACACGTTAAACAGGTACATGGATAGGATGGGTTTGGAGGGATATGAACCAAACACGGGCAGGTGTGACTACACGGGCAGTCACTCTCACACAGACACACCCTCACTCTCTCTCTCTCTCACACACACACTCAGTCACACAGACAGACCCCCTCACTGACTCTCACACACAGACAGACCCCCTCACTGACTCTCACACACAGACAGACCCTCGCTCTCACACACACACAGAAACACTCACTCACACACAGACAGACCCTCACTCAGTCTCACACACACATACAGGTGTGACTAGGGTAGCTGGGACATGTTGGCCGGTGTGGGCAAGTTGGGCCGAGGGGCCTGTTCCCACACTGTATCACTCTATGACTCTGTGACAGGTTGCCCGGGACCCACCAACAAACTCCCAGCACAGATTATCAGAGAGGAGGAAGCTGCTGCCTCCCCCTGTCTGTTCTTGTCCATTGAGCCTGTTACCACAGGGAAGCCTCTGGTCTTGGGGAAACCTCACAGGCAGTCAAAGAAAAGGGGAAGAAAGCCATCTCCATCACATCCAACACAACATCCCGCGGCTGGGGCCTGGGTCGGCGGCTGGAGAGAGGCCCAGCGACAGCGGAGACACCCGACCCGACCCGGCCCGGCGCAGTGATCAATGATGGCGCCGACCAAAGATCTTTGATCGCAAGCAAAGATCTTATAGCGGAGCAAGATATGCTACTCCTGCGAAATGCAATGGGCTGACGCAAAGATCCTATAGCGGAGCATCTTTGGGCTGACGTGTAGTACGCTATGGAGGGGATCATGGGCATTTTTCCACGCCCATTTTAGTAACCTGAGCCTACCTGACCCTGACCCGACCCTGACCTGACCCGACCCGACTCGCTCACGTTTGCGTGAGAGTAACCCATCTTGCTCCGCTATAGGATCTTTGATCGCAAGCTCCGCTCCTAGCGACCTCAGGCTCCGCCCCCAGGTGATTGACAGTCCGTCAGTGATCACAAGCCCCGCCCACCGATTACCACATGTGGGCCCCGCCCCCTGATGATTGACAACCCACCCGCCAGTGATCACAAGCCCCGCCCACCGATGACCACACGTGGCTCCGTCCCCAGGTGATTGACAACCTACCCGCCAGTCATCGCAGGCCCGCCCACCGATGACCACACGTGGCTCCGCCCCCAAGTGATTGACAACCCACCCGCCAGTGATCGCAAGCCCCGCCCACCGACGACCACAGGTGGCTCCGCCCCCCTGATGATTGACAACCCATCCGCCAGTGATCGCAAGCCCCGCCCAGCGACGACCACATGTGGCTCCGCCCCCCTGATGATTGACAACCCACCCGCCAGTGATCGCAGGCCCCGCCTCAGGGGTGGGCGTCCCCGTACACGAGGCCCCGTCCCGGGTGATTGGCAGGCGCCTCCGCTCCGCTCCGCCCCGCCCCCAGTGGTCACAGGCCCCGCAGCAGTGCGGGCGGTGGCGCCGCCGGCCGGAGAGTGGCTGCGGCCGGTAGGAAGGGGACGGGTAACCGAGGGCGGGGGCACCGTCCGGACGCGCCTGAGTCGGGGTGGGGGAAAACCGCGATCCTCCCTCCGATCCTTTCCCCCCCCGACACGGCCGGTCCGACTCTCTGTGGAAGGTGCTAGGCCAGAGCCTCGGCCCCTGGTGCAATCCGGCGGCCTGGGCCGAGAACCGGGCCCTCGGTAGAGGTGGTGCGTGATGGCGCCTCTCCCTGGAGGCCAGAGGGTCCCCTCTCCTCACTCTCTCTCACACAGACATACCCTCACACAGAAACACTCACTCTCTCACACACACACACTCAGTCACACACACAGAAACACTCACTCACACACAGACAGACCCTCACTCAGTCACACACATACACATACAGGTGTGACTAGGGTAGCTGGGACATGTTGGCCGGTGTGGGCAAGTTGGGCCGAGGGCTCTCACACACACACATACAGACCCTCGCTCTCTCTCACACACACACAGAAACACTCACTCTCACACACAGACAGACCCTCACTCAGTCACACACACACAAAGACCCACACACATAGACCCTCACTCACACAGAAACTCACTCTCACACAGACACACTCACTCACACAAACACTCACTCTCTCACAGTCACTCACCCACTCAGTCACACCCCTCATTGAGACAGACACACTCATACACAGGCACACTCCCCCACTCAATCACATTCACACACAGACACACTCACACACAGACACTCACTTTGACTCACACAGACACAATCACACCCACTCACTCGCAGAGCAACTCACACTCGCCCACTCTCTCGCACACAGTCACTCGCTCTCCTGCGCAACCCCCACAAATTTCACTCAGCTGCAGTAGACAGGTCTGTGGCCATAGCATCTTGCTATGTCAAAAACATTGGTGTAGGTAAAGTACATTGCAACTGCATTATCAAAAAAAGATCAATGCCGTGCAGAGGATGGAGAGAGTGATCATAACAGTACTCTAAAGTGTACTGGTTTGTGCATTCAAATGATCTTGGCCCTGTTGAAGTGATCTATTCAAATACAAATACAAAGTGTTAGAGTAACTCAACGGGTCAGGCAGCATCTGTGGAGGGAATGGAAAGTATTGGGTTGTGACCCCTCCACAGATGCTGACTGACCTACTGAGTTACTCCAGCACATTGTGTTTTGCTTAAAATTCCAGTACCTACAGCTCCTTGTGTCTCCATGTTCAGTCTGCTCTGTAGGTGGCTTGATGTCTGAAATTCGCACAGAATCCCTGTTTTGCAAAGCTGCTGCTGTGCATTGTGGAATATTGTGCTGGTGCATTTTGTACTCAAATTGTGAAGTTCCAATTTATGTGAAGATTTATTAATAACATAATTTCTGTAGTTTATCATGGAAGATCGGATGGAGAGCAGCAGAAAGATAAAGCAGAACCCAAGCACATCCTCAATGGAAGAAAAAAGAAGAGACACAGGTACTGGTTGTTCTGTTAATGCTAGAGATAAGGTTCCGCATGGTAGGCTGTTCTGGAAGATTAGATCGCTTGGGATCCAAGGAGAGATGGCTGAATGGTTAGAAAATTGGCTTTATGGAAGATAGTAGAAGCCTGTGACTAACTAGTGTAGTGGCCCAGGTTTCGGTGCTGGACCTGTCACAGTTTGTCATCTATATCAATGATTTGGATGAGAACGTGCATGGCAAGATTAGTAAGTTTACTGATGGTACAAAATGGGTGGTTTTGTAGATAGTAATAATAATAATAATAATAATATATCTTTTATTGTCATTGCACGTCAGTGCAACGAGATTTAGTGTGCAGCTCCACTGATGTACAAGAAAGGTAAATAAATACAATACATAAATAAACAAGCTGAATTGATTGACGTGACCATCTGAGGGAGACTGTCCAAAGGGGGTGGGTGGGGGGGCACTCATTAGGGCCGGTTCAGAGCCGCTATAGCTCTTGGGATGAAACTGTTCCTGAGTCTGGAGGTTCGGGCGTAGAAGGCCTTGTAACGTCTGCCGGAGGGAAGTAGTTGAAACAGACCGTGGCAGGGGTGTGATGAGTCCTTATGGATGCTGAGGGCCTTCCTGAGGCACCGCGTGTGGTAGATGCCCTCCAAGGCTGGTAGCTCTGTCCCGATGATCCTCTGCGCTCTGTTGACGACGCGCTGAAGAGCTCTCCTCTCCGCCTCCGTGCAGCTGAGATACCACACAGAGATGCCATACGTTAGTATGCTCTCTGTGGTGCAGCGGTAGAACGTTGTCAGCAGCTGTTGGGGCAGACCAGTCTGTTGGGGCAGACCAGACCAGTGAAGATGGTTGTGAAAAATTGCAGCAGGATCTTGATCGATTGGCCAGGTCGGCTGAGGAGTGGTTGATGGAATTTAATAGAGAAATGAGAGGTGTTGTATTTTGGAAGTCTAGCATGGGCAGGACCTACACAGTGAATGGCAGGACTCTGGGGAGTGTGCAGGGCTCGAAATTAACGGCTGCCCAGGTGCCAATGGCCACCTAAAGTCCCGCCGGGCAACCTAAATGCAGTGCCATTTTGCCCGGCTTGGCAGGCACCCGGGACACCTATCGTTCAACTCTGAGCTGGGTCCCCTCTCTATCTCTCTCTCTCTCTCTGTCACTCTCCGTCTCCGCCCGCCATCCGTATCCGTGTCCGGGCCGCCGGTTCTCCACTCTCCACCTGCTCCTCATCAACCGGCACTGTCGGGCGCCTTGCACATGCGCACTGCCACGGCCTGCACATCCTCCCCTGAACATGCGCACAACCACGGCCAGCACATCAGCCGTAGTTGTGCGCATGTGTCGCCTTGCACATGCCCACTGCCACTGTAACATTATTTAGTTATGTTAAAGTGTGTTTTTTTGTGTTTTTTTTGTGTTTTTATGTGGGGGAAGAGGGTACGGTGCGGGGGATACCGTTCTTCAGCGGCTTCCTGGTGAGGACGCGACTATTATTCGAGTCGCGTCCTCGCCCCCCCCAGCGGCCTACCTACTGGATTGGCGCGGCCTTTCCTGCCGTGATCGACCGGAGCTCCAGCAGCGGCGGGACAGCGCTGAAACATCACGGGGCTGGCGATGCCTTACCGGGGGTCGCCGTCTGGAGCCCGGAGTGCTGGGCCTGCGGCACCGACATCCTGGAGCTGCGGTTTGCGGGCTCCCTACGCGGGCGGCGCTGATGGACAGCGCGGAGTCCTGCGACTCTGCCCGGCTCGGGAGCTGCGGACTCCGCCTGCGGGAGGCGGCTGATTGGGAGGTCCGGGCCGCTGAGGAGGATGTTCACCGTCGGGGTTCGGCGTCGGCGTTCCACCAGCCCGGCGAGAGGGCCTGAACATCGGGCCACCCGGGGCGGCGACTGCGGGTGCTAGGAAGGCCTCGACCACGAGTGAACATCTGGGAAGAACGGAGGGGAGGCTGGCTGGACTATGGTGCCTTCCTCACCTTGGTGCCACTGTGTTATGTTGTGTCGTGGACTTTCAGTGTTTGTGCTTTTTTTTTAATTCTATTTTATTTTTAATATGTTTTATTATTTATTATTATTTATTTATTTTTATGATACTGCCTGTAAGGGAAATTCATTTTGTTGTCTCTAACTGAGACAATGACAATAAATTTGAATACAATACAATACAACTGGTCGGCGCCGGGCACTTTCTCCCTCCCTTTGCATTGTGGGAGATCTGGCCGCAATTGCTGTCCGATCGCCACCTCGCCGCGACCACTGAAAACCAACGCAGATTCACTCCCTGGAGCTGGAGTAACTCCCTGGAGTAACTCTTGCTTCTTGGTTTCCTGGTCCTCCAAAAATATTCCAAATGGAATTTAAACTGGAGTGGATCCTTCACCACCAAACTCCAAACTCTGAATAATAACGGCCTATTGCACTTTATCTGTTTATTTATTGTGCATATATATGGTCTATGGTATATAGACGCACTTAACTTTTACCTCCTGTTATGTATTATGTTTACATATTCTGTTGTGCTGCAGCAAGCAAGAATTTCATTGCCCTATCTGGGACACATGACAATAAAACTCTCTTGACTCTTGACTTAGACTTAAGTAAAAAAGGGTTCTTGGGGGAAAAAAGAACTACCTTAAATTTAGTTGTGTCTGGTTGGGTAACTATGGTAGGGTGAAGACAATTCCATGCTTTAATTGTGCGGGGGAATTCCATGGAGCAGCCAGCATCTCTGGATAGAAGAAATTGGATGATGTTTCGGGTTGAGATCCTTCTTTAGATTTCCTCTGGTTTTAATGTTTTTAGTTTAATTTAAAGATACAGCGTGGAAACAGGCCCTTCGGCCCACCGAGTCCATGCCGACCACCGATCACCCGTACACTAGTTCTATCCCACGCATGAGCGACGTAAGTCAAGAGTGTTTTATTCTCTCACGTCCCAGTTAGAACAATGAAATCCTTACTTGCAGCAGCACAACAGAATATGTAAACATAGTACTCTGTAAACAATGTTATAAACGAGAAAACAAAATATATGACTATGTGTGTGTATGTATATATATATATATATATATATAAATAAATAAATATATGTGTGTGTGTGTGTGTGTATAATATATATATACCCACACACACAATTTCCCTCCTGCGATTAATAAAGTTATATCGTAAGGTATCGTATGTGTAGGAAGGAACTGCAGATGCTAGCTTAAACTGAAGATAGACACAAAAAGCTAGAGTAACTCAACAGGTCAGACAGAATCTCTGGACAAAAGGAAAATATGTTTTGGGTTGGGTCTTAAAAAGGTTCCTGCACACCTTTGGAATGTGGAAGGTATCAAGAGCACCCAGAGAAAACCCATGCGATCAAAGGGAAAAGAAGCCAACTCCATACAGACAACACCCATATTCAGGATAAATTCCGGGTCTCTGGCATTTTTAGGAAGCAACCTTATGGCCAATGTACTGCCCCATAGTCTTGAACTGAATTAAAACATACAGTAGCTGTAAAGAGGGACATAGCGTCACTTAGAGATTTAAGACTGAAAATGGATAGTTTCTTTTTTTTTAGTAACCGGGGGGGGGGGGGGGTGCAGAGGAAAGGAAGAGGCGGAGACAGTGGGCTGAGGGAGAGCTGGGAAGGGGAGGAGAAAGCAGGGACTACCTGAAATTGGAGAAGTCAATGTTCATACCGCTGGGGTGTAAACTGCCCAGGCGAAATATGAGGTGCTGCTCCTCCAATTTACGGTGGGCCTCACTCTGGCCATGGAGGAGGGCCAGGACAGAAAGGTCGGATTCGGAATGGGAGGAGGAGTTGAAATTCAGAGCCACTGGGAGATCAGGTTGGTTATTGCGAACCGAGCGGAGGTGTTGGGCGAAGCGATTGTCAAGCCTACGCTTGGTCTCACCAATGTAGAGCAGTTGACACCTAGAGCAGTGGATGCAATAGATGAGGTTGGAGGTGGTGCAGGTGAACCTCTGCCGCACCTGGAAAGACTGCTTGGATCCTTGAATGGACTCAAGTGGGGAGGTAATGCGACAAGTGTAGCATTTCCTGCGGTTGCAAGCGAAAGTGCCAGGAGAGGGGGTGGTTTGAGTTGGAAGGCACGAATTGACCAGGGAGTTACGGAGGGAGCGGTCTCTGCAGAAAGCTGACAGGAGAGGAGATGGGAAGATGTGGCCAGTGGTGGGATCTCGTTGGTAGACAAAAAAGCTGGAGAAAATCAGCGGGTGAGGTAGCATCTATGGAGTGAAGGAATAGGCGACGTTTCGGGTCGAGATCCTTCTTCAGACTGATGTTGGTGGGGGGGGAGATTCGGAATGGGAGGGGGAGTTGAAGTGCTGAGCCACTGGGAGATCAGGTTGGTTATTGCGAACTGAGTGGAGGTGTTGTGCGAAGCGAACGCCAAGCCTGTGCTTGGTCTCACCGAGGTTGATCATACGCTGAATAATCCAACCACATTTTTGTTTGGAACGCGGAAAGAAATAATAGAAATTGCATTAATTGCAACGTGTAAAAAGAGTTGAGATACTGTATATACTGTATTATAATTTTGCTGCATGTCATTGTGGTATATATCATGTCTTGATTGGTGAATATGTTTAGTTTGTGACTTTATTTGAAGTAGAAATAATATGTGAAAGCTTCAATGAACATAATTCCGACTGGTAACTACGCACTTCGTCCGAGCACATTATCGCACGTGTCATGCAAGCCGTCTTAATGACCACCTAAGCTGTCATTTGGCAACCTAAAAAGCTGCCTAGGTTGCCCGACTGGAAACAGAAAAAAAGTTGAGAGCCCTGGTGTGGTAGAGCAGAGGGATCTAGGAGTGTAGGTGCATGGTTTCTTGAAGGTAGAGTCGCAGGTAGATAGGTTGGTCAAAAAGACTTTTGGGACATTGTCCTTCATCAGTCACAGTATAGAGTATAGAAGTTGAAAAGTCATGTTGCAGTTATATAAGATGTTGGTGATGCCACATTTCGAGTATTGTGTTCAGTTCTGGGCACCATGTTATTAGAAAGATGTTGTCAAGCTGGAAAGGGTACAGAGAAGATTTACAAGGATGTTCCTCGGACTTGAGGCTCTGAGCTATAGGAAGAGGTTGAGTAGGCTGGGACTGTATTCCTTGGAGCACATGAGGATGAGGGTTGATTTTATAAAGCTGTATAAAATTGTGAGAGTAATAGATTGGGTAGATGCTCGGAGTCTCTTGCCCAGAGTAGATGAATCGAGGACCAGAGGACATAGGTTTATGGAGAATAGCAAAAGATTTAATAGGAATCTGAGGGGCAACATTTCACAGTTAGTGGTGGGGGTATGGAACTGTTAATCCTGGGCAGATTGTAGAGGCTAGGACTTTAATCTTAAGGGCTGCTGGGAGACTTGGTCAATTTGGAATTGCTCTCTCCAGAACTGGGGCAAGCTGCAGAGAGGTGCCAGTTTGTCTAGAGCCTAGATACAAGCTGCAGGAAAAGAATAAGAACATCTGCAGACCCTGTCAATTAGGTGCAAAATGCATAGAATGGGTTGGATGACTGCAAACCAGACATATAACTTGTAAATAATTGTAAATAATGTTGCAGAGTTCTACTTTGCCGAGTGTTGATTGGATGAGGTATTGAGCCTTGTCTGGGTTTCTTGCAGATCAGGGTAAATGTTGCTAAGTTTGCTTCCCGTGAGAAGCCCTGTTTGAATACAATGTATTAACTGCTGTATTATTGGGTTAGGGAAATGTCTATTATTTATGGGGTTAATCGATATCGGTAATTGGATTGTAAAGAGACCACCCCCATGTGGTTCCCGGGACCTATAAAATTCCGCTGCCACGAGGTCCCGCATCGAACTTCTTTGAGAACGCTTGGGACTGCGTGACCTTCTGGCGTGTCTCTGTTTGAGCGAGGCCTAGAGGGTTTGATCAGGCAGATATGAGGCTCAAACCCGCGGTGGTTAGGTACAGTGTTGGGAACTGTAATTGTGATTTGTTAAAATAAAGATTAGTTGATCAAGTGCTTGATTCAGTGTTTTTTGACTGAAACTAGACTGGGGGAAAGCTTAGAACGAGCAATTTACAGAACAAGCTACTGGAGGTGGTAGTTGAGGTAGGGTTAACCAACGTTAAGAAACAGTTAAACAGGCACATAAATAGGACAGGTTTGGAGGGATATGGGCCAAACACGGGCAATTGGGACTAGTGTAGCTTGGACATATTGGCCGGTGTGGCATGTTGGGCCCGAGGGCCTGTTTCCACGCTGTTTCATTCTATGACTCTGGAGACCTTAATTTGATCACATAAGGATAGTTCAAACAATTTCCAATGCCATTTCATGAAATTTCATGACCCACTTAAATAAACTAAAAGGTATGGTGTCAGGATCTTGAAACTCAATAACTTGGCTTTGTAGGATTCCCTCTCATTTATTCACCGGAATCTACACCAGATTTTCGGATTATGCCTGCTTCTAAAAATAGGAATATGAATGGCCTTGATAATCTTTTGATCCCCAATCTTCCATTCAACAGCAAGATAGCCAAAATAAAAGCAGAAAAATACTCAAATCTGAGCAGAACTGGCAGCATCTCAGGCTGGTGAAAAGAAAACTTACCATATGACCTTTTTTTTGCCTTAATTCCTGCTATCTCTTTATGTGGATTGTCCTCAATTGTTAGACTGTGGTCATGTGAAGCATCTTAAGCATTTTGTCAGTTCAAAGGCACATTGGTGCAAATTGTTGATACTTCAATGGAAATGACACAAAATCCTTATTTCAAGCACGTTTGCTTGCTTGTCAATAGCTTATTGTATTTTATGATATTGAGTCATACTGTTCTGGACACCTGCTGAATGAATTTGTCTCATTTAGTCAAGTGTTAATGGAAGTAGATGGTTAAATGATTAGGTATCAGCATCCAGTAATTGTTAAAATAAAACATAGGAGCACTTCAAATTTAGAAGATGAATTATTAATGATTAGAGTCATAAAGTCACCGAAACAGGCCTTTTGGTTTAACATGCCCATGCCGTCCAAGATGCCCACATCTACTCTGTCCCGTTCGCTCCATATCCCTCTAAACCTGTCCTATCAATGTGCCTGTCCAGATGTCTATTAAACGTTATAGTACCTGCCTCAACTACCTCTTCTGGCAGCATATTCCATATACCCACCATCTTCTATGTGAAAAAGTTGCTACTCAGGTTCATATTAAATCTTTCCCCTCTCGCCTAACTTCTCTGCATTAAACTCCATTAGCCATTCCAGCTGATCAAGATCTTCTGGAATTTTTTTTATTCTAACTATTGACATGATAATAAAAAGGCTGATATTGTTTGTGAAATGGTATTCACAAGAATAAGGGGTAGGCCATTTAGAACGGAGATGAGGAAAAACTTTTCACCAAAGAGTTGTGAATCTGTGGAATTCTCTGCCTCAGAAGGCAGTGGAGGCCAATTCTCAGGATGCTTTCAAGAGAGAGCTAGATAGAGCTCTTAAAGATAGTGGAGGATATGGTGAGAAGGCAGGAACGGGGTACTGAATGTAGATGATCAGCCATGATCACAGTGAATGGCGGTGCTGGCTCGAAGGGCCGAATGGCCTACTGCACCTATTGTCTATTGTCTAAATATGCTAATTATCTTTTATGAAGGAAAAGATAAAAGAAAAAGGAAACGGAGTAGAAGTAGATCTTCTTCTGTGACTTCAACAACTTCTTCGTCATCCTCATCATCGAATTCATCATCAAGTTTGTCATCATCCTCATCGTCTTCAAAAAGCCGAAACAGATCAAGCAGTAGAGGTGAGTATGCAAAACATTATTCCTGGATGAAATTTACACTGACATCCCAGAGCAAACCTGACCTCACCCTACGGGTGGAGGAAGGAACTGCAGATGCTGGTTTATACCGAAGATGGACACATCAATGCTGACTCAGCGCGTCAGGCAGCATCTCTGGTGGAAAGAAATAGGTGAGCCTTTGGGGCGGAACCCTTCTTCTTCTACCCTGTCAAATCCTCCAAATCTGAAGAAGGGTTCTGACCAAAAACGTTGTCTATTATGTTTCTCCGGAGATGCTGCCTGACCCGCTGAGTTACTACAGCATTTTGTGTCTCACCCTATCGGTGCTGTTTCCTTTGTCCTATGTAATTCCACTCCCCTCACCACCACCACTGCAAATTAAAACTAACCTAGCCTCTTTCCCAGCCCTAACAAAGAGTCAACTATTTGAAATGTTAAATTTTCTTTCCAATGATGCAGCCTGATCTGTGGAATCATTTCAGTGGTTTTTTTGTTTTTATGTCAAATCTGATGTTGCTTTCCCTTTTGTTAAAGTCAAGACAGATCTTTTAGATCAGTTGTCCGTTACCAATCATGTATCCCTTTATTTCCTCCAGTCCCCAAAAATCATTTTGATTTGGGTCTTTAATTTACTTATGGTTACTGTGCATCCTCTGCCTTCGAGAATGCCTAAGTTTTACAACCTCTAGTAAATAAATGTATTTCTCTCCACTTTAAATAACTGATCCCTTATCCCAAATCCATGCTTCCCTATTGTAGACATTCTAGCAAAGGGAGAAAAGTTCTAATTTTCTACCTTGTCAAATCCTCCCAGTAAAATGCGTGGGAAAAAATTGCAGATGCTGGTTTAAACTGAAGATAGACACAAAAAGCTGGAGTACCTCAGCTTCTGGAGAGAAGGAATGGGTGACGTTTCGGGTCGAGACCCTTCTTCAGACTGGAATCCTCGACCGAAACATCACCCAATCCTTCTCTCCAGAGATGCTGCGTGTTCCACTGAGTTACTTCAACTTTTTGTGTCTCTCTCCAAGTAAAATATTTATGTTCCCCATACTCAGTAATTTGTTATTTTTGGTTGTTTGTCATCTTTCATTCATCTTTACAATATCCTACTCTTTTTCTAATGTCTTTAAGTTTATTCTCTCCATGGTTCCTAGAATTGTATGTTGCACTTCAGTTGATGATTAGCCTGTGTGATTCTTTACTTTTATATTCAGTTTTCTGTTTATAAACCTCAAATAACCTCATTCAAAGGTTTTGGGGAAATACTGAAAATATTTTTTTACATGGGACACAAATGTCACTTTGCTCATATGCAGTATTCAATATTTTGCCATATATTACAAAATGAAATGAGCATTAGCTTAACATAAAACTGCAGTTGATAGATTTTAATTTTTCATTGTTGTGCATTTATGCAGCATTGCCAAAACAGCTTGAAACTGAGACCTGATCAGGAATTAAATATGAATGTTAGAAGATCGCTTATTTTATTTTGGGCTCAACTTTGTACTACATTTTCTCACAAATCAGTGTGACGATCCTGTCCCTTTGTGATACATGTCCAGGATGATTAGAGTGCATAGTGCAAAAGAAGGCTGGACAGCATTTGGATTGATGTATTATTTTGATCATGTGTTGAGCTAGACTGATGGTGAATCTGATCATTTGGGTCCAGTTGCAGTTGAGTGGCCCTCTTCCTTCTCATCCATATCTCTGAATAAGACAGCAACTTTTGCAAACCATATGGACAAGAAGTGAGCAATCGGGTAGAAGTGCAAATTAAAAAATCAGAGAACTTGAAAAAGTGCAGTGGAAGGAAAGGCGTGTAAGAAGCTGAGGTGGAGGATCAAGCACAGGCTTGGCGATCGTTTCGCTGTGCACCTCCACTCAGTCCGCCTAAACCTATCTGATCTCCAGGTTGAAGAAGTATCTCGACCCGAAACGTCATCCATTCCTTCTCTCCAGAGACGCTGCCTGTCCCGCTAAGTTACTCCAGCATTTTGTGTATGTTCTATGAAGTTTTTGATCAGAAATCAAAATGTTTGCAGAAGTGTTTTATCATTTTTATCAACACTTGTATCAATTCTTTCTCTAGAAGCATTGTTGGGTGTTTTGCAAATGATCTTTTAATGGTTTGAACGAAACGAGAAAAAAATTGAAATTTGATAAATTCTCCTTCAAAACAATAAAAAACAGATGCTTTTTAAACAGATTTCTTTTAAGAGGTTGGCATGTTTAAATATTGAACACAATTTACCACACATTACTTTTGTCTGATCCTATAACTGCTTTGACAGAATCACAGAAAAAATCAAAAATTAAAAAAAAGAAGAAAGAAAAACAGCATAAAAAGGTGAAGAATTTTATTTTTCATTTTTAAATATTTACAAGAAAATGACGGATGAGCTAAATACAATATTTTAATACATAGCTGCCAATTCAATTCATGAAAAATCATTATCTTAGTTTTATCTACAATGTGCTTCATTTTAGAGAGGCAAAAAGGAGAAAAAGAAAAAGCAAAAGAAGAAAAAGAATGCATCTTCGGGGCCTGTTCAGATTTCTAAGGTAATTCAGCATTCAGTTGATAAATTTAAAACATTTCGAACAAAGCCGTAACAGCTAATTCACTTTGTTAAAAAGAATAGTAAGATATTGGCACTTTTGCATAATTTCCATTAACTAAGCACATCACATATTAAAGCAGTTAATTAACATTTGTACATCTGATGTAAAAATATATATCGCCATCTCTCTTACAGTGGGTATGTTACATGTTATCAGTAGTGTAGAATATTTCCCAAAATGACACTTTTAGATCAATAATGGTGTACATGGTCACAGCAAAGAGATTCCACCTTGAAATGCCAATCTGTACTATTCTATAACTGTTCCCTGTCAGTAATCAAATATTATTTTTTGAGTATGTACAGACACTCCCCAACTTGCATTCTGTAACCCCTTACATGAATCAGATTTTATGCAAGTTGTAATTTCCTTAAAACTAGGTAGAAACAAAGAACTGCTGATGATGATTAATACACAAAACAACACAGAATGCTGGAGCAACTCGGCAGGTCATGTAGCCTCTCTGGAAAACATGGAAAGGTGATGTTTCTGATCCGAACCCTTCTTCGGACAGGGTCTTGACCCGAAAGGTCACCTATCCATGTTCTCCAAAGAAGTGCTGTCAGCCAGAGGCTACAATGTGAGCCGCAGCAACAGCTGCATCAACCTGACAGTGCGGCAGCTGGTGAAGAAGGGCCGGTTGGTGCACCTTGTGGAAGATGTCGGCTTTCTGCTGCAAGTTGCTTGCCTTCCCAGTGTCGCACCAACAGTGACCAAAGCTGTAAGAGCAGCAAGCCCGGGCGACACTTCTATATATGAAGCAGATGGGAAGTCCTCGCTCTTCTCCTGTTGCAATATCGCAGGTCATTCTGGAAACAGAACTGCCTACTATTAATTGTTTACACAAGTGTGAGTTAATGTAAGTCACTTATATCTAACTTTAAGTAAAACCCTTTTATTGGTTGATAACAATGGAACATTATCTCAAAATTGAACCTTGTCTTTGGGAGCGAAGTTAGAAGTTTCTGTCACCTGCAGAGGATAGTCAAGATGATTTGTGTAATGGCCAGTAGTGGGTAAATTCATTTAATTTGAGATTGATTATTAAAAATCTGGAGGAAAAAAAATAACGGTGAGAAGATGGGTATGCGAGTTTTGGTAGCAGATCTGTCCTGATTGAGTGATGGAGCATGTGTAAATGTCTAAGAGAACAATGCACACAAAAAAATCATAAAGGAAGCATTTTAAAGAGGCTAAGGGTTTAACACGTGGGACATACAGTTAATATTTTAAAGTTATGCATTTTTGAGCCACAATCAAGTGTCGTCTTAATATTCCCAATTTGTAGCAGATACTTTCCTATAGATTTGAATTTCAAAAATAAATTGTTTGCAGACAACTGAAGGGATTTTGGACAAGACATTGTTCAGACATGGGAAGTTATTAAACTTATGGACGTGTGTTTTTTTTTTTAAGTGATGTGAGATGAGCACAGTATAGGGCAAGAAGGTAATCCATGTAAGAGTGGGGAAAACATCAATAAATATAAAATGGAAAGAAAAATATGCAGAGTTGGAAAGAAGAAAATTAAAAATGTACTTTGAAGTATCTCTTACATTTGGGTTAACTTTTACTTATTTTCAGCTGCAGGTTAACTTTTTAAAATTGCAGAATGCTTATGAGGCGATTCTTACAAATAGTTTTGTTCTAGCCATTCTTGACGAGAATAGTTAATAAAAATTAAGAATTTAATAATTGAAAGAAAATCAGCAGTTCATGTAAATGAGATGGACGAAACTAAGGTTGCTAAATTTGCAAGTGACACAAGGTAGGTTAGAAAGTATGTTGTGGAGAGGTCATCGGGCTACAAATGAATACAAGGATACATGCGTGGGCAAAGATTTGACAGGTGAAATCTGTGGCAAATGTCATTGTTTATTTTGACAAGATAGCCAGCATGTATGTGGGGAGAAATAATGTTAACATTTCAAGTCAATGACCTTTGATCAGCACAATTCCTGACCTGTGTATTTCTAGTCTTAGAAACATAGAAAAATAGGTGCAGTAGGCCATTCGGCCCTTTGAGCCAGCACTGCCATTCAATATGATCATGACTGATCATCTAAAATCTGTACCCCGTTCCTACTTTTTCCCCATATCCCTTGATTCCTTTAGCCCTAAGAGCTAAATCTAACTCTCTTTTGAAAACATCCAGTGAATTGGCCTCCACTGCCTTCTGTGGCAGAGAATTCCACAGATTCACAACTCTCTGGGTGAAGAGGTTTTTCTGCATCTGTCCTAAATGACCTACCCCTTATTCTTAAACTGTGACTGTTCGTAAACTGGTTCTGGACTCTCCCATCATTGGGAATTTTTTTCCTGCATCTAGCCTGTCCAATTAAGAATGTTATATGTTTCTATAAGATCCCCTCATCCTTCCAAATATCACTGAATACAAGCCCAGTCGACCTATTCTTTCATCATGTGCGAGTCCCAACATCCCGGGAATTAACCCGGTGAACCTACGCTGCTCAATAGCAATAATGTCCTTCCTCAAATTAGACCAAAATTGCACACATGTGCGGTCTCTCCAGGGCCCTGTACAATTGAGTAGGACCTCCTTGCTCCTAAACTCAAATCCTCGTGCAATGAAGGCCAACATGCCATTAGCTTTCTTCACTGCCTGCTTTATCTGCATGCTTACTTTCAGTGACTGATGTACAAGCACACCCTGGTCTCCTTGCACATCCCCGTTTCCTAATCTGACACCATTCAGATAATAATCTGCCTTCCTGTTCTTGCCACCAAAGTGGATAACCTCACATTTATCCACATTATACTGCATCTGCCCACTCACCCATCCTATCCAAGTCACCCTGCAGCCTCATAGCATCCTCATCGCAGCTCACATTGCCACCCAGCTTTGTGTCATCCGCAAACTTGGAGATGTCTAAATCGTCTAAATTGTTAATATATATTGTAAATAACGGGTCACTGCACTGAGCCTTGGGGCACCAATCTAGTCACTGCCTGCCATTCTGAAAAGGACCTGTTAATTCCTACTCTTTGCTTCCTGTCGGCCAACCAGTTCTCTATCCATGTCAATACCCTACCCCCAATACCACGTGCTCTAATTTTGCACACTAATCTCTTGTGTGGGACCTTGTCAAAGGCTTTTTGAAAGTCTAGATACACCACATCCACTGGCCCTACTTATCCATTCTACTTGTTACATCCTTAAAATTTCAGAAGATTAATCAAGCACGATTTCCCCTTCATAAATCCATGCTGCATTTGACCGATCCTGTCACTGCTTTCCAAATGCGCTGCTGTAACATCTTTAATAATCAACTCCAGCAGCTTCCCCACTACTGATGTAAGGCTTACGGGTCTATAATTCCCTTTTTTCCTCTTCTCCCTCTTTTCTTAAAAAGTAGGGTTACATTGGCTACCCTCCAGTCCACAGGAACTGATCCAGAGTCGAGAGAACATTCCTCATTACACAATACCCAGCCTTGGATGGCCTGTCCTCTAGTCGGTTCCTCTACATATTGGTTTAAAAAACTATCCCGTATACATTCCAGGAAATCCTCCTCCTCAGCGCTGCTGCCAATTTGGTTGGCCCAATCTATATGTAGATTAAAGTCACCCATGATAACTGCTATACCGTTGCTACACGCATCCCTAATTTCCTGCTTGATGCTATCCCCAACCTCCCTACTGCTGATTGGTGGTCTGTATACACCTCCAACAAGCATTTTCTGCTCTTGGCTATTTTGCAGTTCTACCCATACCGATTCTACAGCATCCAAGCTAATGTCTCTCCTTGCTATTTCATTTATATCCTCTTTAACCAGCAATGCCAACCCACCTCCTCTTACTTTCTGTCTATCCTTACTGAATATCGAATACCCTTTGCATGTCTAGCTCCCAGCCTTAGTCACCCTGGAGCCATGTCTCCATAATTCCAATGATATCATATTCCTTAACTACTAACTGCACATTCAATTCATCCACCTTATTACGAATGCTCCTCGCATTAAGGTGCAATGCTTTCTTTTTTAGTTTTTCTTATTTCCCTTCTACCTTTAGCTTCTGTCCTCCTTTTATGTCCCCCTGTCTCCTTGCATTGGTTCCCATCCCCCTGACCTGTTAGTTTAAACATGACCTTTCCTACACTCTCTTTCCTGTTAACTGCACGCATACGCTTCCACGTTGTTCACTCCAACCCCCCCACTGTTTAGTTTAAACCACCCGTGTAGCACTAGCAAACCTGACGGCCAGAATGTCGGTCCCCTTGCAATTAAGGTGCAACCCGTCCCTTTTGTACAGGTCACACCTGCCCCAGAAGAGATCCCAGTGGTCTAGATAGAAATCTAAATCCCTGCCCCCAGCACCAACTCCTCAGCCACACATTCAGATCCCCTATATGTGTGGCTGAGGAGCCCTAACACACCTTCCTCGAGTCCCTCCTGTCGCCACAGAATCTCCTGTCCGCACCTCTGCTAATTTTGGTCCTTGGCTGCCTCCATTGCCAGAGTGAGGCTTCACGCAAATGGGAAGAGCATCATCTCATATTCTACTTGCGTAACGTGCAACCCAGTGGTATGAACATAGAATTTCTCAATTTCAAGTAATACCCCTCCCCAGAGCGTACCTATCTCTCCCACCATTTCCCACCACCCCAGTCACCCCAGTCACCCTGCCCCTTTCCCCTCATGTATGGCCCTCTCCCATCCCTTTGTCCCATATTTCTATTTATCCACCTTCCCTGTCCCTTCCACACATATCCCTCACTCTGGTTTTACATTTAATTCCCTCTTTCCTTATTCCTTAATATTTCCTTATTAATTGGGTTTTGTTACTCTCTCCACCCATCACCAATCACCCACCTCACCTTAGTCCATTATTGCTTGCCAGGTTTTGCTTCTGGTCCCATTCCCAACTTTCTCTTCCCTGACTATCAGTACGGGGGTCCTGACCTGAAATGTTCTGTCCAACCCCTTCACAGAAGCTGCCTGACCCACTGAGTTTGTATTAACGTTTAAAAATTAAATTCCACCAAATTATATACAAATTTGAAAGGAATAATTCCAACAATTTGCAGATTCATCTACAGGCACAAGAGGGCGATCTGTGCATTGTTATTTTTACAGGGTATGGATTTGTGTTTACCAAAAATGTTCTCCTTACAGTTTCTGAAAGACCGTGACAAAAATGATAAATATAGCACGATTACAGGAAAGAAAATAAAAATGAAAGTTAAAAAGACCAAAGGTGATAAACAGGTATGTTATTTTTTTATGCTCTTAAAATTTGAAGGAAAGCAATATTTGTAAAACACTGTACAGCCTCTTACTTGATGTGTGTAAAGTATAAAAAGAAAGGGGGGAAAATTCATCCATTTCCTGCAATATAATTTAAATCATATTAAATTAGGAGTTCTCATGATATTCAATTATGTTCCACTATCATCAGGCACATCTGTGCAAATTTGGACCAGTTTGTTAAAGTTTTGATGTTCCTGTTTGTCTCCTCCAAGAGTTGTTAAATTTTGAACTCATCCTAAGAAATTGCTATGCCTTCTGTTAAACCATGTTGCCATTAAGTTTTTTGGTGCTTTCTGGAATGATTCTCCAGCTAAAGAAAAATGAAAGTATTCCTTTTGTCTCAATGGTTCCATTTAATAATCTATTAAAACAGATAACTTTTTCCTTTCCACAGCGAGACAGAAATCGAGCCGAACTCCTTCAATTCTTGAACTCTGCTATGTAGAGAAGATGTGCATCACTGGGAAATCTAAACCATGAAGGGAAGGCTCTAAACAGCATGGTCTTTGTCGGTGAAGGCTTTTGTGTCTGGTTGCACAGCTCAGGGAAAACCCCTTCAGAATCGAATGGAGGAGATTTTTCTATTCCAGCCATGAAGGTTTAAATCTGACAATGATTTTGAAAAACTTAACATAAAACAACCTAAACAAGACTGGTATCCTTCAGGATATTTCTCAACCTATTACCAAAGTAGCCATTTGGAAAAATAATTCTTAAGAGCTCGGATTGTTACGTTGCTTGGAAAATTGCCTTGTTGGACAGAATTTCGTATTTGGGCAATGTTTACAACATTTTATACATTCCAAGTTTCTGAGAAAATGCAAGGCACATTAATTTTAATAAAAAATTCAATGATAGAGGCATAGGATATTGTTTCTTAAATGATAACTATCCTATAAGGCTTAAATATTGTATTGAACTATCTTGTCGGATCCTTAAGAATAGAATACTTGCACTCGTAATTTGAGAATTGTCGGCATAAAATAAGATTATGGAAGTGAATATATCATTGTCACCCAGTTGGACAGAAACACACTGCACTTGGCCCCCACAGAGGTATTTTAAGTTAGACTCCTGCACTGAATGTATTTTGATTATTTGAAAACTATGCGGTGAAAAAACAAAGGAGGAATTAACTATCATGTGGACGATCGTGCATAAGAGAATAATAGTATGTAAATCTGGATAGAACCCACAAATTAATTCCTTAGACTTGTGCATCTCTCATGCTTCATTGATTTATGTATGTACTCATCAGAAATGTTCCTGATTATGATTTGAAATTTGGTTTTACTTTTCCATTAATTATATAATGTTCAGGTAGCTCACATGTCAGTTGCTGTTATGAGGTTGATGACATCATGTACTGATGGAAATCTATATGCCTACATAAAAACAAAAGTTGAAAACTGCTGATTATTTTGATGTATTTTCAACTGTGAAATTAATTCCTAGGCCTAAAAGATAATGCTCACTGGTTGGTTTAGCTTAGTCACATTTGTTTTTAGATGCCTTTTGTTTAGATGCCACTCATCTTTTTTCCCTCTGTATACATGAGGTTGTACAAAATTCTTGTCTGCGTTCATTTTCAACAAACTTCCCTCGTCTGTCTCCTCTATGGATTTTGGACACACATTGGTTCCTGGTTAACCAAGATCTTAATCTGAAATTTTCATCTTGGAATTTCCTTGAGCCTTCCTACCCTACAAGACGTGGCATGTTCCATTTCTGACTTATTGAGCATACCCAGATGTAACCATTCCACCTTTGGCAACTGTGGCTTAAGCTGGTCTTCACTTACAAATTCCCTCCCTAGATGTACAACTCTTTTATTTTCACCCTCCCTTCTATCTTGTTGATTAAGCTTTTAGTCATTATGATAATATCTGTTTATATAACGCTACCAAATTATGTTTGTGAAGTGCCTTAGAATATTTTAGTATCTTAAAATAGTTTTTTAGTGTGATGGCATTCTGAATATTCAGACAGTAATCTGTGAAACTTGAAAAATGACGTGTTGCCATCTGCAAATTGCAGCTATTTTAGAAAGAGAAAAATTGAAGCATGCATGCATGACATTTTAATGCTTTATTTAGATTTACTCCAGGGTCTGATCAGATCTTCTGCAAAAAAATTGTTCAAGATAATGTTGATTACTTTTTTAATGTTGCTGCATTTTCATCTCAAGTTTGCAGCACTTGAAAGAAAGGTAAGGAATATAGGTAAGGAAAATAGATAAGCTCATGAGTCATCTCTCATATACTGTACGTGCCAGATAGTGAGTGTAACTAAGTAGATGCAGAGCAGCATATTTCTTGTTGAGATAGCAATTAAATAAATAGGTGCTCCTTTGGTAAATAATATACAACGCTAGAAGCTATTTTTTTCTTGGCATTGAAACTGCAGGTAAAGGAATAGAAAGACAAAACTGCAATTGCTGTAAATCTTAAAGAAAACACAATGCTGGAAAAACTCGGTTGGTTAGGCCGCATCTGTGGAAATGAATAAACGGTATATCTTGCCTTTGAAGCTCTTATCTAGTTGTATAAGTGCATTGCTGCAGAAGTGACGACATCATAATGATGCCCAATTAAAAAATAAAACAGAGTGTAAATGTATATAAACACAGCAATGACTTGTAAAACGGCTGCAAAGTTACCTTTGTTGGCGTTCCAACTGAGAACTTGGTTAAGTTGCAGAAGACACCTTGCTAGGTACCCGTACAGCAAAGGGGCTGTCATACTGACATGGATCACGCAGGGTGCCAAATCTAGCCTGTGCTCAAAACTAATCAAAATTGAGCCAGCTAAGCCCTTGTGAACTTGGCATAGATGATACTGTCATTTGTGATGATCAGAAATATTCGTGCTTAAGAGATTTAAGTTAAGTTTATGATATTTGAAAATATATAGTTGGTCTTTGAAGTGATCTAGAGTAATTATTTATGAAATGTGCTTGAATTCTTAGAAAGATTAAATACACATTTTGAAGCTATCTGAACACCTTTGATGGATTGAAAAGAAAATTACCCAAGGAATCTATAGCAGGTCCCTGCCATTCAAGCCTGGGATCAAAACAAATTGTACCTACTCTTACCTTGCAGAGTACTAGTGTGAAGTATATACAACAGGTTTCCACTCTACAGAGGTCAACGTTATTTATCCCGTTTAATATAAGTTATCAAGAAAATTATGAAGTAAATTTAAATGGTATTTGAATACGCAAGTTAAAGTGGTGCTTTTCTACGGTCCCAAGGACATGAAGGTCTTCATGAAAACACGAAAATACAATATAATCAACATGCAATAATAATAATAATAATACATTTTATTTATGGGCGCCTTTCAAGAGTCTCAAGGACACCTTACAAAAATTTTGCAGGTAGAGGAAAAACATGTATGGGGAATGAAATAAATAGTAGAGACATGACTAGTACACAAAGTAAAGACAGAATTCAATACAAAACACAATAATAAGGCAATTAATGCACAGATGAAAAGGGAGGGGGACGTGGGGCTAAGGATAGGCAGAGGTGAAGAGATGGGTCTTGAGGCGGGACTGGAAGATGGTGAGGGACACGGAATTGCGGATCAGTTGGGGGAGGGAGTTCCAGAGCCTGGGAGCTGCCCTGGAGAAGGCTCTGTCCCCTAAACTGCGGAGGTTGGACTTGTGGATGGAGAGGAGACCGGCTGATGTGGATCTGAGGGACCGTGAGGGTTGGTAGGGGGAGAGGAGGTCAGTGAGATATGGGGGGGCCAGATGGTGGAGGGCTTTGTAGGTGAGGATCAGGATTTTGTAGGTGTTCCGGTGGGAGATGGGAAGCCAGTGAAGTTGTTTGAGGACTGGAGTGATGTGATGCCAGGATTTGGTGTGGGTGATGAGTCGGGCGGCTGCGTTCTGGACCAGTTGGAGTCGGTTGATGTAGGTGGAGCTGATGCCAAGGAGAAGTGAGTTGCAATAGTCCAGTCGGGAGGAGATGAAGGCATGGATGAGTCTTTCAGCAGCGGGCGGTGTGAGAGAGGGTCTGAGTTTGGCGATGTTGCGGAGATGAAAGAAGGAGGTTTTAATGACATGGCGGATGTGAGGCTCAAGGGTGAGGGTGGAATCAAAGATCACGCCAAGGTTGCGGGCCTGGGGAGATGGGGAGACGGTGCCGTCGATGGTGAGAGTGGGGTTATTGATTTTGCTGAGTGTGGCTTTGGAGCCTATGAGGAGGAATTCTGTCTTATCGCTGTTGAGTTTGAGGAAATTATGTTGCATCCAGGTTTTTATAGCTGACAAACAGGAGTTGATATGGGAGAGGGGATTTGGTGCCAAGGTAGATCTGGGTGTCATCAGCGTAACAGTGGAAGTCCAGGTTGAAGTTGCGGAGTATCTGACCAAGGGGGAGGATGTAGATGATGAAGAGGAGGGGGCCGAGTACGGAGCCTTGGGGAACGCCTTGAGTGACTCTGGCTGTAGCAGAGGTGTGGTTGTGGAGAGAGATGAAGTGGGATCTGTTGGAAAGGTAGGAACGGAGCCAGCTGAGTGCAGAGCCTTCAATGCCGAGGTCTTTGAGTCTGGTGTGCAGGATGTTATGGTTCACTGTATCGAAGGCTGCGCTCAGGTCGAGGAGGATGAGGATGTTGAGGGAACCAGTGTCAGCAGAGGTGAGGAGGTCGTTGAGGACTTTGAGGAGAGCGGTTTCTGTGCTATGGAGGGGGCGAAAGCCAGATTGGAGGGGTTCAAGTAGGTTATACGCAAGGAGGTGGGAATGAAGTTGCGACGCAACGATACGCTCCAGGGTTTTTGAAAGAAAGGGGAGGTTTGAGATTGGGCGGTAGTTAATGAGAGAGGAGGGATCAAGACCAGGTTTCTTTAAGATTGGTGTAACAGCAGCAGTTTTGAAAGCGGAGGGGACAATTCCTTGGGACAATGAGGAGTTGAAGAGATTAGTGAGGTAGGGGCAGAGAACGGGGAGGCAGGACTTCAACAGGGGAGTGGGGAGAGGGTCGAGGGAGCAGGTAGTGGGTTTGGAAGAGCAGATGAGTTTGGAGATTTCAATAGGGGTGACCAGGTCAAACTGGGAAAGGAAGCAGTGTGGAGGAGGGGTAAGGAGGTCAGTGGAGATGTTGAAAGGAGGGGCCTTGGTAGGTGGTGGAGTAGATGCAGGGGAGTCGGGTACAGGGGATAAAGATTGATAGATGGTGCTGATTTTATCAGCGAAAAAGTGGAGGAATGAGTTGCAGAGATCCGGAGTAGAGGTAGGGAGAGTGTTGGCTCGAGGCTTGAGGAGGTTGGCCACTGTGGAGAAGAGGGTTCTGTGGTTTAGGCAGGGATCGGTGAATATGGAGGAGAGGTAGGCAGATTTTGCAGCAATGAGGGCATCTTTGTAGTCAGTGAGGTGGAGTTTGTAAGCTTCAAGGTGGACTGTGAGAGATGATTTATTTGTGAGTCGTTCAAGTCGGCGACCAGTCTGTTTCAGTTTACGAAGTGCAGGGTGAAGATGTGTTGAAAGTTACGGTTCTTGTTTTGAGGGGGGCCAGAGTGTTGAGGGAGGTAGACAAGGTGGAGTTGAGATGGTTTGTGAGATCATCAGGTGAGATGGGGGTTGAGTCCAGGGGGAGAGTGGTGGAGTGCAGGTCAGAGAGATGGTGGGGATCAATGGATTTTAGATTACGGAAGGGGATTTCTCGGAGGAAGCGGGGGCGAGGTGTCGGAGAAGGGATGGTGAACCGTATAAGCTTATGATCAGAGAGGGGGAAGAGGCAAGGATGGAGGTCGAGTACCGGTTGATTTGTGGAGCAGACCAGGTCAAGGATGTGACCTTTGTCATGGGTGGGAAAGGTGATGTGCTGAGTGAGAGAGAAGTTGTCAAGTAAGAAGGCGAATTCAGATGCGAGCTTGCAGGTGGGGGAGTCCATGTGAATATTTAAGTCACCAAGTAGCAGCAGACGTGGTCGGGGAATATGAAGTGAGTTTTAAATGACACTCCCCCACTCCCAGCAATCACAGTTTATGAAGCCAATTTTAACCTGCCTCATGTCTCACCCTTTAAAAGAGATGATATTTGACTCTCACTGTTCATACTGGTATGATTTTCCCTGTATTATTCACCGTACACTTTTTTCCGTCGCCAACCACTGGGTACTTTTCTCTTCAAATTAGTGTTGCCCTCGCTCCACAATAATTCAACCTGATATCCACTTCAGAGTAGTACACTTCTCTCCTCTCAGTTTCCTCGGTACACGTGACAATTAACTAAACTAAACTCTGCCCATTCTCAACACAGAGCCGTCATTTCATTCCATTGTCAAACTTATCCTGCAGGTAGTATTACACTCAACACTTCCCTATGTTCATCTGCCTTCCTAGTCCCCCCAATTTAGTTTATTCCTCTTTTTATATAAATTATCATTAATTGCATCTAGAAATACAAAAATGCCTGATTTACCTTCTACGCTGCCTATTCAAACCTTTTTAACCTTTAAGAAGCATAATAACATTGCTAGCTTCACCTTAGTAAGAAAAGTAAATGGTAGAAGTACTACAGACGCTTCAATATGTTGCCTCTCCTCCATTTCAGTGGTAAAAATTATAAAGAAATGTGTAACTAAAAAGATTTTGCAATAAAGGTGTGGCTATGACCTTACCAAAATTTTCTGCTTGCACATCCAGAATAATACATCATTTTTATTCTGTATTTGTAAACAGTTACTTAAAAGTAAATTTTGCTTGGGGGCGAATATATTACTTTTTTATATAGACTGTGATTTGATGTAATTGGTTTAAAGGGAATTTCACACAGCATTCCTTCATCATTCCTGAAAATGGTGAAATGTACTTGTTGGTCAGTCTGGAAAGAAGAAGAGTTAATTCGATTGATTGATTGATTGATTATACCTTTAATAATCCTTTACAGGAAATTACAGTGCCACGACAGCTTCAAGACAGACATAACACCACACATTTCCTCAAATGGCTTCCATACTTAACAAGTTAAAATACAAGTTAAAATACAAGTTAAAATACAATTAATTAAAAAAAAAGTGCAGTTATTTATGCGCATTATATAACCTTATAGCAGCTGGTAAACAGGACTTCCTATGTCTCTCAGTTTTGCACATTGGTGCAATCAGCCTCTGACTGAAGATTTTTTGGATTCCTTTGGATTCTCGCACCATTGACACAAAAATCATTACAAAGAACCAGTGTGATTTTATTTTTGGACAATAAATCCTCTGCTTATACTGCGATATGTTCCTTTACATCTCATGACACCATGGTTGATTCTTCCCCAGAGTGTGAGCTTTGTACTGTGCAAATTTTCCCTTTAATTTTGCCGTAGAAATATACTAATGTAATCATTCTGCATGACTGTCACAGCTTGAAAATAATTTATTCAATTGATTTGTAAAAACATACGTTCAAATACAGTATGACTTTAAATGCTATTTGTGTAAAAATCCAATTGTTGACCTCAAATGTCTAATTTTTGGACATTATGAAGCTTTTAAAAAAGCATTAAAGCACAGAGCTTTGGCCCTGTCTCCATTGACAATGTGGTACATTGAACAATATGTATTGTACATATTTGGTGAAGGAAACAAATAAGTATAGTTATTTTGGGATATCACGATGTGGTTGTATAAAACATTGGTCATACAGCTCTTTGAGTATTGTGTGCATTTCTGGTTGCTACAATACAGGAATGTTGTGGCAGCAATAGAGAGAAAGAGAGAGAGAACGGGAGATTCACCAGGTTGTTGCCAGGCTGTAGTTATAAAGGTAAATTGTTTATTCTCACTGGAGTGTAGAAGCTGTGATTTTATAAAGGTTTGTAACATTGTAAACATCATAATTAACATAAACAATTTCTCTTTGTCCAGGGTAGAATCTAAACCGGAGGACATTGGTTTAAGGTGAAAAGGGAGAAATTTGGAGGAGATCTAAGGGGTTAGGTTTTCACAGTGTGGTGGTTATCTGCAAACAGCTGCCATGGGAATAGGTAGAAGCTGGTACATTAACATTTAAATGGTACTTGCACAGGTAGTTGGATAGACCCCCAATATTGCGTACTGTGTTTGCAATGCTGCAGAGAATAAAATATATAGCTCAACATTAAATATATGATTTCTTCTCCAGCTTTCAAATTTCCTTGATTTTATCTATTTTGTTAATGCTATCCCAGATAGTAATTTGCTGAATGATTCCAAATTCTGCGTATACACCCTTTATATTGGTCCCTTTTCTATAATGTATAGTCATTATGCATTTATTTATTCTTCACCTATGCTTTGAAGCTTCTTATCTCTATCTTTCCCTCTTGCATCATTTAAACATTTGTAGTCCAAGCCAGGGGCAATTGATTACTCTCCATTTGACATTGGCTTTTTGCAAATTATGTACTGTCTGCATTAGGTAGACTCAAAATGCTGGCGTAACTCAGCGGGACAGGCAGCATCTCTGGAGAGAACGAACGGGTGATGTTTTGGGTCGAGACCCTTCTTCAGACTGCATAAACTGTCTGCATAATATGCCTTCACATTTTTGAAAATGAAGCTGCATAGTAATCATCACATCCTAAATGAAAAGAATACCAAAGCACATTGTGCAGAACAGTACATAGTTTACAAATTTTTCCACTTGATTCAATTCAGATTGGAACAGAAGGATCTCGATCTCTTGTGATGTCATGTATGTGTTTTTTAAAGCAACCAAATATGATATATCTTCAAAAATGCCGTAGAAGGTGTGGAAACGGGTCTTTCACCCCATCAATTACGCACTGACCATCAACCACCCATTTACATTACATTAATCCCATTTTTATTCCTATCCCAAGTTGTTAGCAGATTCTACTACTGACCTACCAAGGGCAATTTATACTGGCCATTTAACGTCTCAACCTGGACATCTTTGGGATTTGAGAACACCCAGAGGAAACCCATGTACTCATTAGCAGAATGTGCAAACTCAACACAGATACCAACCAAAGTCTGGAATGAACCCACATATCAGTGAAGGCACCAACTCTACCAGCTGTGCCACCGTATAGGCATGTATGTACTGTTCACTGTTCCAGGAGCAATCCATGCAAAGAACGTGAATGACAGTAAACATTGGGATCAGTGAGCGTTTAACATATTCGGTCTGGACAAGATGTTTATTCCGAAAGAATTAGACAATGAACTTCATCGCCTAATGAACTTGATTGCAGTTTAAAAACAAAATGTCTTTGCAGTGTTGATTCAAACTAGTTTGTATGGTATTAAATACATTATGGTTGTCAGACTTTTTAAGTGTTGATATTCTCAAAATCAGGTCATGAGTACAAGCTCTACTCCAGAGACCTCATCTTGTCTGTCATTTTGTTCAGAGTCCCACCCTCCGAACAACTGCGCCACCGACCGGAACGCGCCCCGGTCGACCTGACTCGCCCCAAAAGCCTCCCAGGGATGGCAAGGCCTGTCTGGGCCGAAGGAGCCTCAGTGGTGGTGATGATGGGAGCCTCGGCGGCAACGGGAGCCATGGCGGGGGCATCGAGGGCCTCAGTGGCAACGGGAGCCTCGGTGGTGGCGGGAACATCGCGGTCGATGAGCGTTGAGGGGGGATGGGGACCTGGCATGGGGGGACCACTGAAGAACAAAGGGACCCAGTGTGGGGGTGGGGGGGGGGGGTAGTTTAGAATCCTCTGCCCAGGGGGATAAGTCTTTGCTCATTTGTTTCGGTGAAGGCACTGTACACACGGCAACCAGACAACAGTCGCTTGTCTTTTTCTTTTTTGTTTTCACCTTTAATTTCAAGTTTTCATGTACCTTGTGTGTTGTGTCTGTTGGCAGACCAATTTCCCTCTGGGGATGAATAACGTTTTATCATATCGTAATTGCAGCACAGCAGAAAAAGCATTAACTAAAGACTTGTGCATAATACGTAGAAGTGCCGGATAGGTCTCTTGCAACTGGCTAACATTTCGCTCCATCCATTGATACAAAAGTAGATTATTTGGTAATTTATTTTGTTGCTGCTTGTGAGATCTTGCATTGTGCCAGCTGACTGCACCACAACATTTACTATACTTCAAAATTGCCTTCATTGGCTGTGCACCCGTTTAGAACATCTATGACACTATATAAATACAACTCTGCTTTTCTGCCTAGATTCTTAAAACAAATTCTGTCACAAAATATTGGGATATTGGAAGAGAAATTCACAGCATCGATGAAACTTTATTCCACCTGTGCCATTGAGCTACCTTGTCAATCTATTTAGTGAGCCATGTTGGCCTCCCCTATTTTTTGGCTTCGTTTCGGCTTCCACTCTTTCACAAGTGGGTATCGTCCCTTTTTATAATCTCATCCTGCCTTGAATACCAATTCTTACTGTGAAAAATGTAGCTGAAAGCATGTGATATCAAACTGTATGTTAGCAAATAAACTATGGAATGCAGAGAGTGATCATAATGTTTTATTGTCTTTTTTAGACAATCATACACACATTTCTGAAATTTCTGCTTTGCAACATCTTGCTCAATACACAAGTTCAGACATTGCTTAGGTTCAAATGGATTTTTCTGGACTGGAAATAAATTGTTCAAAGTCATATATAAACGTCACACTTTATAAAAGTATAGAATCAAGAGTGTTTTATTGTCATATGAACTGAAACAGAACAATGAAATTCTCACTTGCAGCATTAACATTGCACTGATAGTAATGGGAACTGCACTTAAATGACAGCAAACTGTTTTGAGGGACAGCTCTGCCGGGCTACTCTCTGTCTAATTGCACATCTGTACAATAGTATCAACAGGTGTGTGGGGTGGAAGATTGCAACCTTCACGTGGTTCGCCCTGTTTTGACGAATGCAATTAACCCAGCGTGCATAATCAAATAAGATCAAATAGAACAAGTTGTCCTACAACTTTAGGCAGCACACGCCATAAGCAAGAAGAAGAACAGGTGTGTGGGACCTGTTATCGGATGAAAAAAAATCCAAATAAGTTGTGGAAACACGCATTTATCAATGTCGAGAAAATATTAGGTGTGTCAGAACTCCATGCTATTCCTAGTCTCATTTTTTAAGCATCATTGGATCCATAAAGAAGGATGGATTGTGTCATAAAAATCTCCCTTCCAATTAGCATCCAAGGCAGAAAAAGCATGCTTCTTTAGGACAAAATAATCCCATTAGTGGGTCTTCTGAGAACAAATGCAACACTTAAGTACTGATTGATTAACAGATACACCATGCAAGCAGATTCTTTGGTCCACTGAGTCCATGCCGACCATTAATTACTCATTGAAGCTAGTTTTATGCTAACCCACTTCCGTATCCACTCCCTCCCTACACACTTGGGGTAATTTACAGAGGTCGATAACCATCAAATACTCACATCTTTGGGATGTGGGAGGAAACTGGAGACCTGAAGGAAACCCCATGCTGTCATGGAGAAATTGCACATAGACGGCACCTGAGGTCAGGATCAAACCCTGGTCTCTGATACTGTGAGGCAGTACCTCTACCAGCTGCACCATTGTGCCAAATAGTAATCTTGATGCAGCATAGATCAAATAAACCACGCAGCTGTATGATGGCTTATACGTAACTGGCAGCAGGGCTGATAATTGTAGGAATTGTATTTTTTCCCCAATTAACTATTAGAGAAAGGTTATGAAACCTTAAGCATATGTAAAATGTTTGAGTGCAGTATTCTGCATAGAGTCTTTCTTCCCATTACGTTTCATGATAGTCTAGGTACCAATAACGTGTACCTGTGATACGCTGATCTAAAATAACAAAGGATCCGTTAATTATTCGTCTCATATGGGACATTTTCATTGCTATTGTAAACACCAGAGGTATAATGGATAGTTGAAAAGTAGCGAGACATTTCTCTTATATAACAACATACCAAAACAAGATGATTAGAAACCTGCGTCATGTTCAGCCTTGGACCACCAATCCTTCACAGATTTATTTTTATTTTGTTACTGTATCCATGCATCATTTTGCCAACAATGTCTCAAAATGCTAAAGTGTAGCCCAGTTGTCCTTTCTGTACTTTATCTTCCTTCCCTTCGAGGAAGTGAGGGGGGGGGGGGGGGGGGGGGGGGGGGGGGAGAGGTAGAGGGAGGGGGAGGGGGGAGCTGGTCACGTCTTTATGCCCCGACCCACAATGTATGTAGATTTTGAGGAACTGATCTGCATCATTCATATTGATATGGAGTGTGCCAAGGGCACTTTACCAGGTCGCAAACATACAGTTGACATTATCAGAAAAACGTCTGTTAGCCCTCCCCTATTCCTAGCTTCTAACTTGTACCATTTGAAGGAATTAATTGTAATATGATACATAGCATGATATTTGAAGACAATGAAAATAAAACTGATTTATGTGGAAATAACTGAAATAGTCTCCTTTTGCAACACACCTCTTAAAAATATCTGTAATAAAGAACATCACATTTCATTATTGATCTTGCACTATGGAAACTTGCTTATGGAGAAACACCTAAAATGCCAATGGATTATTTTTTTATAGACCACTACAAACATGTAGAGGAAAGAACTGCAGATGCTGGCTTAAATCGAAGATAGACACAAAATGATGGAGTAACTCAGCGGAACAGGCAGCATCTCAGGAGAGAAGAAATGGGTGACGTTTCGGGTCGAGACCCTTCTTCAAACAACAAACATTCCTTGGTATATCAGCAATACATGATGATATACTAATAATTCATATGTAAGTGAAATGACACGAGTTTATGTTCAACAGAAATTTGTTTAACGTCAGGTTTCCAAATCACTTGTTCTGTATTTTTGTTAGAAACCAATTTCAGTTATACTATATTCAGGAATAGGCCATTCATTTCTCATCCGCAAGTTCACAAGAGCAAATGCTGATTACAGCAGGTGGACAATACACATTCACATCAGTCACAGTTTCTGGAAGATTGCGGGCACATTAGCCTGGTGTGCAAGATTCGCATTTCAAAAGCCTTAATATTATATACAAGCTTAAATTGAAACCGCACAATGGCAGAAGGGAAATTTAAATTCAGCTGGATTGTGAAATCAATAAGCAAGTATCAGAAATGGTGATCATGATACTGCTGGATTGTTATAAATATACAACTAATTCACTAATGTCCCTTCCGGGAATGAAATTTGCTGTCTAACGTGTCTGCCCTCTATGTGACTCCAGATCCATAGCAACGTAGTTGACTTAACTCTCGTCTGAAATCAACTAGCAAGCCAACAATTACAGGAGATGAACAATAAATGCTGACCTTGCCAATTGTGCCATATCTTCTGAATGAATAGTTCAAAGTCGATATTAAATTGAATGATTAAGTACATTTGATGGACTCTGCACGGTCACTTAAATTAGATTGCACCATCCATCATAACTCTTTTATAGTCTTGAACTCTGGCATGCTCCATACGCGCCTTGGTGCAACAAAGGTTTGCTCCACATCTTCTGAAACTGTCTTGATGTCACTGTTGAAGGGATAGATCCTCACACGAGATTTAAATGTCATCATGGTGTGACTCACTGTCCGTTTCTTGCTCCACTGCCTGGTTAGTTTCCTTGTTTCTTGATCTTCCTTCATTCTCCCCATAGTTTCCTGAAGAACGGATTGGAATAACTGCACCACTTCATGGACCTCAGGTTCATCTTCAACCATCATTTGCCGAAATCTGCACAGATAAAATAGATACCTTTGTGTTTTTTAATTTGTAAATTCAATGGAAGTATAGGTCAGAGGGTGAATGGTTGCAGCAGGTCCTCACCAGGAATGATGCATTTACAAAGGAACGGGAGAAGGAGGAGGATGTTCTGTCCTTGAGCTGTTTCACCACTCGACGCAAGCACGGCTGTTGCAAACACCCATGATATCCTTCACTGCCTTCAATAGATTTTGTTCACCAGTGTTAGATTTAAAGTTAGCATTGAAGGGAGTTCCAAATTTCTACCACTCTGGCAAGTGAATTTCCTAAATTCACTTCTGAGAGAGTTGGTTGTAATGTTTAGATCATGACCCTTAGTGCTGAATTCGCCAACTGGCTGAATGTTTTGTTTTCTCTCTCTCCTTCTGTCTCTCCCTCTATCTCTGTCTGTTTGTTTGTCTGTTTGTCTGTCTGTCTGTCTGTCTCTCCCTCTCCCTTTCTCTCACCTTCCTTAACTTTCTAAATACCAGGAAATACAGCCCAGCTTTCTGAAATCACTCTTCACAACGTTAAATCTATGTCTCTCTGATTCCCAAATTCCCAAGGCCAATCTGTTCTTCCGAATGGATAGCATTAGAGCTGCTCATGATGTCCCAAGTGTGGTCTAATCTTGGGATGAAACATGTACACGTTTTAATAGAGTTTGACAAGATAAATGCAAAGATAATGTTTCCTCTGGCTGTGATATCTAGCTCCAGGGTTTGGCATCTGAAAATATATGATTAGCTATTAAGGATAAGGGTGAAAAAGATGTCTCTACCAGGTGGGTCATGAATCCTTGCAATTCACTACCCATGAACATTGAAGAGGATCAATAATTATATTCAGGGCAGAGATTTTTTGATATTAAAGGTATCAAAGGATATGAAGTTAGTGTGATGTAAAAGATCAAGCATAATTTTCAGAGCAGATAACAGGGGTTGGATGAGTTACTCCAACTTCTGTTACTATGTATATCCTTATAAATTTAAAGCAATCCCATAAACCCTAAATAAGGCAGCATATTGCAAAATAATCACTGGATATGATGGTCCTTGTTGTCAAATAGCTTCCTGTTTTCACAATCTAGTTTTGTGAGATAAAATATTTTTAAAAGAATATTAACCAGCTGGATTAAGGTGAACAGATCCTTGGAGCCATATCTCAACACAGAATGAAGATGTTTTCAAAATGGGTTAAGTTGGTGAGAGTAAAAAGAAAAACAAAATTAAATGAATTGTTTTATGACATAACTACAGCTAAGAGTGTTTCAAGCCTGGAATTAATTCTTGCCACAGTGGACGTCTGAGTGCCATCTAAAAATAGATTTGCATGTATTAAATATACAAATTATAGGAAAGTTGTATTAGTATTTATTATTTTATTTTATCATTGTTTTATCATTCATAATAATATACTATTAATTATATAATATTAATAATTAAATAATAATTTACTAAACAATGATTCAATTAATTAGATTATTATTTAATTATTAATATTATATGATTAATAGTATATTATTATGAATGATAAAACAATTATAAAATAAAATAATAAATACTAATACAACTATCCTATAATTTGGTAATTTAATACAATTTTTAGATGGCATAATTAATCCAGACCATTAATGCATTAAATAATGATTTAATTAATACATTAATGGTATAGATTAATTAAGATGAATGTAATGAAATGTAAATTAATATAAATGAATTAATAATCTATTATTATTATGTTATTTTATAATTTATTTATTTTATATCAGAAAAATTTCCACTGATTTTTTTTAGCAGAAATAGATAGATTCTTAGTTAGAACGGGTGTCAGGGATTATGGGGAGAAGGTAGGAGAATGGGATTGAATGGCGGAGTAGACTTGATGGGCTGAATGTCCTGATTCTGCTCCTAAACTTATGAACTTATGAAGTTTAACCTCTATGAGTAGCCCAATGAAATGATCTATCAATCTTTTTACAATGCATTCACTTAATTAATTGGTAAAACAATTGTTTCTGACTGCCAAGACAGGTGGACAAAGTATCACCAAAAGATAAATGAGTTGACAGAGGTCGATGATTCAAGCACAAAGATGGAGATTAAAATGAAAAACATTGCATTTACAAGGTGGCTTCCATGTCATGTTCAGCACTTCATAGAGCATCAGCCTTGTGGCACCTCACTAGTCACTGCCAGCCATTCTGAAAGGGGCCTGTTAATCCCTATTCTTTGTTTCCTGTCTGCCAACCAATTTTCTATCCATATAAATATCCTACCAATACAATGTGCCCTAATTTTGTCCACTAAACTCCTGTGTGGGACCTTATCAAACGCTTTCTGAAAGTCCAGGTACATTACATCCACTGGCTCTCCCTTGTCCATTTTACTTGTTACATCCTCAAAAAATTCCAGAAGATTTGTCAAGCTTCGTAAATCCATGCTGGACCGATCCTGTTACTGCTATCCTAATGCGCCGTTATTATATCTGTGATAATCGACTCCAGCATCTTCCCCACCACTGATGTCAGGCTAACTGGTATATAATCCCTGCTTTCTCTCTCCCTCCTTTCTTGAAAAGTGGGATAACATTAACTACCCACCAATCCACAGGCTGATCCAGAATCTATAGAACATTGGAAAATGATCACCAATGCGTCCACAATTTCTTGAGCCACCTCCTTGTATACCCTGGGATGCAGACCATCAGGCCCCAGTGATTTATCAGCCTTCTGTCCCATCAGTCCACCCAAACCATTTCCTGACAAATGTGAATTTCCTTCAGTTCCTCCATCACCCTAGGTCCCCTGTCCCCTAGTACATCTGGGAGATTGTTTGTGTCTTCCTTAATGAAGACAGAATCAAAATACCTGTTCAAATCATTTACCATTTCCTTGTTCCCCATAATAAATTCACCTGTTTCTGTCTTCAAGGGACACACATTTGTCTTTTCCTCTTCACATACCTAAAGAAGTTTTTGCTATCCTCCTTTATATTCTTGGCTACCTTACCTTCGTACTTCAACTTTCTCCCCGCATTTCCTTTTTAGTTATCTTATGTTGTTCTTTAAAAGTTTCCTAATCCTCTGGCTTCCCGCTCATCTTCGCTATGTTATACATCTTCTCTTTTATTTGTCACTGTTAGATTGGAAACAGAGCCATCAGAGCTGCAACCTGCTTGTTCCCACAAGCAACAAGATTATGGCCAGATCATCTCTTCAATCATGTCAACTTAAATGTAAGTAGCAGCCACAGTAGTTCATCTTCATCCAAGGCCATTTGCGTCCACCTTTGATCACAGATGAGGCTCAAGTTAACATCTACTCTGAGAAGCAACAAACAGCGCTCTGTCTGTGTCGATCCTTGTGTGCAAGTCTTGAGATAACAGCTCTCTGACTCCAGGGTGAAGATCCTATCAAAGACAATCCTACCTCGTGATGGCAAGGTCAAGCACCCATTGTCAGGGAAAGAGGGCAGGGGGGGAAATAGAGTAATATGTATGATACACAATAGACAACCTGGGGAACATGTTTGTCAAATGCTTGATGAATGGATTCCAATATTTACACTGGGTCAAAGGTCAATGGATCTTCAGGATGTTATTGACAGTGAACATTTTCTCGGAGAAGTGACAATTAGTGCACGGAAATAAAATATTGATTAGCCTTTAAAACTTCACAAAATATTCATAAAATGAGATGTCCTGAGGAAACAGCCCCATGTGTTTAACATCGATGTTCCCTACATAAGCGTCTGATTGAAAGAATTATCTCAGTGTAAGGTAAAGATCTCAATTTGAATTCCATGTCGATTTTAGGTCGATGGCCAACAAGATGAACTGGAAATTTAGCCAGTGAGGGCCAAGCCTCATTTAACATCAGCCTACCTACTTCTTACTCCAAAGGACTAGTTGTTCATTATGAAGGAATGTAAAATCATGCTGCCTCTTTATTCTAATACCACAGGTGATGTGAAGCACCTTGCATTATTGGGGCTTGGTAATGTACTATCAGCTTGCACATGCTGGCTCGGGCTAATAAAACCTTGATGGACAAGGCTTCTTGAAGTTTCAGTGAGATATCCCATAAGACATCAAAATTAAAATATCTACAGCATTTAATTAAGATTAATTTAATTAAAGTTAAAATGTAAGCAAAATTAAAGTAACTGCACTGAATAGAAAGATACTACCGGAGAGCTCAGCTACAAAAAATGCAGGTAAACCAATTTGCTGTAGTAAATAAGCATCAAGTGTAGCCACATGTACAAAAATATTTAATGTCAAGCCCGTCATTTTCAGTGAGGCTGAATAATCAGTCCGCCTGCCCTTTTTCAAACTTCCGTACCTACATAAAAGATGCATATTGACATAAAAGATGCTTATTTCAAAACATAAAGTCTACGATGCCACACAGAGCAATCTCATTCCCTTCTTTTCCTTCATGAAATCTATTCTCCCTGCATTCTCATCAGTCCCCCACCTGTCCCTCCCCCCGACAGAATGTAGCCCTCACCGAGTCGTTAGCGGTGATGCAGGCCCGTAGAAAGCTTTTCAAAAAGGGGGGTGGCATGACAGAATTACAAAATCTTTATGTGAAATAATGTGCGCACAGTGCACATCATGAGTGCGAAGCGCAAAGTCCCTCGCGGCCGGGAAGCTCTGGGGTTTTAGATCCTACCTGGTGCATTCTGGGCCTTATTTTGGCAATTTTTGCACCAATTTCATGACCAATATTTCAGAAATAATTTTGGTTGAGTCAAGAGTAATGAGTGGGTGGAATAGGATGATTGGGGTCATTGTTGTATACATTTTTTTAAAATCAAGAATTGAAGTTGTCCTTGTTTTAATAATCAAGTTATACTGTTGTAAAAATGCTATGTAAAATGCTATAATGGAGCATGCAAAAAGTGCAAATAAAATACTGTAAGTTTTTGCAGTAAAGAAAACCTTTTTTTAGAAAATGTTTAGTTTGTTGATTTGATTGCCTGTTGGTGTTAGACTGGGTTAGTGTGTGCAGTGCACCTTTAAAGGTCCTCCTGACCTAACTTCACATCATATCAATTTCCACATGGAATAGTGATATGAATTTCCATCATGAAAATTGAAGTCAAACTAAATTTACATTACTATGATCACTTTCATACTAACCTATTTTACTGTCATACTATTATAACAAATTCTAGTTCCATGATGACTCATAAACAAGATCACAAGTAACATTTTGAATTCTCAAACACAATGTGATTGTGAATAATTGCAGAGCTGCCAAGTTTCACCGAGCATTTCCGTATTTTGATGGCTGAAAATCAATATTTTGTTGGGGAAATCGGTATTTCTCACATAAATGCAATAGAAACATAGAAACATAGAAATTAGGTGTAGGAGTAGGCCATTCGGCCCTTCGAGCCTGCACCGCCATTCAATATGATCATGGCTGATCATCCAACTCAGTACCCCGTACCTGCCTTCTCTCCATACCCTCTGATCCCCTTAGCCACAAGGGCCACATCTAACTCCCTCTTAAATATAGCCAATGAACTGGCCTCGACTACCCTCTGTGGCAGGGAGTTCCAGAGATTCACCACTCTCTGTGTGAAAAAAGTTCTTCTCATCTCGGTTTTAAAGGATTTCCCCCTTATCCTTAAGCTGTGACCCCTTGTCCTGGACTTCCCCAACATCGGGAGCAATCTTCCTGCATCTAGCCTGTCCAACCCCTTAAGAATTTTGTAAGTTTCTATAAGATCCCCTCTCAATCTCCTAAATTCTAGAGAGTATAAACCAAGTCTATCCAGTCTTTCTTCATAAGACAGTCCTGACATCCCAGGAATCAGTCTGGTGAACCTTCTCTGCACTCCCTCTATGGCAATAATGTCCTTCCTCAGATTTGGAGACCAAAACTGTACGCAATACTCCAGGTGTGGTCTCACCAAGACCCTGTACAACTGCAGTAGAACCTCCCTGCTCCTATACTCAAATCCTTTTGCTATGAAAGCTAACATACCATTCGCTTTCTTCACTGCCTGCTGCACCTGCATGCCTACTTTCAATGACTGGTGTACCATGACACCCAGGTCTCGCTGCATCTCCCCTTTTCCTAGTCGGCCACTATTTAGATAATAGTCTGCTTTCCTGTTTTTTGCCACCAAAATGGATAACCTCACATTTATCCACATTATACTGCATCTGCCAAACATTTGCCCACTCACCCAGCCTATCCAAGTCACCTTGCAGTCTCCTAGCATCCTCCTCACAGCTAACACTGCCCCCCAGCTTAGTGTCATCCGCAAACTTGGAGATATTGCCTTCAATTCCCTCATCCAGATCATTAATATATATTGTAAATAGCTGGGGTCCCAGCACTGAGCCTTGCGGTACCCCACTAGTCACTGCCTGCATTGTGAAAAGGACCCGTTTACTCCTACTCTTTGCTTCCTGTTTGCCAGCCAGTTCTCTATCCACATCAATACTGAACCCCCAATGCCGTGTGCTTTAAGTTTGTAAACTAATCTCTTATGTGGGAACGTACTACACAGAAACTGGATTTTTGAAAATCAGTATTTTGCATGCAACCTCATGTATTCTCAAATATCAGTATGGAATACTGAAAATCAGTACTACTGATTTGTGAAACCATTTTTGAAATGTGAATTTATGATTCTTGATTTTGATTCATCATATCCATATCTATCATATAATATATAAAACTCTCGCCCAAAATTCCGAAACGGAACTCCGTCCGGCTGTCACATTTCTTCCATTGATTCCCTGCAACTCCGAAACTGGACGCAGAATCGCCGACATCTTTTCCATTTCGGTAGAGATTTCACTTTTCTTTCTAAGTATCCGCTCCTCATTACATTCCGTCGTGTTTAAGTACACGTTTTTAATCAAATCCTTCCCCCCCCCCCCCAATATTTCAAAACTAAACTGGCTTCACACCCACAGAACCTTCACCAGCCCCAGCCCCTGCTGAACGTTCCATCGTGTGATGTCACAATGCCCAATCTTCACATATGTCCAATCGGAATGGATCCATTTACATATGCCTATGCAGGAGCCCCAGCCAATGGTGAACGTTCCATCGTGTGATGTCACAATGCCCAATGTTCAAAGACATCGTTGCCATAGAGAGGGAGTACAGAGAAGGTTCACCAGGCTGATTCCTGTTATGTCAGAACTTTCATATGAAGAAAGACTGGATAGACTCGCCTTGTAATCGCTAGATTTTAGAAGATTGAGGGGGTATCTTATAGAGACGTTTAAAATTCTTAAGGGGTTGGACAGGCTAGATGCAGGAAGATTGTTCCGGATGTTGGGGAAGACCAGAACAAGGGGTCAAAGTTTAAGGATAAGGGGGAACGCTGAATCGCCGACATCTTTTCCATTTTGGTAGAGATTTCTCTTTTCTTTCTAAGTATCCGTTCCTCATTACATTTCGACGTGTTTAAGTGTACGTTTTTAATCAAATCCTAACCCCCCCCCCCCCCCCAATATTTCAAAACTAAACTGGCTTCACACCCACAGAACCTTCACCAGCACCAGCCCCTGCTGAGCGTTCCATCGTGTGATGTCACAATGCCCAATCTTCACATATGTCCAATCGGAATGGATTCATTTACATATGCCTATGCAGGAGCCCCAGCCAATGGTGAACATTCCATCGTGTGATGTCACAATGCCCAGTGCTCATAGACATCGTTGCCATAGTGACAGTACAGAGAGTCAGATGTGGGCCGAGGAGCCTTCAAGACAACATGAGATGTTCCCATATTGTGTGAAAATATTTACGTCATTCACCCCTGAACCTCGATAAGAACACCACCTGCACATCTTAATTAAATTAGAGAAAAACGGAAAAGAGGTCGGGCATTTACACTTTTAAGACTCTGTGTGTGTCGAAGCTTCGTGTGTGTGATGCCGCACCGCGAACCCCCCCACCACCCCCCCCACGCGTTGCCGAGACGGACCCGACTTCGACGACTTCAAGATACGCTATTTTAAGACGGCAGGGACCCGACTTCGACGACCATATCTCCCCTGGGGGCTACAGGTAGGGAACGGTCTTTATGCGCTTTTCCAACTCTGTGTGTGGGGGTGGTTAGTGTGTGTGAGGCCCCCCCCCCCCCCATTGGGGGCTATTGGGGGCCGCAGGACCGCCCACGTCTTTTCCACTTCGTCAGAGATTTCGCTTTTCTTTCTAAGTATGCGCTTCTCATTTCATTCCGTCGTGTTTAAGCGCACGTTTTTAATCAAATCCTTCCCCCCCCCCCCCCAATATTTCAAAACTAAACTGGATTCTCACCCATAGATTCAGCCCCAGCCCCTGCTGAACGTTCCATCGTGTGATGTCACAATGCCCAATGCTCAAAGTCATCGTTGCCATAGTGACAGTACAGAGAAGGTTCACCAGGCTGATTCCTGGAAATGTCAGAACTTTCATATGAAGAAAGACTGGATAGACTCGCCTTGTACTCGCTAGATTTTAGAAGATTGAGGGGGTATCTTATAGAAACGTTTAAAATTCTTAAGGGGTTGGACAGGCTAGATGCAGGATGATTGTTCCGGATGTTGGTGAAGACCAGAACAAGGGGTCAAAGTTTAAGGATAAGGGGTAAAGCAGATTCGCCGACATCTTTTCCATTTCGGTAGAGATTTCACTTTTCTTTCAAAGTATCCGCTCCTCATTACATTTTGTCGTGTTTAAGTACACGTTTTTAATCAAATCCTTCCCCCCCCCCCCCCCAATATTTCAAAACTAAACTGGCTTCACACCCACAGAAGCTTCACCAGCCCCAGCCCCTGCTGAACGTTCCATCATGTGATGTCACAATGCCCAATCTTCACATACGCAAAAGTGTAATGCCTTCTCCCCCCCCCCCCAGTTTTTCAAATACAAACTGGCTTCTCCCCCATACAAGCAGCCATTTCGGTAGACATTTCACTTTCCCTTCCAGCTATCCACTCCTCATTACATTTCGTTATGTTTATGTCCATTTTTTTCATTAAAACCATCTCCTCCCCCCCCCCCCCCTCACTCATTTTGTCGCCTCCTGCTGGCCAGCGACCATAACGGCTGCTGGCGCCCGCAGCACAACTTCAAGCGACGCCATTTAAAAACGGCCTTTCGGTGACGGCTCTACTTCGAGGACCACGTCTCCCGTGGGGGATACGGGTAGGCAACGGCTGTGTTGGGGCATTACACTTTTAAGGCTCTGTGTGTGGGGATGCTTCGTGTGTGTGATGCCGCCCCGCCACACCCCCCCCCCCCCGCGTTGCCGAGACGGACCCGACTTCGACGACTTCAAGATACGCTATTTTAAGACGGCCGGAACCCGACTTCGACGACCACGTCTCCCCTGGGGGCTACAGGTAGGGAACGGTCTTTATACACTTTTCCAACTCTGTGTGTGGGGGTGGTTAGTGTGTGTGATGCCTCCCCCCACCCCCCCCCAGTGGGGGCTACGGGTAGGGAACGGCTGCGTTGGGGGATCAGACCCAACGGGTTTGCCATTGGTCGTCGTGTTTAAGTGCACGTTTTTAATCAAATCCTAACCCACCCCCCCCCCAATATTTCAAAAATAAACTGGCTTCTCACCCATAGAATCAGCACCAGCCCCTGGTGAACGTTCCATCGTGTGATGTCACAATGCCCAATGCTCAAATACATTGTTGCCATAGAGGGAGTACAGAGAAGGTTCACCAGGCTGATTCCTGGGATGTCAGGACTTTCATATGACGAAAGACTGGATAGACTCGGCTTGTACATGCTAGAATTTAGAAGATTGAGGGGGTATCCTATAGAAACTTACAAAATTCTTATGGGGTTGGACAGGCTAGATGCAGGAAGATTGTTCCAGATGTTGGGGAAGTCCAGAACAAGGGGTCACAGTTTAAGGATAAGGGGTAAATCTTTTAGGACAGAGATGAGAAAAACATTTTTCACACAGAGAGTGGTGAATCTCTGGAATTCACTGGCACAGAAGGTAGTTGAGGCCTGTTCATTGGCTGTATTTAAGAGGGAGTTAGATGTGGTCCTTGTGGCTAAAGGGATCAGGGGGTATGGAGAGAAGGCAGGTACAGGATACTGAGTTGGATGATCAGCCACGATCATATTGAATGGTGGTGCAGGCTCGAAGGGCCGAATGGCCTACTCCTGCACTTAATTTCAATGGTTCTATGTTTCCCTCTCCGAAACCCCTCTCCCACCCATCCCTCTCTCCCCCACCCCCCTTCCCTCTCTACGCCACCCCCTTCCTCCTACCCCTCTGTCCCTCTTCCATCACTCCCCCTACCCCTCTCCACCTCCCTCTCCACTCTTTCCCCTCTCTCCCCCACCCCTCTCCCCCTCCCTCCCTCCTTCCCTACCTCCCCATCCTCCCCCTCCACCACATCTATCTCCCCATCCCCCTCTCTCACCCCCTACCCCGCTCTCCTTTCCCTCCCAAATCTGTCCCATTTCCTCCACCTCCTCTCCCCTCCCTCCCCTCTTCACATCCCCCCTCCCTCCCCCCACCTGTGTGTTTGGGGGTTGGTTAATATGAGTTTGATGCCGCAGCCCCCCCTCCCCCCCCCCCCTGCAAAACGCCGTTGGGGAAACAGACCCAACGGGTCTGCACTTGGTCTAGTTAATATATAAAACTCTCGCCCAAAATTCCGAAACGGAACTCCGTCCGGCTGTCACATTTCTTCCATTGATTCCCTGCAACTCCGAAACTGGACGCAGAATCGCCGACATCTTTTCCATTTCGGTAGAGATTTCACTTTTCTTTCTAAGTATCCGCTCCTCATTACATTCCGTCGTGTTTAAGTACACGTTTTTAATCAAATCCTTCCCCCCCCCCCCCCAATATTTCAAAACTAAACTGGCTTCACACCCACAGAACCTTCACCAGCCCCAGCCCCTGCTGAACGTTCCATCGTGTGATGTCACAATGCCCAATCTTCACATATGTCCAATCGGAATGGAATCATTTACATATGCCTATGCAGGAGCCCAAGCCAATGGTGAACGTTCCATCGTGTGATGTCACAATGCCCAATGCTCAAAGACATCGTTGCCATAGAGACAGTACAGAGAAGGTTCACCAGGCTGATTCCTGTTATGTCAGAACTTTCATATGAAGAAAGACTGGATAGACTCGCCTTGTAATCGCTAGATTTTAGAAGATTGAGGGGGTATCTTATAGAGACGTTTAAAATTCTTAAGGGGTTGGACAGGCTAGATGCAGGAAGATTGTTCCGGATGTTGGGGAAGACCAGAACAAGGGGTCAAAGTTTAAGGATAAGGGGGAACGCTGAATCGCCGACATCTTTTCCATTTTGGTAGAGATTTCTCTTTTCTTTCTAAGTATCCGTTCCTCATTACATTTCGACGTGTTTAAGTGTACGTTTTTAATCAAATCCTAACCCCCCCCCCCCCCCAATATTTCAAAACTAAACTGGCTTCACACCCACAGAACCTTCACCAGCACCAGCCCCTGCTGAGCGTTCCATCGTGTGATGTCACAATGCCCAATCTTCACATATGTCCAATCGGAATGGATTCATTTACATATGCCTATGCAGGAGCCCAAGCCAATGGTGAACGTTCCATCGTGTGATGTCACAATGCCCAGTGCTCATAGACATCGTTGCCATAGTGACAGTACAGAGAGTCAGATGTGGGCCGAGGAGCCTTCAAGACAACATGAGATGTTCCCATATTGTGTGAAAATATTTACGTCATTCACCCCTGAACCTCGATAAGAACACCACCTGCACATCTTAATTAAATTAGAGAAAAACGGAAAAGAGGTCGGGCATTTACACTTTTAAGGCTCTGTGTGTGTCGAAGCTTCGTGTGTGTGATGCCGCACCGCTAACCCCCCCACCACCCCCCCCACGCGTTGCCGAGACGGACCCGACTTCGACGACTTCAAGATACGATATTTTAAGACGGCAGGGACCCGACTTCGACGACCAAATCTCCCCTGGGGGCTACAGGTAGGGAACGGTCTTTATGCACTTTTCCAACTCTGTGTGTGGGGGTGGTTAGTGTGTGTGAGGCGCCCGCCCCCCACCCCCCCCCCCAGTGGGGGCTACGGGTAGGGAACGGCTGCGTTGGGGGATCAGACCCAACGGGTTTGCCATTGGTCGTCGTGTTTAAGTGCACGTTTTTAATCAAATCCTAACCCACCCCCCCCCCCCCAATATTTCACAACTAAACTGGCTTCTCACCCATAGAAGCAGCACCAGCCCCAGCCCCTGGTGAACGTTCCATCGTGTGATGTCACAATGCCCAATGTTCAAATACATCGTTGCCATAGAGGGAGTACAGAGAAGGTTCACCAGACTGATTCCTGGGATGTCAGGACTTTCATATGACGAAAGACTGGATAGACTCGGCTTGTACATGCTAGAATTTAAAAGATTGAGGGGGTATCTTATAGAAACTTACAAAATTCTTAAGGGGTTGGACAGGCTAGATGCAGGAAGATTGTTCCAGATGTTGGGGAAGTCCAGAACAAGGGGTCACAGTTTAAGGATAAGGGGTAAATCTTTTAGGACCGAGATGAGAAAAACATTTTTAACACAGAGAGTGGTGAATCTCTGGAATTCACTGGCACAGAAGGTAGTTGAGGCCTGTTCATTGGCTGTATTTAAGAGGGAGTTAGATGTGGTCCTTGTGGCTAAAGGGATCAGGGGGTATGGAGAGAAGGCAGGTACAGGATACTGAGTTGGATGATCAGCCACGATCATATTGAATGGTGGTGCAGGCTCGAAGGGCCGAATGGCCTACTCCTGCACTTAATTTCAATGGTTCTATGTTTCCCTCTCCGAAACCCCTCTCCCACCCATCCCTCTCTCCCCCACCCCCCTTCCCTCTCTACGCCACCCCCTTCCTCCTACCCCTCTGTCCCTCTTCCATCACTCCCCCTACCCCTCTCCACCTCCCTCTCCACTCTTTCCCCTCTCTCCCCCACCCCTCTCCCCCTCCCTCCCTCCTTCCCTACCTCCCCATCCTCCCCCTCCACCACATCTATCTCCCCATCCCCCTCTCTCACCCCCTACCCCGCTCTCCTTTCCCTCCCAAATCTGTCCCATTTCCTCCACCTCCTCTCCCCTCCCTCCCCTCTTCACATCCCCCCTCCCTCCCCCCACCTGTGTGTTTGGGGGTTGGTTAATATGAGTTTGATGCCGCAGCCCCCCCTCCCCCCCCCCCCCCTGCAAAACGCCGTTGGGGAAACAGACCCAACGGGTCTGCACTTGGTCTAGTAATTATTAAAAGTCTGACCCTGGATGTGTGTGTGTGTGTGTGTGTGTGTGTGTGTGTGTGTGTGTGTGTGTGTGTGTGTGTGTGTGTGTGTGTGTGTGTGTGTAATCACATCTTCTCGTAAAAACGATGGGCTAACGGTAAAATCTTTACATATTCCGGTAGAGATTTTCTCCGTGGAGTCCAAAATGCCTTATCTGAAAAGTTCATGCCTTATTTCTCAAGTTATTAATGAAAATATTCAAAAATCTGAAAAAACATTGAAAAATAAACAGCTGTCTTTCGCTGTGATGTCACAATGGATCTGCACACTGTGTTCCACACGCTGCAAGTGAAGAACGAGCTCTCGGGTCTTTCTCGGGTCGTGGTTCCGTCTCGGGTCGGGGTCCGTCTCGGGGCCTCGGTCCCTCTCTGCCCCTCTCTCTGCCCCTCTCTCTGCCCCTCTCTCTCTCTCTCTCTCTCTCTCTTTGTCTCTCTCCCTATCTCTGCCTCTCTCTATGCTCCTCTCTCTCTCTCTCTCTCTCTCTCTGTGCCCTACTCTCTCTGCCCCTCTCACTCTGCTCCTCTCTCTCTCTGCCCTCTCTCTCTGCCCTCTATCTCTCTCTGCTCTCTCTCTCTGCCCTCACTCTCTGCCTTCTCTCTCTACCCCCCTCCCTCTCCAGCCGCGCCAGTGAGTTGGCGGCTATGCGTGAGTGTATAGGGTGGGGGATGGGGTAAAAGGAGCGAATGAATAATATTAATATATCAAGAGGGGTGGTTAGTGTGTGTGTATGGGGGGTTGGTAGTGTGTGTGTGTGGGTGCGGTGGTTAGTGTGTGTGTGATGCTGCAGGCCACTCCCCCCCCCCTCAACACCCCCCCCTCCCCCCCTCTGCAGCTGCACATTGAGGGGACGGGACCCAACGGGTCCCACTTGGTTGAGTAACTATTAAAAGTCTGATCTTGGAAGTGTGTGTGTTTGTTCGTGTGTGTGTTTGTTTGTGTATAATCACATCTCGAAAAAACAACGCGCTAATGGTAATTTTTTTAAATATTCCGGTAGACATTTTTCCCCTGGAGTCCAAAATAGACTTATCTGAAAATGTCATGCTGTATTTCTCGAGTTATTAATGAAAATCTTCAAAAATCTGACAAGCTTTGAAGTCTGCACTGTCTTGTTCGCACTGCGAGTTTCGTCAGCCCCCCCCCCACCCCCTTCCTTTGGTTGATGCCCCCTCCTTGCTGCCCACTCCCCGCTGCTCACCCCTCTCCCCCCACCTCTCCCCCCTCCTCCTCTCCCCTCTCCTCCTCTCCCTCCTCCTCCTCTCCCCCTCCTCATCTCCTCTTCCCCTCCCTCCCCTCACCCCCTCCTCCTCTCCCCCCCCCCCCTCCTCTTCCCGCGGCCTTTCTCATCTTCCCCCAGTTCTCTGTCCCCTTGGACAGTTTCTTCGAGCACTGCGGACTCGAGCCCGAGGTGATCGAGAATCTGGCCAGGGAGAAGTTTGCCGCCGACGCCGCCTTCGAAGGCCTTTCCCTCAAGTTTCGCAGCGTGAGCTGCCCAGACTCAGAGAACGAGCCGTCCAGGTACAGCAGCAGCGATAGCGGCAACGAGCCTCTCCGGGGGAGGAACAAGCCCCCGCCCCCTGCCCTCTCGGTCATCGAGCACAGCGCCAGGCCATCCAGTGGCTGTACGGCTGCAAAAATGCAAAGGAGCACAAAGGCAAGGTGTAAATGTTTATGGTGTAAATTTAAAAAATATTGCGCCCCAATTTTTTTTTACTCTAGATTTTTTGGGGAAAAGTGGGGTGCGACCGCACCCATCGCACCCCACCTTCGGATGGTCATGTGATGCACAGTCATCATTTAACCTGCTAGTCTGCGCTTCTTTGGATGTGGGACGAAACCTGAATACTGAGAAGAAATACAGCTTATTCAACTGTGGTGACCACAGGGAGAATGAGAAAAGTCCACACAGAGAGCATTGGAGATTAAGGTTGAACCTGGACACTGGAACTGCACAGCAGCAACTCTATTCACTGCACCACTCTGCAGTGTTTCTTAATCAGTCTAGTTCATCCAAAGGATCATTTAACAAGTTAATATTAGAGTGCAGCAAAGTTACCTAAGTACCGTTGGTCCACAGTAACTGGGATGGATTTTGGAACAGGCTTCCTCAAGGTCAAGTCTCTCCCCAGGGGTCATGCCTGAACTGTGTTGAGAGTGGCTGACCAGCCAGCTGTAATCCACGCCTGTTTTTATTCTTCTGTACTCATCTTCTTGCTCCCTTTGCATCTTCTCAGCTTGTTTTAGCTGCCAATCAAGTTCCATCATGAGAGTCTCCACGACCATCTCTGTGGGGTTCCTCTGCGCGAATCTATGATAGGGCTCGTTCCATTTAAACCATGAAGATATCGACATTGTTCACTGGTGGCAGCGTGCTCTGGAAGTGCAGGAAGGAAGATTTAGTAACCTACACAGGTTTTCTCTTAAAGTCACAGAAGCCATAGTATTTCTGCCTTAGCCACTGAGGGCAACCATAATAAACAAGTGTTAAGTGATTGCACTTAAGGGAAATTCAACACCAACTGAAATACTTACTGTAAGAGGCACTCATAGAGTCATGCAGTCATACAACGTGAAACAGGCCCTTCGGACCAACTTGCCCACGCCGACCAACATGTCCCATCTATACAAGTCCCACTTGCCTGCATTTGGCACATATCCCTCTAAACCTGTCCTATCCATGTACCTGTCTAAATGTTTCTTAAACATTGTAATAGGACTTCCGGTGTGGCCATGTTGTGGTGAGGGCACAGCATTGAGCTCAGCTCCCCGTGAATCGTATAAAAAGCCTTTTTAAAGTAGGGAACGATTTAAAAAAATACTCACCGAAGGTTGCTTGGCGTCGTGGGAGTGACGTCATCATAAATCAACAAAAAAAATCGGAGTTTAACGGGACCTTTAGATGAGAAAAGGAAAACTCACACGAGGACCCAGGAAAGCTACTATCAGGCTTCAGGTTCAAGAAGATTTGGAAGCTCTTCAATCAACAAAGTCTGTTTCATATCAAACAACGGAAAGCTCAGAAGAAGAGTCCATTCCTCAACAAGCAGTATTTGAAATGGCTACAAGAGGAGAGGCCAAAGAAAAGGAGAAGGAGCTGAAACAGCTGGAACAAACGGTAAGAGCTAATCTTACTAAAGATCTTACTAAAGACTTCTCCGAAATGTTTGCCAGTATTAATACTACACTGGAGAACAATCTCTGTAAACTGGAAGTTAATTTATCCAAGAAAATTGATGCTGCTCGAGAAGAATCAAGGGAAATGTATACTTCTCTGAAGCAGAAACTCAGTGACTGTGATCAGAGAACAGCACTGGAATTTGAAAGACTAGAAAGTGATCATAAAAAGAAATTTGATATGTTGATTGAAGAGATGAAACAGTCTGACATCGTGACAGAAGAGATTACAACTGAAATGAAGGAGATGGCTCGTGAAATATCGATTCTGAAAAAAGAACAAAGTGATAATCGGGAGCAATTGATTAAATTGACGGACAAATGTCAAGATTTGGAGGCGATGTCAAGAAGACTGAACTTAAGGATTGTAGGAGTAAAGGAGGGACGAGAGCAAGGAATTGATATGCCAGAGTTTGTCTCCAAAATAATCAAAGAGGTCTTTAAGCTGAAGGAAAATGTGAGGATTGATGTGGCTCACAGAGTCGGTCCTCCCCGAAGAGAAACAAATGTTCCCCCCAAGACAAATTATTGCGAAGTTCTTAGATATTTCAACCCCGGAAAAACTCCTGAAGATGATACCACACGGTGAGAGGCTTATATTCGAGGGAGAGTCCGTGAGATTCTATAGGGACTACCCTCGCGAAGTAATGGAGAAAAGGAATCAATTCAAAAAAGCAAGCAACACTTTGCAAGGACAACGAGGGATAAGATACGGCGTGGTCTATCCGGCCAAGATGTTTATTTCTTACAAAACAACTCAACGTTCATTCAGGGATCCGGAGAAGGCACTTAAGTACACACAAGAGATTGTACAGAAAATTGAGAAGGATGATGATTAAAACTTTCAATAAAAGTCTGTACTACAATTAAGATGGCGGACCTGCTTCAGACACTAACAAGACAGCCTTATCTCAATGGAATGTGTTTTCAACTTGAACAAAAAGTTAGAAGATAAACAACTGAAGAAAAAATGACAGGCTGAAGAAAAACAGCAGAACTGATATTATGGACTGAATTTAAAGCTTTAACTATTATAATGAAGATTAAATAGTAAAGAACCAACTAATTATATGAAGCTTATTAAATTACTAACAGTTAAATAATTCCAATAGATGAAATGTAAGGAAATATATCCTGGATGTATTCTAATACTCAATAACTAATGAAAATAGGTATAAGAAGACTATAATACTATAAACCTGTAGTAAAGGGGGGGGGGGGGGGTGTTAAGGATTTGGAATAGTTCCAAAGGTTCCGACAGGAAGATGGTTACTATTAAGATATGGAAAATTAACCCTTGGAACAGGCTGGTAATTAGGTGCATCTCTGAGTATAAGGACAAGGCCTGTCCTTATGTCTTATGATTTCATGATTGTAAGTAAGGAATAAGAATTATAGAAGGTGTAAAGTTTGGGTATTTAAGAAATTACGTGGAAAAGTAATGATGATGATAATTTTTTATGATGAAATTTTGGTTGTGTTTTTTTTTGTTTTTTTTTTTGGCTTGACTGGTTACATTTTTTTTTTCTCTATGTAGGTTAAGATTTTTGGCTATATTAAGTGAAAATGGCATGATATTGTCTAGGACAGCTTAATTTGGGGGCTGAGCTCAATGTACAATTCCAACGGCGGAAGTCAATAATATTCGGGCCACCTTAGGTGGCAACGAGAATTTAAGGTATCCCATTTTTGATACCTTAAAATCACTCTTTTTTTAAATTATAATTCACTGTTATATGGTTTACTTAATAATAGTATTCTGTTTTTTCTATGTATTTTTCAACGCACTTCTTTTTTCTTCCTATGGAGGTTCAATAGACGGAGGAGATGTAAAATAACGTTAATAGGGGACGGTTACCCCACACCCAAAACCTCAAGGTATTTAACCACACCACATGAATTAAAACTAGCAAAACTAATTAAGAATGCAAGACATTAGGGGAAAAAGGAATGGAGGAATCACATTTTGTAGTTGGAACATTAGGGGTGCGAATGATCCAATTAAAAGGGGTAAGATTATGGCTCAATTAAAATCTTTAAAGGTGGATATTGCGTTTTTACAAGAAACGCATGTGAAATTACAAACACAGATGAGACTAAAAGCAAATTGGATAGGCCAAACTTATTATTCGTCATTTACTTCTAAAGCTAGAGGTACGGCTATTATTATTCGGAAAGGTATACCATTTATATCAAAGAACACTATATCTGATAAGGAAGGAAGGTACACTATAGTGGCAGGAGAAATTTATTCTACACCACTGACTGATAAATATTTATGCACCAAATTTTGATAACCCCCAATTTTTAAAGAAAATCACGGATATAATAGATGAGTATAATTACCAAAATGTAATATTAGGGGGGGATTTTAATTGTGTTATAGATACATATTTAGATAAATCAATAAAAGTAAGGAAGAGTAAGGTTAAATCTAAAACTAGTGAATTTTTAAACATATATATAAAAAACACTAATATAACAGACGTATGGAGAATAGTCAACCCTACGGGAAGGGAATACTCATTTTACTCAGCGGTACATAAAACTTATTCGAGAATTGATTATTTTTTAGTGGACACAAAATTAATTCCTTATACGATTAACCCTAAATATCACAATAGTATTATTTCTGATCACTCACCATTGACCTTTACTTTAAAACTAGAGGGAACGCCAGGTATAAAATCGTTTTGGCATTTTAATACACAGTTAATTAATAATCCACAAGGTTATGAGTATTTAAAACAACAAATGAAATTCTTTTTTGATACAAATGAGACACCAGGCATTTCACCATCTTTATTATGGGAAACTTTTAAGGCATTTATACGTGGAGTTATAATCTCATATCAAAGTTACCAAAATAAAAAGAACTCCATAGAACAAGAGACTTTAGAAAAGGAAATTAAAATATTAGAATTAGATAACGCAAAAGACCCAACTATAGATAAACATAATAAGATCACATTATTGAAATTTAAACTTAATCAAATATTATCGGCAAGAGTAATAAGATTATTTCAGATCACAAAACAGGCACAGTTTGAATTTGGTGATAAACCACATAAACTTCTGGCTAGACAATTGAAGAAACAGGAGAAGGAAAAGACGATTACTAAAATCAAATCAGAGAATGGGGAACTATTAACGTTACCCCAGGACATTAATAAAAGATTTGCCCAATTTTATCAAAACTTGTATACGTCTAAAACTAAAATAGAAGACAATATAATTGTAGATTTTTTAGATAATTGTAATCTGCCAAAATTGGATATTTTGGAACAAGAGGAATTAGGAGCACAGATCACAAGGGAAGAAATAAGTGAAACAATAAAAGAGCTGAAAAATGGGAAAACGCCAGGACCAGATGGTTTTAATAATGAATTCTATAAAGGTTTCCAGGAGTTAATGGTACCACGGTTATTTAAGTTATATAAATATGCCTTTACCGAAAATAAATTACCAGAAACATTAGCCGAATCCACAATTACGTTAATACCTAAAAAAGATAAGGACTTAGAAGAACCGGGCTCATATAGAGCCATATCACTCCTAAATACAGATCAGAAAATTTTAGCAAGAACTTTAGCAAGAAGATTGAGTAAATACATTAATAAATTGATAAATCCGGACCAAACGGGGTTTATACCTAAAAGACAATCATCTAACAATTTGAGACGCCTTTTTAATATAATGTATTCATACAAAACGGAAAAGGAAGACTTGTCAGTTATATCTCTGGATGCAGAGAAAGCATTTGATCAGGTAGAATGGCAGTATTTATACAAAGTACTCCAAAAATTTAATATGGGAGAGAATTTTATCAGATGGGTTCAATTACTATATGATAAACAAATGGCAAGAATACTAACTAATAATATATTATCTTCAAAATTTCAATTATCGAGGGGCAATAGGCAGGGTTGTGTTTTATCTCCCCTGCCATTTGCACTTATGATAGAGCCGCTTGCTGAAATGATAAGAAGGCATCCGGATATTCAGGGATATAATACTACGGATACTATTAATAAAATATCACTATATGCAGATGATATACTTTTATATATTACAAACTCCCAAACGAGCATCCCGAAGTTATTAAATCTAATAGAGGAATTTGGCTCTTTCTCCGTTTATAGAATAAATTGGAATAAAAGTGAAATTACGTCATTAAAACCCCAGAAAGCGAATCACCTATTAAAATTTCCATTTAAAATCGCAACGGAAAAATTTAAGTATTTGGGTATTCAAGTTACTAGAAGATATAAATCATTATTTAATGCTAATTTTATACCATTATTAAATACATTTGATTCACTGATTAAATTTTGGAGAACGCTCCCACTGTCACTAATCGGCAGAATAAACGCTATAAAAATGATAGCGCTACCACAAATAATATATTTATTCCAATCTATACCGATATATATACCAAAACACTTTAAAAAAATTAGACTCGAATATTTTTAATTTTATTTGGGATTATAAAGCACATAGAATTAAAAGAAATCACTTGTGCAAACCCAAAGAGGTGGGGGGGTTTGCATTACCTAATTGTCTATACTATTATTGGGCAGTACATATTAAAAATATAATTTATTGGTTGGACAGTTCTGCTCAACAGTTGGAATGGATAAGAATGGAGAAAGAGGATTGCGCCCCCTACGATCTAGGAGCGATCATTTCCCCCCCAATAAAGCTGAATAATATGTTATATAAGAAGAATCCAATTATACAAAATACAATACGAATCTGGAAACAAATAAAATTAACTTTAAGATTAAGAAATGTATCAGTGTTAACACCAATAGTGAATAACCCAGTATTTAAACCATCTGGTATGGATAAAACATATAAACAATGGGAAAAAGTGGGAATTAAAAAAGGTAGGTGATTTGCATGAATTGGGAAATTTATTATAATTTCAACAACTAAAATCAAAATTTAAATTGAATAACAATCAATATTTTAAATACCTACAGGTATGTGACTTTATGAAGAAATATATACCAAGATTCCAAAGTATAATTTTAGACCCACTGGAAGAAGTAATGAATATCAATGCGGAGTCAACAAAATTAATATCATACTTGTATTACAGTATTTTAAATATAGAATTACCATCAACAGAGGCAATTAGAGAAGACTGGGAAAAAGAATTAATGATAAAAATCTCAAAAGAAACATGGGAAAAATATTTGATACATATACATAAATGTTCGATCAATGCTAGACATAACTTAATTCAATTTAAAATATTACATAGATTATATTATTCCAAAACTAGGTTGAATACATTTTATCCAAATATTTCTCCCATTTGTGATAAATGTCTTTCTCAAAATGCCAATATTACGCACTCATTTGTCTCTTCTTCAAAACTTTATAAATTTTGGTGTGATATATTTGATATATTCTCAAAGCTATTTAAGACAAAAATGGAACTTAACACTGAAATGATTATATTTGGAGTAAGTGGAGATGGGAACAAATTAAATACACACCAAAACTCATTTTTCAATTATGGGTTAATAACAGCAAAAAAACTTATACTTAAATTTTGGAAAAATGCTAATATACCAACATTTAAAATGTGGATCAGTAATATGCTGGACACAGCACATTTGGAAGAAATTAGACTCCTCCTAATAGACAAACAAGACCTATTCTTAAGGAGTTGGTCCCCATTCATTGATTTCTTGGATTCATGTGGTGACATAGTATCATGAAAACCAACAGTTTCAGGTATGGGTGAAAGATGATTTAGAATATTAAAAAAAAAAACATCTCACTGTGGCAATGGAATAATCTCCCTCCTGCTTTCCTTCTTCACTTATTCCTTCTCTTTCACTTTCTCTTTATTGGTTTTTCACCCACACTCACTAATCTATTCTTCACTTCTCTCAACCTCTTTTTCTTCTCTCCTTTCTCACTTCTCTCTTTAAAAAAAAAAGGGAAGTTGTACAGAGAATGTAATATGTTAACATTGTTTTTGTATCAATGCATTGTACTCACTTCTAATAAATTTAAAAAAAAAAAACATTGTAATAGGACCTGCCTCAACTACCTCACCCAGGACTGACTGAAAAGCTCTTTCAAAGATATGGGTCAAATAAAGTCTTACTATATCTTTCTGTATTTCTCCTATTCTGTAACCCAAGCAAGCATAGTTTTAAATAATCACTTGACAGTCATAGTCATAGAGTCATACAGCATGGAACTAGACTCTTTGGCCCAACTCGTTCATACCAACCAAAATGCCCATCTAAACTAGTCCTTTTGCCCGCGTTTGGCCCAGATCCCTCTAAACCTTTCTAGTCCACGTACCTGTCTTTTAAATATTGTTATTGTGGGAATGTTTTTACCTGCCTCAACCACTTTCACTGGCAGCTCATTCCACAGATGGAACCCCTTGTGCGTGATGAAGTTGTCCCTCTGGTCCCTTTGAAATCTTTCTCCTCTCATCTTAAAGCGGCACAGATTCCCATTCCCTTAAAAGACTGTGTGCATACATCTTATCTACGCCCCTCATTACTTTATACACCTCTATTAGCTCCTCCCTCAGCCTCCTACGCCTGAAGAAATAAAGTCCTTGCCTGCCCAACCTATTCCAATAACTCAGGCCCTCGCGTCCTGATGACATTCTCATCAATCTACTTTGCATTCTTTCCCACTTAAAGAAATCTTTCCTCGAGCAGGGTAACTAAAACTGAACACAATAATCCAAGTACGGCCCTAGCAACACCTTGCTCAACTGTATCATAATGCTCCTGCATTCATTGCCCTGTCTGATGAAGACCAGCATGTCAAACACCTTCTTCACCACCCCATCAACCTGTAACACCTATTTCAGGGAATTATATATTTTATTCCTAGATCCCTGTGTTTCCATGGCTTCCTCAGGCACCTAACATTCACCATCAAAGTCCTACCCTCATTTGAATTCCCAAAATTCGACACCGCATCCTTATGTGCGTTAAACACCACTCATAATTTCTCAGCCAACTAACCTAGTTGACCAAGATCCTGCTGTAATTGTTGATAACCTTCTTCATTATCTACAATACCATCTATTTTAATGTCACTGCAAACTTACTAATTATACCTTATACATTCTCATCCAAATCATTGATCTGAATGATAAACCACAATGGGCCCAGTACCAATCCCTAAGGCACACTATGAGTCATAGGCCTCCAGTCCAAAAAACATCCTTCCTTCATCAGCCTCTGCTTCTTACCATCAAGCCAATTATGTATCCAGTCTGAAGAAGGGTTTCGGCCCGAAACGTCGCCTATTTCCTTCGCTCCATAGATGCTGCTGCACCCGCTGAGTTTCCCCAGCAATTTTGTGTACCTTATGTATCCAATTAGCCAGCTCTCCCCCATTCCCATGCGATCTAACTTTTCAAACTAATCTACCATGCGGGATCTTGTCTAAGGCCTTGCTGAAGTCCATATAGACCATGTCCACTGTCCTGCCCTCAACAGTCCTCTCAGTTACCTGGCGAGACAGTGGCACAACGGTAGAGTTTCTGCCTTACAGCGCTTGTGGCGCTGGAGACCCAGGTGCTGTCTGTACGGAGTTTGTACGTTCTCCCCGTAACCTGGGTGGGTTTTCTCCGAGATCTTCGGTTTCCTCCCACACTCCAAAGACGTACAGGTTTGTAGGTAAATTGGCTTGGTAAATGTAAAAATTTCCCTAGTGTGTGTAGGATAGTGTTAATGTGCAGGGATTGGCTGGTCGGCGCGGACCTGGTGGGCCGAAGGGCCTGTTTCCGTGCTGTATCTTTAAACTAAACTAAACTAAACTAAACCTCTTTCAAAAATCCTAATGGATTTGTGAGACATGATTCCCCAAGCACAAAGCCAGGCTGACTATCCCTAATGAGTCGTTGACTATCCAAATGCTGTAGATCATGTCCGTCAACAGTAGCTTACCCACCACTGATGTCAGGCTCACCAGCCTGTAGTTCCCTAACATATCCTTGCTCCCCTTTTTAAGTAACAATCAGCATTAGCCACCCTCTAGTCTCGCAGAAATTCTAAATATAATGTAAATATCTCCACAACTATTAACTCCAGCTTCACACAAAGTCCGGGTCTGCATTTGGACAGGCTCTACGGGCTTACCTGACTTAGTGCTTTAAGACCACCAACTCTTTGGTAATCCTCCTAGTTACAGGAGTCTCTGTATTGGTGGTGAATGAAATCAGGATTTTCTAAGTCGTTGTTTAAAAACAAACAAGAAAAAATGTTCCTAGCTTCTAGTGTCTATCTTTGGTTTAAACCCACATCTGCAGTTCCTTCCTACACAAAAAAAATCAGTTAATTTAGAAGTGTAAAATCTAATTGAGGTAGAAAACACAAAAGACAGACAAAACAAAATTATTCTCTAATGTTATTTCTCAAATTTGATTTGATTTGATTGATTTGATTTGATTTAATTTATTGTCATTGTCTTCAATGAAGAGACAACAAAATTATTTTTCCCTTACAGTCATACAAAAAAATAAAATTAAAAAAACACAGAACACAGAACACAGTAGTCCGCAACGCAAACATCCCCACAGCGGCACCAAAGTTCCCCTCTGTGAGGGAAGGAACCAGAGTCCAGTCAACCTCCTCGCTGATGTTCCCAAATGTTCACCCGTGGTCGGGGCCTCCCGAGCATCTCGTAGTCGCCGCTACGGACGGCCCGATGTTCAGGCTCTCTCGCCAGGAACCTCTCGTCGGCCACCTTCCACCAGAGTCCGCGGCTCCCGATGTCCACAGGTCGCGCTGGGCGGAGATTCGCACTGGCGACCCCGGCAAAGGGTCCCAGGACTCCGGGATGTTAAAGTCAGCGCCGCCCGCGTTGGGAGCTCCGCACCCACAGCTCCGCGATGTTGGAGCAGCGGCCCAGCACTCCGGAGCTCCAAGCGGCAATCCCAACAAGGCCTCGCCCGCTCCGTGATGTTTCCAGCGCCTCACCGCCGCTGCTGAAGCTCTGGTCCGGTCCCGGCAGGAAAGACCACGCCAATCCAGCTGGTAGGCCGCGAGGGGGGAGGGCGAGGACGCGACTCGGATAATAGCCGCATCCTCGCCAGGAAGTGACTGAAGGACGGTTTCCCCCTTAGCCTACCCGCTTCCCCCCACATAAAATACCGAAAAGAAACAAAAAAACAAAAAAAACACACTCTAAACATAACAAAATAAAAAAAAGACAGCCAGACTGTGGGCGGAGGCAGCTAGCAACAGCGCCACCGGATGTCCAGAAATCTTCTTTCATGCTAAATTGAATCAAATCAATCAGTATTAATAGAGCCTGAGAACAGATTATTTAGAGATTTTATATATTCTCTAAATACTCATGAGAAACTCATCAAATCTTAAAAGATATTTGGTATTTTTGCTGAACACGTGCTCTGTCCGCTAAGGCTTGCTAGCTCTCTGGGTTGCTAACCATTTTCGCTCCTTGTCCTATTTCCATATTGATCTTTCTGTCCTGGGCCTCCTCCATTGCCAGGGTGAGACCAAACTAAAATAATAGAAGCTCACATTCCCTATAGGTAGTTACAAGCCAGCAGCATGAACTTTGAATGCTCCCATTTCCATAATATTCACCCCCACTCTTTCCCATACCCACAACCTTACCCTAGTGCGAACGCATTTCTCCCATCCCTCCATGAAGCTGCACCTTTCCCCTTCTTTGGACACTCATCTCCCATCCATGAGTCCCAGTTTCTCTTTTATCCCCACTGTTCATCTCCTCCCTGTTCCTCTTCCCCTTATAGGTTTACATTGCACTCCTCTTCGTCTCTTCTTATCTGGACACCCTTTTGTTTCCTTATTCACCTCTAGTTTTTGTCACTTACTCCACCCATCTACCAATCTCCTCCCGCCAACCCACCCCCCCCCCCCCCCCCCCCCTCCCCCACCCTTTCACCTGTATCCACCTATCACTTGTATGAAGGAACTGCAGTTGCTGATTGATACCGAAGATAGACAAAGTGCTGGAGTAACTCAGCAGGCCAGGCAGCATCTCTGGAGAAGGGTTGCGATACAAAAAGTCACCTGTTCCCTTTCTCCAGAGATGTGCCTATCTTCCACCAATCATTTGCCAGGCTTTGTCTCACCTCGACTTATTTTTTACCAGCTTTCTCCACTCTTACTCCAATCATTGTGGAGAAGAGTTCCAACTCAAAACATTGTTTGTTCATTCCCTCCACAGATGCCGCCTGATCCACTGAGATTTTCTAGCACTGTGTGTTTTGCTCAAGATTCCAGCATCCGCAATTTCTTGTGTCCCCAATATTGACATTTATTACTAAGAGATGGTTAGTTAGGTTAATAATATTATCGCCTATTTTTTATAAAATGTTTATCGTTAATATATGATAATTAGATGCTCAATGGTGTTTAGTTTTTTAAAGTTTAGTTTAGTTTAGAGATAAGACATGGAAAAAAGGTACTTTGGCTCACGGAATCATTCACAGTAGTTCTATGTTATCCCACCTTTTCATCTGCTCCTTACACACTAGGGACAATTGGCCTACAAAACCTACATGTCTTTGGGATGTGGGAGAAAACAAAAGCACCTGGAGGAAACCCACACAGTTACTGGGAGAATGTGCAAACATCACGCAAACAACACCCAAAGTCAGGATCGAACTCCAGTATCTGGCACTGTGAGGCAACAGCTCCACCAACAGCGCCACTGTAGCCAAACCAGGCAAATTAGGAAACATATAGAATTTATCTACACCCCTCTCCATAATTCAATAACAGCACAATTTAAGTTATGAATAATATTCAAAATAACTTTTTTTCATATTTCAGTCTTCACATTTTTTTTCGAAAAGTTGTAATTCCTTCAGCCAGTAGTCTATTAATGTCTCTCCTAGATATTAACTTTTCATGTGTAAACATACGCTGTGATAATCATTAGACCCCCACGACTGTGGGGCTAGAAGTCAATGTCCTCTCAGCAAACATATTTACCCATCAGTACTTCTACAATGGAAACATAATGGCTGCATTGTTGAGTATCCAAGCTGGTCCACTGACACAATTACAGCATCTGCTCCCACTTCCACGCTAATTGTACCACAGAGTCTAATCGATCAAACACCAGCACAAATAAAACACTCACATGGAAATCAATGATGAGCATTGACTCTGTCGTTGCAAATATTTTACCCATGCTAGTGTGGACTAGGCCATAGACGAAATGGAAACCAAGTGTTGGAGTAACTTAGCGGTTCAGGCAGGATCTCTGGAGAAATAGGATGGGTGATGTTTTAGGACGGGAACCTTCTTCAGACTTCAGGGAACTGGAAGTAAAAAAAACTCAGAAGAAAGCAGCGCCGGCAACAGATGCCCAAGAAAGGGTGGAGCCCACAACGGCCCTTTGTTGGCTGGGGAAGAGGTGATAACGAAGAAATACAAGGATGCGAGCAGTGGAAATAATATGTGGTGGGGAGTGGGAAAATGCGAGAGGTAGCTACCAGTATTCATCTTTCTCCAGTGAGTGATGCTGAGCATTTTTTATAAAGCCCCTTTAATATTTCCAAATGAAATGGTGTGCAAGGACAGATGTATCACAGGGAAAGCTAAATCAACTGTGGGAAGCTGATTCATTTGTTGGGATCATTCCCTTTGCCCACATTTCAATTTCATCGCACTGTTAAAATGTCATTGTAGGAGTAATTGATGGGAAGCAGGCAGAATAGCAGGCAGCTGACACAAAGGCTGAGATTGATGTGGGCAGGGTCATACAATTTTTGACGGGTGACTTATGTGCAATAAATATGGTTTGAACACCTATTTCTGTTGAGAATTCCAATTGTTAAGGAAGGGACGAGTTTATGTGTAAGAAGGAACTGCAGATGCTGGTTGACACCGAAGATAGACACAAAATGCTGGAGTATCTATTCAGATCCTGAAGAAGGGTCTCGACCCGAAACATCACATATTCGTTTCCTCCAGAGATGCTGCCTCACCCACTGAGTTACACCAGCATTTTGTGTCTATCTTAAAGGAAAACTTTAGTCAGGTCAAGGCATTGGGCGAATCCTTCAAAAAAAAATGTTCGAGGTTGTGGGCAAACAGGGCAGTTTAAAGCAATAGAGATGTTTAATCTAAACTTGGCAGCCTTCTCTGAGAGGAATGTATCAGTTAGAACAGTTGAAGAAGGAGATTTGGTCAGGGACACAACACCACGAATCTTCAACACTGAGTCGTCATAAATGACTCAAAATCCCAGATGGTCGCAGCAAGAATAGTTCCCAAGCCAGAAAATTAACAAAGCAAGGAAGTTAGGAATATTCTCTGAATATTCTAACTGAGGCATATGTCAAATCAGGAGCTGCATGAGAGGACAAATGCAAAATCTATTGTCCAAGCACTAAAAGGTGACACCGAGAACCAACTAATACCAAAGATAGACACAAAAAGCTGGAGTAACTCAATGGTGCAGGCAGCATCTCTGAAGAGAAGGAATGGGTGACATTTCGGGTCGAGACACCTTCTTCAGACTGGTCTCGACCTGAAACGTCAGCCATTCCTTCTCTCCAGAGATGTTGCTTGTCCCGCTGAGTTACTCCAGCTTTTTGCGTCAATCTTCGGTTTAAACCAGCATCTGCAGTTCCTTCCTAACAGTTATATTATCAAAAACAGCACTCCATGAGAAATCAGAGCAAAAGAATAAACACCTTGTCACACAGAGACAAAGTGAACTACAGTGGAGATAAGGATGAAGGAGTCTTTCGACTGGCCACACACAGACTGATAGCTGTGAGGTTGTTTTGCAGGTCAAGGATGTTGTTTGAGGCATGAATAGAAAATAATGAGCATGTCCAAACCGTGTGAAACTGTATTCAAATTGCAATGTGAGTTTGTCTATGAGCATTCATCCAAATTGATTTGCTGTTAATTCTAAAACGACACATGATAGGAGCTATTATTATCTGGTTGGTAGGTGAGACAGTGGTTTTGTTGTTACCTTGGGACACTTTATTTTCAAATGTTATTTAACTAATTCAGGGACCTGGTTAAAAATATTGCTTTGCATTCTGTGTTTTGAATAGTCCCTGCATTGGTTGCTTTTATCTGAATGATTTAATATATTTTCCAGTTTTAACAAATAGCAGTGAAATGTACTGTATCCATTTTCAATCAACAAATATAGATATAATCTGTTCTCATAATCACAAAGCAAAATCATCTAACCGCATTAGAATAACTGTGTGCATGCACAATTATCATTATTAAGGATACCATAAAGGAGATATTGTGTTTTCAGGATTGATACTTAATGTTGATTATTTGATTCAATTCCTCTCTGGTACATCACTAAAAGATAATTTCATCCAGAACTTCGCACAACAGCGGGGAAAGCTGTTGGAAATGTGTCTGGCTGCCTCTTCTTATGTTAGGAAAGCATTAAAAAAAACAGAGCATCCTCCTCCCCCATTCCTATGCGTTCTCCCCCCCCCCCCCCCCCTCCCCACCCACCCACCTTGTCCCCTTACACCTATATTCCTCGCTTTACATTTCACTCCTCTTCCCTCCTTCACTCTTTTGTCTCCTTGAGTCCTGTAGTCCCCTTTCGATTCCTTTTCATCTCCAGCCTTTGTCCACCTATCTACCAAGCAACCCCCACCCTCTCTTCTCTCCCGCCCCAAATCTTTTCCACCTTTCTCCCCCCCCCCCCCCCCCCCCCCCCCCCCAACGCTGCTAAAATGAGGGTTCCGACCCGAAACGTCGCCTATCCATGTCCTGTTGAGATAGACCCAAAGTGCTGGAGTAACTCAGTGGGTCAGGCAGCAACTCTGGGGAACAAGGATGGGTTCCAGCATCTGCAGTTCCACGTGTCTGCATTAAAAACAGAGCTGATCGATTGACAAGCCAACAGATCACAGACAATTGCACCACTTACTCTTGTTGAAGGCAGATTCTCCTTGCTCGCATCCAGCTGAAAGGACATGGGAGGCAAAGATCCGCTGTGGTGCAGCAACTTTATTTCTGCTGTCCGCCACCGTGGCCAACGCTGGAGAAGCAGTTGTAGAATCTGCCCCCTCGGAACCTGTTGCCTCCGTTGTACCTTCCCGAAGATGATTCACTGGCGAAGCCTTCGCTCTCCTGTGATGGGTTTGCCGTTGCCATGGAGATTGTCTAAGCCGATTTCCACATTGAGCTTTGTCTACAGCGATCATTTTGAGCGCATCCTTGTGCGGAGAGAGGCTGGTGTAGGCTGGTGTAGGCGCACCGACAAGTGGGCAACATCAGGTCCGTTCACCAGCCCCACAATGAGAGACGGTATTAAAACAAATTGCATCAATTGCTGCCCGGACTCAGAATGTTCCAGTCCGGGGTTTATGATATGGCTTGTATTCCTGTTTCACGTGTCTACTTCTGCTTCTAACTGGATTACATGTACTTTGCTAAGTGAAACACGAAAAACAGTTGTCTGATAAAGCGGGGAGCTTGGAATAATCCTCTTTGATAATCACAAGAGGATTTCTTTAATCTTACCTGTTCTAATAGTTGGCAATTTGTTTCCTGCCGTTCATTTCGTTTGCATTTTCTTTCTTTTATAAAAAATAATAATTGCTTCCTTCTTGTTTCTTTTGGGTGTTGTTATTATTGGGACAAAGTGGAGACAGTTTCTTGCATAACATCAAGAGCACTTTCTATTGTTGCATATTATGTGTAAGATGGTTATTATGCATTTATATAAGTGCAGCCTTTGGGAAGAAAGAGTGTGAAATATTAATCAATACATGACGGGAATGCTGGATATGATTATTAAACCAGGAAATATTGTAGAGCGATCGTTTCACCTTCTACTACTGACCTTCTCAGTTTCACAGCCTCCTGTTTCAGCTCATGACTAGTCAAGATAGGTGTTCAAGAAGTTAGTCAAGATAGGTACTGCATCAGGTCTATTAACTCCTCTGCCCACAAGGTCAGGTGTGGCTTCAGATCCCAGGGTAGACATTCAGAACCCTTTTCATAAGTTCATAAGATCATAGGTGAAAAGAGCAGAATTAGGCCACCCGGCCCATCAAGTCTACTCCGCCATTCAATCCTGGCTGATCTAACAGGGTGAAGACAGCCAAAGACTGGAGGGTATAGCTTTAAGGTGGGAGGGGCAAAGTTTAAAGGAGATGTGCGGGGAAAGAAAGTACAGAGGACGGTGGGTGCCTGGAACATGCTGCCAGGAGTGGTGGTGGAGGCAGATACTACAGTGGGGTTAAAGAAGATTTCAGATTGGCAAATGGATGTGCAGAGAATGGAGGGACATGGATCACCTACAGGCAGAGGAGATCAGTTTATCTTGTCATTATTTTCGGCATTGACATTGGAGACTAAATGCCTGTTCCTGTGCTGTACTTTTCTATGTTCCATGTTGATCTTCAGTCCCTTCCCCAGTGTCTGCTGATTAAGTGGTTATAATGCTTGACATTAATAATCCTGTGTAAGCTGTCAGGTTTCTCTCCCTTGGCTATTGCTACCTCTTACCCTTTCCTAACATCGAAACTTGAATGAACTAAGCATTGAAACAAAGAACTGCAGATGCTGGTTAATACCGAAGAAGGGTCTCGACCAGAAACACCACCTATCCATCTTCTCCATAAATGCTGCCTCACCTGCTGAGGTACACTAGCACATGAGTAACTGCTGAGCTACCTGCTGAGTTACTCTAGCACTTGAGTGAAATAATATGTTTTACAAATTAATACTGGCAAAACAGTTCCTATTATTATCCATAAACAATCAGCATTAATTCTTCAATTGCCTTTTCGGCTGAATATTGAACTGAGATTTCTCTCCCTTAACCACCCTTGAACCTAAAATTATTCTCTCCTGTAACAGTGGCTGCAACCACACAATTCTCTGCCACTTTATGCTTCCCCATGGTTTGAACATTTTGACTTTGACCCTATGGTCCAAGGCATTGCACCAGCTTCAAATGAGCAATCTCCAATCATAACTGCAAAAAGCTTCTCCTGCGAACCTAGTCCTTTCAAGCTTCAAGCTGGGTCACCAGGTTCGATAACCTCTGAAACTCTTTGCTTCAACGATGCTTCTAAGCTTCTTCCAATGTTCCCAATTTTCTCTTTATCCATCAACTCCGTCATCCTGCTTAATATACTTTGATCAAGTGTAAGGGGGTGTAAGGAGGCGCTAGCTCTCGGACACCTCCTCCTACTTATCCTTGGACCATGACGATCTATCTCTGGGGTGTTATAACATTGGAACTGTTTGGTCAATTGGTATATTAAAGAATGATATGTTAATATTTCAAATGTAACTTCATCAGAACTCATCAGTGACACACATAAATTTATACATTTACTTGATTAAAAATGCTTGCTGTGCTAAAGCATTCTTTCATTGGTCAGCAGTTGCTCCTTCAAAACCTCTTCCAAACCTGTGTGGCCCATCACCATTGAACAATGCAGTCATACTTTAAGGCATCGTGGTTACATAGATTTTGAGAAGGGAGAAATAGGTAATTTGCCTAATTGGTCTCTGCCAGTGTGTTAATGCTTTGCATGAACCTCTTTCCCAAGTGTCCAGGGGAATGTATACATCAATTAGCCACGGAATACTCCGCTGTAGCTGAATATATATTCATGACCTAACAGGTTTGATCAGTGAAATAAAAGCAAATCCTATCCTGGCAAACTTATCCCAAGCCACTATTCAAAAACACGGGACCAATTGTGCTCCCTCGCTTGAAGTGTTTAAAAAACTCCCCTAAATGCAGCTTATACATTGGACAACGTGATAGACAATACAAATCTGAGGAATGAAAGTTTTTTACAGTAGCGGGGGCTGTAAACTTGGGTCAAACTGTCAGGTCTATGGGCGCTGAAATGCCACCAGGTTCAAATCCAAGTTACAAACACACATTTTGATTATCACTCACTACTCAGGAAACTGGATGACACAGTAGAGGGTGCAAACTCAACGAGAGGTGAGGAGCCACTGAGTTCCTCCAGCACTCTGTGTTTCGCTCAAGAGCTGAGCAAGGTCACTTATCGACAGTGGACCCAACCTTTCTCAGGTACATCCAAAGATTCTGACAGACATCAGATGATTGTGAGTCAAGTGGTCAGCGTGTCACGTGTCCAAATCACAAGGAACAAAGCTAGAGTATGGGAGTCGGAGTCTTGAGACGTGTGTTTTTTAAGCCATTGTATCATCTGCGGCCATCCAAGGCCAGGTGGTTAGAGGATTTTTATGGGAACATTTATGGGGAATGGGATAGCTGTATGGTTTCAATGGTCTCTTTCTACACTGTGGGAAGTATGAAAGTGAGTTTGAGTTTAGTTTATTGTCACGTGTACCGAGGTACAGTGAAAAGCTTTTGTTGCATGCTAACCGGTCATCGGAAAGACTATACATGATTACAATCGAGCCGTTCACATTGCACAGATACATGATAAAGGGAATAACGCCAATAATGTTTAATGCAAGATAAAACCACTAAAAGTCTGATCAAAGATAGTCTGAGGTAGATAATAGTTCAGGACTGCTCTCTAGCTGTAGTAGGATGTTTCAGTTGGTCAGGGATGGTAAGAACTTAACCCCAAAATATCAGAATAACAATGAATTTATTTACATGAATGAGTGAGTCAGTGTTGGTGGCGAAGGAGTTTTCAAAGGTTACAGCTCTTCATAAATGACTGGGAATAACAGAAGAGCCTGGCAGATTCCAATTATATCTCAGGTACATCAATTATAATTAGCTTTTCTGACACACAAGTAGCCATCATTCTGGATACGCTGGAGGCAGCTTTTCAAATTGATTCTATTGCTGCTGCTTCATCATGTCTCCCCTCTGTAAACATGTGTGTTTGTACCTGAAGGGGCTGATGCAGGAGCGGCGCAGTCAGCCTCGCTGTTGGCAGCGGTTCATCCTGTGGGGACCCAGCATCATCCATGGCGGGGGAGGTGGACACTGTCCTTGTGGGGCCTGAGGATCCACTTGATCAGCTGTGAGCACTTGCAACTGAAAATGTTCAGAATATTAAAGGACATTTGAAGAGTCAAGAGTGTTTTGCTGTCACATGTCCCAAACAGATCAATGAAGTTCTTACTTGCAGCAGTACAACAGAATATGTAAACATATATATCTATATATATAAAATTAAAAGTCTCATCTTGACCACTTTCTGTTTGCACTGGGCTTAGATTTTAGAAAAAACGCTACCACATATGGCTGTGATTTTTTGTCCATCTTACTCAGAGTCCTCCTCCGCTGCGCAGGCCCTGAGGATTTTTCCAATCGATGAAAAATAAAAGACTTATTAGTGTTTAAAAAATCTTGAGATTCTCTCTCCTGCCAATCACCGCCATGAAAGCCACGCCCCTTCCGGTGGGAGGGGGAGGGTCTATAAACCCGGAAGTATGGGTGTGGCTCAGTCTGTCTGTAAGATGGCGAGGGAGAGGTCACGACTCTCTGTCTGAGCTGGGAAAATACAGAACACTGTGAGTATGCAATGTACTTGAATAAATGATTTGTTAGCCCTTAATGAAAATGAAATGAGTTGTTTGGCCTCCCCTGTGCTTGAAACTGCAATGGCAATGGAAATGAAGTGAAGATGCAATCAGCTGTTTGGCTTGAGCCTGCCCTGTGCTTGAAACTGCAATGGCAATGGAAGTGAAGTGAAAATGCAATGAGCTGTTTGGCTTGAGCCTGCCCTGTGCTTGAAAGTGCAATGGCAATGGAAATTAAGTGAAAATGTAATCAGCTGTTTAGCTTGCCCTGCCCTGTGCTTGAAACTGCAATGACAATGGAAGTGAAATGAAAATGCAATGAGCTATTCGGCCTGCCCTGTGCTTGAAACTGCAATGTAATTGGAAATGAAATGAAATGAGTTATTTGGCCTGCCTGAAACCACTAATTTGGGCCCACAAGGTCCCTATTAGCCGAGAAACCAGTCCCCTTTGCCAAAAATGCCCGTATTAGCCCAGGAGGAGCATTTTGTCCCAAAAGGCCCGAGCCAGGCCAGGAAAAGTCCAGAAAAAGTGCCTTTCACTGAGATTTCACAGATTTTTTTTTAAAGAGCCCTTTCGGCCCATCAGGCCTGTACTAGCCCAGGAGCCTTCGGCCCATCAGTAAGTATTCCCCCTGCAAGTATTAATCCTCGCCCCAGTATTTTTCTCCCTCCCTTCATTTGCTCCTTGTGAGATTCAGGCCAGGATATACTTTCCTCCTTCATTGCTGTGATCTGCAGAAAAAGATGAATAATGTCTAAAATTGATTCTCCACCCTCTCCCCCTTCTCTCTCACAGAGTCTCTCGACTGGTTTGGGCAGAATTTCTGGCAGTTTCTGAGCTGCCAGCCCACCAGGCCTGAGTGACTGAGCTGCCAGCCCAAGAATCCATTTGGCCCACAATGTCCTTACTCCCTCTCTCCAACACTCCTGAGATGTCACCTGCACGGAGTCCCCTCTTCCCACCTCCTACTCCACCAGCAGCCCCACCTATGACTCTTCATACTGCTCAGGTCAAGATGATGCTGGACAGACTGAAGCCAGGGAAAGCAGTGGGGCCCGATGACACCAGCCCAAGGCTACTGAAGACTTGCTCTTCAGAGCTGTGTGGTATCCTAACACACCTGTTCAACCTGAGCTTGCGTCTACAGAAGGTCCCAAGGCTGTGGAAAACATCTTGCCTGGTACCTGTCCCAAAGAAGACCCATCCCACTCACCACAATGACTACAGACCAGTAGCGCTCACCTCACATATTATGAAGACATTTGAGAGACTTGTCCTCTCCTACATCAGGACTAGTGTGTCAACTCAAATGGATCCTTTACAGTTTGCATATCAGCCCAACATCAGTGTCGATGATGCCCTCATTTACATGCTGCAGAGGGCGTACACACATCTGGACATCCCTGATGCATCTGTAAGGATTACATTCTTTGACTTCTCAAGCGCCTTTAACACAATTCAGCCCCGACTGCTGGGGGAGAAGGTGGCGAAGATGAAGGTGGATCCATTACTGGTACTGTGGTGTTTGGATTACCCTTTCCTCAGACCACAGTACGTGCGCCTACAGAACAATGTCTCAAGCACCATCCTGAGCAGCACAGGGGCTCCACAAGGAACTGTGCTGGCTCCATTCCTGTTCACCATCTACACAGCGGATTTCCAATACAACACCAACAGCTGCTTTTTGCAGAAATTTTCAGATGATACAGCTGTTGTCGGCCTCATCAAAGGGGGCAATTGTAGATGGTTTATGCATGCAACCTATAATGTAGCTACCTCATCACCACTAACCACGCCCCATCATATTAGTATAACTGTAGTATCCTCCCTTTGTTCCTCCCACTAGGTCCCGGTACGCCTGAAGGCTGGATGCAGTCAGTGCTGGGACGTGTGTGCCATGTGCTATATTAAACTCCTAGTAAAGGTTACAGTGTGTCAGCTATCACTCCTTTACATGGTGTCAGAAAGTTAAACTCGCGTCTCCCGTTTACCGGTTTTCTTTTATTTGTCCCCTGAGTGCCCAGTGTTGGGCTTCCTTTGATATGGCATCCTCATGCCGAAAGCCATCTCCCCTTGTCTTTGACGCTGACATTGCGGAGCGATGGTCGACTTTTGTGATGGACTACACTCACTTCGTCAATATTGCGCACCGGAACGACCCAGCCGCGGTCAAAGCCTCACTCCTGCTCAACCTGGCCGGTCCCGACGCAATGAAGAGAGCTCAGGCTTTCGTCTACGAACCAGCAGTCCTGGATGACAACGGCCAGCCGGTCGACCCAGCTGAATCTGCCGATGACCCGGTATGTCTTTTGCGCAAGTTCGCGGAGATATGCGACCTGCCCTCCAACCGCATACTGGAGCGGGCCAGGTTTTTCTCACGGAAGCAACAGCCGGACGAACCTGTCGAGTGTTTCATCGCTGACCTGCGCTACCTTGCTCAGCGGTGCCGTTTTGAAACCATGCGCGACCAGCTCACCAGGGACATTCTCGTCACTGGCATGCTTGACCAGAAACTACGTGCCGACCTGCTGCAACGGCCTGACCTAACCCTGACTCAAGCAATGCATGCGTGCCGCATCGCCGAAGTGGTCACCCCTCCGCATGGGCAGAGGGGATCTGACAGCCGAGCCATAAATCTGACTGGTGTTGCTGGACAACGACGCATGCAGGACAACTTTCGCCCTCCACCGCGGCCCGTTCGTACATCTCGGGTCCCGCGATCTCAGAAGTGTCCAAACTGTAATTATGTGCATCCTACGGAATCACAGTGCCCAGCCCTCGGAAAGACTTGCAATTTCTGCAGGAAAATGAACCATTTTGCAGCTGCCTGCCGGTCCCATGGGAAAGTGCCCTCAGCTCCTAGACAACTCCTAAACAACCTTCAGCAAGTTGATAGTGAGATGGATTCTCAGTCCTCTGTCGACACTGCCCCCAGCTCTGAGCTCAGCTATTCCATGGGAGATGCAAGTGTTTACACTCTCCTCCACAGCCGATCTCGCCTCCCCGATCCATCTGTGCTCATTACTGTGAACAACAAGTCCTTCTCTGCGAAGCTGGATACGGGGGCAAAAGTGAACGTAATGTCAACATCACTGTTCCACAAGATAAGGAATAATGAGCTACACGAAATTGCTGGGGAAACTCAGCGGGTGCAGCAGCATCTATGGAGCGAAGGAAATAGGCGACGTTTCGGGCCGAAACCCTTCTTCAGACCGTTCAGATTTATGGTTTCGGCCCGAAACGTCGCCTATTTCCTTCGCTCCATAGATGCTGCTGCACCCGCTGAGTTTCCCCAGCAATTTTGTGTACCTTCGATATTCCAGCATCTGCAGTTCCCTTTTGAACAAGGAATAATGAGCTGTTGACTGCAGATCACTCTGTTTTGCGTGCCTATGGGGGAGAGGAGCTAACACCTGTGGGGAGGGTGAGGGTGCTGTGCGCACTCGCTCGGGTCGGATTGTAAAACCTCCGGCTCGATACGGAGAGTTTGCTTAGCTTTGCAGGTACTGTATAACCAACCTGCCATTGCTGTAACTTGTTTAATTTGTAAGGGAAGGATGTAGATGGTTTATGCATGCAACCTATAATGTAGCTACCTCATCACCACTAACCATGCCCCATCATATTAGTATAACTGTAGTATAGAGATACAATAAACAACTTTGTGGAGTGGAGTGCACACAATAACCTCCATCTCAACACCACAAAAACGAAGGAGATAGTTGTGGATTTCAGGAGGGGGAGGAGGAGGACTCAACCAACACCAATCACCATCAGGGGCACTGAGGTGGAGGTGGTCGCCAACCACAGGTACCTTGGTGTGCAGCTTGACAGTGAGCTGGACTGGAAGAGTCATATGGAGGCGGTGTACAGGAAGGGACAAAGTCGACTGTATTTCTTAAGGAGGCTAAGGTCATTCAACATCTGCCAACCCCTGCTGTGCAGTGTCTACCATTCAGTGGTGGCCAGTGCTCTGTTTTTTTGCTGTGGCCTGTTGGGGAGAAGGCGCCCGCATAGCGGACAAAAACAGACTGGACAAGCTGATCAGGAAGGCCGGCTCAGTGGTCGGGGCTGAGCAACTAACGGTCCAGCAGGTGGCAGAGGCCAGAACTCTGAACAAACTGGGTTCAATAATGACCAACCCCACTCACCCACTCCACGCCCTGAAGGTGATCAAGAGCAGCATCTTCAGTCAGAGACTGATTGCACCAATGTGCAAAACTGAGAGATATAGGAAGTCTTGTATACCAGCTGCTATAAGGTTTTACAATGCACAAAAATAACTTTGCACTTTTTTAGTTTTAGTATTCATTCATTGCCCCCCCCCCCCACCCCCTGCACAAGTCCTTCTGCCATCAGGCCGCCGATATAAAGTCCCCCTATCCAAGAAAAACATCCACAAAAACTCAATCATACCCATTGCCATAAACAGTTTAAATAAAAAATGAACAAGGGACAAATTAACCCTGACGCTCTGTCACTTTACACGTATTCACAACTTTTATCTTGTCTATATTTACAGTTTTTAATCTTTATACTTGCTTTTAAGATCTATACACACTGTGTGTGCTCGCAGAAATCTGTGTTGTATGACTGCTTATCAGTACATTGTCCTGGTTGTATGTTGAGCCACGTCAAAGAAGATTTTCTGTTACGACAGACAATAAAGTTTTCTGAATCTGAATCTGAATCTGAATTGTATTTTAACTTATTAAGTATGGAAGCTATCTGAGGAAATGTGTGGTGTTATGTCTGTCTTGAAGCTGTTGTGGCACTGTAATTTCCTGTAAAGGATTATTAAAGGATCTAATCTAATCTAATCTAATCTAATCTAATCTACTAGCCCTCTGGAAACCAGTCCCTTCGGCCAACAACACCCATACTAGCGCTCCAGTAAGCCCCCCCTGGCCAGCAATATTGGAATTGGTGGAGAGGTTGAATATTGCGTTGGGGGACCAGCCCTCCCGTGTGAACATGGGACCCAACGGGTCCCACTTAGTCTAGTATATATATGTCATAGGAAGTCATGCAGGGCATTTTGAGCAATTTTCTAGTTTCAAAAAAACAAAACTCATGACTCATGTTTGTTGCATCATCATTGGTAGACAAAAATGCTGGAGAAACTCAGCGGGTGAGGCAGCATCTATGGAGAGAAGGAATAGGTGACGTTTCAGGTTGAGACCCGAAACGTCACCTCTTCCTTCGCTCCATAGATGCTGCCTCACCCGCTGAATTTCTCCAGTATTTTTGTCTACCTTCGATTTTTCCAGCATCTGCAGTTCTTTCTTAAACGTTGCATAATCATTTGTTTGATTTGCTTAAAATTACACTGGCATGAAGCACCAATCCCTCGCCTCAGTCTGCAGAATAGCACTGCAAGCAATTCAACAGAGTGGCCAGCATAGGCATGATAGTAAACTAATCTCTTCCTTTCACCGTCCTCTTAAAGCAATAGCCACACAGGAGATGTTTCTCACCAGCTACCTACTTCTGTATATTTGATCCATCTTGACATCATCCCAGCCTCTTCATCTAACCGGATCAACATTGACTCATCCTTATGCACCAATAGAGTCATAGAATGACTGAACCAGACTCAGTCAGGAAAAAGGGAAGTGAGAGATATTCTGAAGGGTCTCGACCCGAAACATCACCTATTCCTTTTTTCCAGAGATGTTGCCTGACCCGCTGAGTTACTCCAGCTTTTTGTGTCTATCTTCGGTTTAAACCAGCATCTGCAGTTCCTCCTACTCATTATACAGCTTTTTGTCATTTACATATTTCTGATATACATAAATTTATGCTGGCCACCTCAACGATTCCTTGATGTAGTGAGAGCCACATTTTATACGCTCCCTGGGCAATGAGTATTTATTCCTGAAGTAGTCATCGTGTTTATTGCTGACTATCTGATTTACAGCTCTCAGCCCGGAATCACCTGCAAGTGGACATATATTCTCTCTGTATACCCAGTCAAACCACCTTATCATGTTGAAGAATTCCATCAGGTCACAAACAAGTTTTAGTCTGTGCAATCTTCCTTGATATCAATTCTGTTATCATTCTAGTGAATTGCTTAACACCTTCTCCAGACTCTTGATGCCTTTTTCAGAATAATAACATAATCAGAATTGTTACCAGAACCCTGAATGTAGTCAAAGCAAAATGTTTAATTTAACTTTGTGGCTTTTTAATTGCAACATCCAGAAATAAATGCCAAAGGTTTATTTTTATGGCCCTTTTAACTTGTGCAGCAATTTCTAATGATGTGTAAATCAGCAACTTCATCTACATCAATGCCTTATTTATGAACTTAATTTAGACTATTATTATTTTCCTACTTGGTAGCCTGCTTTTTCTGTAGGAAATCTACAGTAATTGTAGAGGCAGAGCGAACCTTTAATCAATGTGGCCTGCAGTGGGTTTTAAGTTAATGTCTTTTGAGATTTTCGGGTACGTATTGGCTTGGCCTAAAGGTGGAGGGAACGGGGTGGAAGTGGAAAAGCAAGAAACAGTGGTGGATGCAGTTGGTGGTGGCATACGCCACCAGTCAATTGACGAGAAGTATGTATCTGTATTTGCTGCCACGTGCTAATGAATAGGCAGTTTTTCGCAAGAATCTGCAAGACATTATGTAAAATGAAATTTTAAAATATGTGATCTTTAAGTTTAAACATTTAGTAAGTAATTATTGGTAGAATTAACTATTTAACCAACATTCAATCATCGCCCACCTCTTGTTTTACTGAGCATGATATATCTAATGGAAAATTAGAATGAGCTTCCATTAAAGTAACCCCCTTGTATTTATCATTCTCATCCAGAAATATACTTTTCAGATAAATTATTTGAATGTTTCCCCCTCTTTTTTAAATAAAAAATTGATGCATTCTGCACCTTTATAACTGAGTTTTCAGCAATTATGCTAAAAAAAATGTTTTTTCAACATGTAGGACAGTCATAAGAAAAAATATTATAAATTATGAAAAAGTATGACTATTTACAATTTAGTATCTGCAAAGCAATACTATAGGATGCCCCACTACATGGGGGAAGAACAATATTACCAATCATAATCAAACATTAATCTCAGTGAGTGCACCATGTACAGTTCAATGACAAATAGCTTGACAAAGTTTGTTGAATGTTGATAAATTAAGTTTGATGTATATCGATATGAAAGCCCTGCCAGCAATACTGGTTGTCAAATCAGTCAATTCAGGAGGAACATCAGTGACCTCTGCAGTTCAACATTGTTGTTTAGTTTACTTTAGTTTAGTTTAGTTTAGAGATGTTGTAGAAAGAGGACCTTCAGCCCACTGAGTCCGTGCTGACCAGTGATCACTTGTACACTAATTGTATCCTACACACTTGGGACATTTTGTCAAAACTGAACCACACCATGCTCTTTGATTTTTTTTTTCTCACGCCATCCTTTGGACTTGGTTCCACTGTGGCACAGTGGTAGAACTGCTGTCTTACACCGCCAGAGACCCAGGTTCGATCCTGACTATGGGTGCTGTCTGTACGGAGTTTGTATTTTTTCCTTGTGACGGCGTAGGTTTTCTCCGGGTGCTCCGGTTTCCTCCCACACTCCAAAGTCATACAGGTTTGTTGGTTAATTGGCTTTGATAAAATTGTAAATTGTCCCTAGTGTGTAGGATAGTGTAAGGGTTGATCGCTGGTTGGCGCAGACTCAGAGGGCCGAAGGGCCTGTTTCCGTGCTGTAGTTCTAAAGTCTAAAGTCAGTCCTAAACCAGATGGGCAGGAGATGCTTAAAGCAGAGGAGGAGAGTAGATGGTAAGTGAGGGAGTGCATTCCTTCTGCCATTTACGTTGACTCTGTGGCACTCCTGATGCATGGACTCAAGGTTCTCAACACCATCACAAATACTCCTCCACATTGAGCAGTTGTGGTCTTGGGATCACCAGTCAGTGGAGGCGTTACTTTTCTTCAAGGACGATCTGAGCAATTCCATCTGTTCATCTGACAATTTCCTACTCTGATGAAGCTCAAAATGGAGTATTTGTTTCGAGAGTTTGTTCATGTGGTTTTCCCATGAGCCCAATAGATAAAAGTCAATAGACAATAGGTGCAGGAGTAGGCCATTCGGTCCTTTGAGCCAGCACCGCCATTCGATGTGATCATGACTGATCATCCCCAATCAGTACCCCGTTCCTGCCTTCTCCCCATATCTCCTGACTCCGCTATCTTTAAGAGCCCCATCTAGCCCACTGATCGTAACCAGAGTCTCAATTGAAGCAATGGCCAAGAAAGCACACCAACACCTCTACTTCCTTAGCAGGTTTAGGAAGTTTGGAATGTCCCCAACAACTCTCACCAACTTCTACAGATATGATGTAGAAACCATTTTATCAGGGTGCATCATAGATTGGTTTGCGAACAGCTCCATCCAATAAATTGCAGAGATTTCTGGACGCAGCCTCGAAAATCACACAAACCAAACTCTCTTCCATTGACTCCATCTACACTTCACGTTGCCTCAGCAAGGCCACCCACATAATCAAAGATGAGTCTCACCTCGGTCACTCCCCCTTCTCCCCTCTCCCATCGGGCATGAGGTACAAATATGTGAAAGCGCACACTTCCAGATTCACGGACAGTTTCTTTCCAGCTGTTATCAGGCAACTGATCCACTCTATCAACAACTAGAGAGCAGTCCTGAACTACCATCTACCTCATTGGAGACCCTCGGACTATCTCTAATTGGACCTTATTGGACTTTATTTTGCACTAAACGTTATTCCCTTTATCATCTATGTGTACACTGTGGATGGCTCAATTGTAATCATGTATTGTCTTTCTGCTGACTGATTAGCACGCAACAAAAGCTTTGTACTACACCTCGTGACAATAAACAAAACTTCCTAATACATTCAGTTGCGTCCTATAAATAGTCCATGGCTTAGAAGCACACAGGAGGATGGGGATCATTGCTGCCTTTAAGTATGGCTGGGTGTGAGGTCTAGATTCCAATGAATCTTTCATATGTTCACGGACGTCAGAGAGTGGCCTGTGCTGGGCTATAAACAGAAACTGGTTCATTAAACGATAACACTGGCACATTGCCTGCACCAACAATAACTTCAGGACCTTTTGGTGTAAATACATAATTTGCTGTAGTGGCTCCACGTAGAGTGACTGATCTACAAATGAACACTAGTATAGTCAGCCGTACACAACACTTATCATTTCATAGCAAGGAAAAGCACCATGGCAACAGATTCAGAAACACTTGTGTTATTTCCTTCATAATTGATTTGGGATGCCAGTTGTCGAGTTTCACAGCAGAAGCTGAGATAAATTGGGATAGATTTTAATCATTACCACCTGGGAGGCAATCAGCTGAGGAGGGGACTCTGCCCGTTATACAACCTTCCCATCATCATCCTTTGATCTTTGCTATGCCAGATTTGTGCCAAAGTGGTGAAAAGACACGCTGATAGGAAGGAAGGTGTAGATACTCCATGTAGATGAGTTAGGAACAGGAAGAGATCGCTCAGCCACTTTAGCCTGTTCTACCAATCAATAATATTAGGACTGATCTGATTGTAACCTTGCCCTGCACACAGTCTACTCACAGTGACCTTTTGGTTCTCGACTTATCATGAATCTATATAACACTGCCTTAAAAATACTCAAGGACTCCATATTCAAGACCCCCCCCTCACCTCTCATCCACCTTTAAGGAGGAGAGTATCAGATTCAGGCACTCCCATCTTTATCTTGATGGGAATGGCTGAAATTTAAACCATGACCCCTAGTTCCAGCCTCTCTTCAGTCTCTCCATATCCACCCTATCAATGCCATTCAGGACCGTATAAGTTTCAGTCAAGTCCTCTTGCACTTATTCCAGTAGATATAAACCCAGCCAGTCCAACTTCTCTGTATAGTACATCCGCCCCAATCCAAGTATTGGTTTAGTAATATGTAGGAAGGAGCTGCAGATGCTGGTTTACACCAAAGATAGACATTAAATGCTGAAGGAGATCAGAGGTTTACTAGGCCAATATAGACACAAAATGCCAGAGTAACTCAATTGGACAGGCAGAATCTCTGGAGAGAGGAATGGGTGATGTTTCGGGTCAGTCTGAAGTAGGATCTTGACCCGAAACGTCACCCATTCTTTCTCTCCAGAGATGCTGCATGTCCCGCTGAGTTACTCTGAGTTACTCTAGCATTTTGTGTCTATATTGGTCCAGTAAACCTCTGATCTACTTCCAATGCATTGCTATCATTCCATAAATCATATCAAATTAATGATGTCACATTAAAGCAAACAATATTTTCCCCAATAAAAGAGACACAAAATGCTGTAGCGGGTCAGGGGCCAGATTCATGCTGCCTGAAGAAGGGTCCTGACTTAAAACATCACCTATACCTGTTCTCTAGAGATGCTGCGTGATCCGCTGAGTTACTCCAGCATTTTGTCTTTTTTTATAAACCAGCATCTGCAGTTCCTTGTGTCTGCAATGGTTTCCCTACCTTTGCAGTGGCTCTGGCCTGTTCACAAGCCTCATGACCTGTCCAGCCATCTACGTCGGCTTTTCCACTGTGACTGTCTTTCTGCTTAAGCAGCCAGGAGCTTCCTCATCCAGCTGTGTTCATGCTCAAGATCATACTGCTGGGGGGCTGTACCAGTCCTCAACCAAAGTACAGGCACAAAAACCCTTCCCCCTTAACTCAAGTATAAGGAGCTCAGATTGTCATCTCATCTATTTACAAGTTGTCAATATATTCTCAAATCTGGATAAACAAGGTTTCTTCAATCATTTCCCAAGATGTTGAGGCCAGGAAAATGTCCTGTTTGTCCAGGGAATTTTCCTGCTTTTCTAGACATTTATCCTCTTACATTATTTTTTTATGCCCTGCCACCGAAACTTCAAATGTTTCTCATCGACTCAATGGGCAGCAGTTGTAGGTTTACCTAAAATGACAGTGCTGGGGTAGCTGAGCGGATCAGGCAGCATCTCTGAAGAACACGGATTAGTGATGCTTCAGACTCAATCCCAACGCGAAACGTCACCTATCCGTGTTCTCCAGAGATGCTGCCTGACCCGTTGAGTTACTCCGGCACTTTGTGTTTTTTTTTTCAAATGTTTCTTATCAGCCTTGGTGACCAGAACACAGTGCAAAGCAAAGATCATAGAGCAGAGCTCTTTGGTACAAAGCCAGAACATAATAATCTCCCCCCACCCACTTCTCGTTTTATTTATTACTACTTTGTACTCATTGAACAGTAGGTCCACCCTAACCCCTGGGGACGTTCAACTTTGTCTTCAGCTCCTGCAACATTAATCATGTTGTAGACATGTGCCTGTGCATCAACTCTCATCAGCAGCGTTCCAATTTGTGTTTCATTTTATCTCTTCTCAAACCACTGAATCTCAATGAAGTTCAGGTTTTTTTTTTCCAATTTGAATTTTACATATTGAGATAGTGTAGATGAAAGGGGCCATTATTAATTGGATTCTTAAAAATTAAAATGATTTCATTAATTTAAACTCTCTTTTTAATTCTGTTAATTAATAACAGTATTAAAATGGCAGACACTGTGAAAGGCAATTCCATCCACTGACATCAATGACGTCAAATTCATGGACATGGAGATGTGAGGGACAGCAGATGCCAGAAACTAGAGCAAAAAAAAACAAGCTGCTGGAAAAACCCAGCAGGTCAAGCAGCATCTGTGGATGCAGGGGGATGATCGATGTTTCGGGATGAGATTCTACATCAGGTCTGAGAGGTATTGAATATAGAGCAGGAATATTATGCTGAATCAAAAACACAAAATAACAGCAGATGACTAGATATTTCATCTTGTTGACATTGAGGGAGTGTTTGGTGTCCTGGCACTAGGTTACTAAGTTCTTTATCTCCTCCTGTACTCCATCTCATCATTTCAGCACAGTGGTGTCATCTGCAAGTTTATAGGTGGAGTTAGAGCAAAATGAGGCCGAATGTATGGGGAGTATAACATGGGACTGAAAATGCATTCTTGTGGGGCATTGGTGTTGAGAATTATTGTGGAGGAGGTGGTGCCACATATTCTCTCCGACTGCGGTTTCTCTCTCAGCCTGATTGTGAAACCCCTTACCCAAAAGCAGAATCACAAATTAACGTCAAAAGCATATCAGCTTCTCTTAAGCATCTACTCTGAGCACAAGAAAATAATTGCATCCTAATTTTACACATACCGCAAATAATTCAGAACTAAATCAAGTAGGAGAAACAAGGGATATGCAGATGCTGGTTTACAAAAATAGACACAATTTGCTGGAGTAACTTAGCAGGTCAGGCAACATCTCTGGAGAACACGAATAGGTGGTGTTTCGGATCTGAAGAATGGTCCCAACCAGAAACGTCACCTATCCATGTTCTCTAGGGATGCTACTTGACCCACTGAATTATTCCAGTACTCTTTATCTTAAATTATCCAGTATTTCAGTTCCCTCATCCAAATTCTCAGTTTAGCTAAGAATTGTACTTACCAAAGAAAATCTGCAAAATAAATTTTGCCTTTGAAGTGGCTGCATTCTAAATGGAGTGAACACGGATTAAAACAGTGTATGGTCCACTTATGTGAATGCTTCCATTAGCAGAACAGTATTTTCAATTGTGTTATTTATCTGTCTTACAGACTTGATGTACTTTCATAATTAGCATATTGTTTAACAAGGATGTTGCCAAGACTAGAGAGTAGGCTGGGACTCTATTCCTTGGAGCATAGGAGGATGAGGGGTGATCTTATAGAGGTATATAAAATCATGAGAGGAATAGATTGGGTAGGTGCATGGAGTCTCATGCCCAGAGTTGGTGGATCGAGGACCAGAGGATATAGGTTTAAGGTAAAGGGGAAAATATTAAATGGGAAACTGAGGGATAATTTTTTCACACAATCACAATCACAATAATACTTTATTAGCCAAGTATGTTTTGCAACATACGAGGAATTTCATTTGCCAAGTCAGTCATACAAATAAAAAGCAACGGAACACACAAAATACATTTTAACATAAACATTCACCACAGTGACTCCTCCACATTCCTCTCTGTGATGTAAGGCGGAAAAAAAGTTAAATCTCCTCCCTTTGCTCTCCTGTGGTCGGGGGCCTCGATCCCTCCGTTGACGGGATGATCTCGACTCCCGTAGCCAGCGGTGGGCCCTCCGCGTCGAGGCGATCAGCTCCTGCATCGGGGGGATGTCAGCTCCCCCGTGCCGGACGATCAAACCCCGTGTCGGGGCTGGTCGAACATTCCACGACATTGGAACGCCCGACATCCACGGACTCTTCCGAGACTGCGCACTCCCAATGTAAAGTCCGCAGGCTGCAGTTGGAGCGATCCCCAGGCAAGAGATCAACTCCGATGTTAAGTCCACGCCTCTGCTGAGAGGCCCAAGGTCAGCCCGAGGAGTTCCCCAGCTCCATCGATGGTTGGCCGCAGAGTGACCGGAGAATGCGATCCGGAAATTAATCGCAACTCCGGCAAGGTAAGAAACTGAAAAAAAGTTTCCCCCGACCCCTCCCCCTACCCCCATATAAAACAGACCAGAGAACATTTACACAAACTTTTAACACACACTAAAAAAAAAATGATGAAAAAACAAACACTGTTGTCGGGACTGCCAATCGTGCGGCGCCCCTGGTGGTGGGTGTATGGAACAAGCTGCCAGAGGAGGTAGTTGAGGCAGGGATTTCCTCAATGTTTAAGAAACAGTTAGGCAGGTACATGGATAGGACAGGTTTGGAGGGATATGGGCCAAACACAGGCAGGTGGGACGAGTGTAGCTGGTACATGTTGGCCAGTGTGGGCAAGTTGGGCCGATGGGCATGTATCCACACTGTATCACTATTGGTAAGAAAATTATAAAGGATGTTCACTGCCAGCAACTTCACTCATCTACTGATCTCAATCAGGGGAAAGTGAGGAGCATTACGCGAGGAGCCTACTGATCACCACACCTTACTCTCCAGTCCAGATTCTTGTCAAGCTACGAGGATGTTGCCAGGACCAGAGGGTGTGAGCTACAGGGAGAGGTTGAGTAGGCTGGGTCTCTATTCCATGGAGCGCAGGAGGATGAGGGGAGATCTTATAGAGGTGTACAGAATCATGAGAGGAATAGATCGTGTAGATGCACAGTCTTTTGCCCAGAGTAGGGGAATCGAGGACCAGAGGACATAGGCTCAAGGTGAAAGGGAAAAGATTTAATAGAAATCCGAGGGGTAACATTTTCACACAGAGGGTGGTGTGTGTATAGAACAAGCTGCCAGAGGAGGTAGTTGAGGCTGGGACTATCGCATTGTTTAAGAAACAGTTGGACAGGTACAGGTTTGGAGGGTTATGGACCAAGCGCAGGCAAGTGGGACTAGTGTAGCTGTGGCTGGTGTGGGCGAATTGGGCCGAAGAGCTTGTTTCCACATTGTATGAATCTATGACTATCTATGACTCTATCAGGAAGACTAACACATAAAATATTCTTCAATTTCAATTTTGCTATTTAATCAGTAATCTGTACATTAGCCAATCTGCTGGCAAACATTAGCAACACTACCAACGCTATTGATTTACCTGATACAGATCTAGTTTTGGCAGTTATGGAAAAGAACATGCAAAACGGAACATAATATTTAATTTCCCTGACAACTGCATTGACAAGTGCACAGATATTTAGAAACAATAATGCAAATATGTTCAAAGTTAGCACAGTCATTCACAATAAATTAATGGAACTGATGTGCTACAATGCTGAGAACTATATTCTGCACTCTGTACCTTCCCCTTTGCTCTATCTATTGTACTTGAATTTGACTTGTATTTATGCACGGTATATCTGAACTTTGGATAGCATGAAAAACAATGTTCTTTACTGTACCTCAGTGTATGTGACAATAATAAACCTAAACCTAAAATGTATCCTGCATAATAGATTAAAAAAAGCAATATCAAATAACTGTTTGTATGGAAAAGATTTTCACTGTGTTAACAATGAACATATGGGACAATAAAAAGCACCATTGACTATTGATTAACCAATTTGTTTGACAATCTGTCTTACTTTCTTTTCCATACAGAAAGGGCTGCCTTACAAGCGTGCAGCATTAAATTGTCATTACTTGGAACAGGCGCCTTTCTCAGAGAGAAACACTCACCTTTACATACATATAAACAGAAACCAAATGTTCAACGTGGAATGATGACTCTGGAGGTTGAGCAGAACTTGTCTGGGCAAGGAGTGTAATTATTTTAATTAAGTTATTTTACGTTTCTCGATCAGTAAAGTCTTGGTGTTATTTTCTTTCCTGACTCACCAAGCCCTCTAGAGATACTTTAACATTTCTGAATTGTAGCGAAAAGTTGGATTATCTGTAATAAAATTGAGAAAAGTTCAATTTGTAATGCCCCTGTCCCACTTAGGAAACCTGAACGGAAACCTCTGGAGACTTTGCGCCCCACCCAAGGTTTCCGTGCGGTTTCCGTGCGGTTCCTGGAGGTTTTTGTCACTTTCCCTAATGGTCGAAAGTGGTTTCCGCTTCTTCTATGTTCCGCCGATTATTTCAAAAAATTCAAAACCGGCCGCGACTGAAAATAGGTTGCCGTTTTAAAAATCGGTAATTTTTTAGTCGAAGCAGGTTGCGATGCTAGTTGAAGGTGGTTGCCGGAGGTTGCAGGTGGTTGCCGGAGGTTGCAGGTAGTGGAAGGTAAGACCTTCTCCTTCACCTCTTTTCTTTAAGATAGGAGGTCATCAATAAAGTTGGCATCCCTTTAATCCCAGGTGTTAAAATGCAAGGTATAGAAAGTAATAGGTAGGAAGGAACTGCAGATGCTGGCTTAACCCAAAGATAGACACAAAGTGCTGGAGTAACTCAGTGGGAAAAGCAGCATCTCTGGACAGAAGGAATGGGTGATGTTCCAGTCTAAAGAAGGGTCTCAACCCGAAACGTCACCCATTCCTTTAGTTTTTAGTTTTAGAGACACAGCGCGGAAACAGGCTCTTCGGCCCACAGGGTCCACGCCGACACCGATCCCCGCACATTAACACTATCCTACACCCACTAGGGACAATATTTACATATACCAAGCCAATTAATCTACAAACCTGTACATCTTTGGAATGTGGAAGGAAACCGAAGATCTCGGAAAAAACCCACGCAAGTCACGGGGAGAACGCACAAACTCCATACAGACAGCACCCGTAGTCGGGATCGAACCCGGGTGTCCGGCGCTGCATTTGCTTAACACCCAGAACAATGTCTCCTTTCTCTCCCCACCCCTTGAGACATTAACTGTATGAGCAATGCATACACACGTCACATGATGATCCAAAGTTCAGTGAACAAAAGCCTAACCCAGAATCTCTTCACATATTTAAAAGTATGCAATCCAATGGGAATAAAGGGTTCAGAAGAGCAGTGCAAAATGAGACAGAAACTGTGATTGCCTGGTTAGGTTAGTTTAGTTTAGTTTAGTTTAGAGATACAGCATTGACACAGGCCCTTTGGCCCACCGAGTCTGCCCCGACCTGCGACCGTCGCACACTAATGCCCCTGTCCCATTTAGGAAACCTGAACGGAAACCTCTGGAGACTTTGCGCCCCATCCAAGGTTTCCGTGCGGTTCACCTTTGTCAGTCTCCCTACCTGCTTCCACTACCTGCAACCTCCGGGAACCGCACGGAAACCTTGGGTGGGGCACAAAGTCTCCAGAAGTTTCCGTTCAGGTTTCCTAAGTGGGACAGGGGCATAACACTATCCGACACACTCACTAGTTTACCATTTTACCAAATCCAATTAACCTACCAGCCTGTACGTCTTTGGAGTGTGGGAGTGAACCGAAGCACTCACAGAAAACCCATGCGGACTACAGTGAGAACGTACAAACTCCGTACAGACAGCACCCGCAGTCAGGATCGAACCCAGGTCTCTGGCGCTGTAAGGCAGCTACTCTACCACCGCGCCACTGTGCAACCCTGACATACCATAATAGCACTATGGTCACTGGTCCCAAAGGACCTCCCCATTGACATCTCAGTCTCTTTCCCTGCTCCATTTACCAAGACTAGATCAAGCTTTGTCCTCTTCCCAGTAGGGCCCTCTCTATATTGACTGAAGTAACTTTCCTGAACACAGGGTGGCATGGTGGCACAGCGGTAGAGTTGCTGCAGAGTTCCCACGGTACTCGGCAATTCTGTCATTTGTGCGAGTGACTTGTCCGTCTCCCGATCTTTCCCGTTAATCGTGAATGAACATCGTGGACTGTAGTGTAGTTAATCACGTGGCACAAATGATGTCACTTTTTTTCACACACTATATAAATATCCTCCGTTCGTAGAATTGGCTCATTTGCAGACATGCCTATACAAAGTTGGTTCGAGTACAGGCTGGTTGTTATTTTCATTGACGTGCTGTATGCATTAGCGCAACATGTGCATCGAAAACGCTTGCGTGAAGGCAGAAGGGTGAGATTAATTAAAAAGATAATTAAGAGGAAGTCTTCTCCCTGCTCCAAGACATAGGTCCCCATGTTTCAACGGAGACCTCAATTAGGACAATATGAGCAACTGCTTAATGTGCTGTGTGAAGAGGATAAAAGTGCATTCAAAAACTTTGTCAGAATTTCACCCGAGCTCTTTAATGAGTTAAAGAATAATTTGGGACCTCTGCTGAAGAAGACTGACACTGTAATGAGAAAGGCACTGGAACCAGGGTTGCGCATAGCAATCACCCTCCGCTACTTGGCCTCAGGCGATTCTTATAAAAGTCTATCTTACAACTTTCTTGTCGCCACCAACAGCATCTGTGGTATTGTCCGAGAAACCTGTGAGGCGATCATCCAATTTTATTCAGCTGAAGTGATGGAATGCCCCAGTACACTAGATGCGTGGAAGAGAGTTGCACTGGGGTTTGAAAACAGGTGGAACTTTGCTCACACATGTGGGGCTTTGGATGGCAAGCATGTGGCAATTCGTAAACCACCCGGAGGTGGCTCAAATTATTTCAATTACAAGAAATTCCACTCAATTGTACTCATGGCGGTGGTTGATTATAACTACAACTTCCTGTATGTGGATGTGGGCACACCTGGAAGTGTTGGTGATGGCCGTATTTGGAAAGAAACCTGGCTTGGAAATAAAATGGAAGGTGGAACAGCAGGCATGCCTGATCCAGAACCTCTTTCAGGAGAAGACAGCCCGGACATCCCACATGCGATGGTTGCTGATGCAGCCTTTGCACTACGGCCCTGGATTATGAAGCCATATCCACAGAGGAATCTAACTGGGGAACAGAGGATCTTCAATTACAGGCTGTCTACTTCAAACGAAGAGGGTGTAAAAGCTGTCCGCCACTACTTTTACATTGGAGCTGCAGGGAACAGACAGACTTATAAGATAAATTAAAGGTGACTGCAAAAACAGCACTTTTACATCTGTAGCATTGTATGTTTTTAAATCATGGATAACATTAAATTGTTCTCCTGTACATAAACTAATATATTGTTATAGTTACTCACATGAGCACCGGGGATACTCAGCAGCCTTCGTCTCCAGCAGGTTGCCCTTTCTCTCCCTATTTCTATAATCCTCTCTGGATTTGTCATAGAGAATCTCATTGCATTGGTACCACTCCACCAGTTCCCCCTCTTGTTCCCTGTTGAAGTTATATCCTTACACCGCTTGCAGCGCCGGAGTCCCGGGTTCGATCCCGATTATGGGTGCTGTCTGTACGGAGTTTGGACCTTCTCTCCGTGGCATTCGTGGGTTTTCTTCGAGATCTTCGGTTTCCTCCCACACTCCAAAGACGTACAGGTTTGTAGGTTAATTGGCTTGGTAAATGTAAAAACTGTCCCTATTGGGTGTAGGATTGTGTTAATGTGCGGGGATCGCTGGTCGGCGCGGACCCTGTTTCCGCGCTATATATCTCCAAAACTAAACTATACTAAACAACAGAAATATAAGAGATGGGTTTCCTTGCGGTCCCTTATGCCGTTGCCAGAATCTCAGCAAGTCTTTGATGAAGGAGATATTTATTGGCATAAATCAGATTCTACAAAACATTAGGATAATAATGGAAATGTATCTTTGATGTCTGACTTTAGGACAAGTTCTTGGTTCCTAGTTACCTTTGATCAGAAGTTACCAGCTCTGTGTAATTAAGGTATAACTCTTCCGGAAACTCTTTATAAGGAGGAAAACAAAAACAAAAGAACTCATCATCGACCCAAGACGCCAGCCATCCCCCAAAACTCCTGTGCTCATTAAAGGTGAATCCATCTCCATCACTGACACATTCAAACTCCTTGGAACCCACATCAGCAACAACCTCAAATGGAGGACAAACGCAGACCACATCTATGGAAAAGCCCAGCAAAGACTTTTTCATCTCCGACAGCTCAGGAAGTTCAGAGTAAGGTCTCATCTCATGCTCCGCTTCTATACAGCCATCATCGAAAGCATCCTCACTTCATCCATCACAGTCTGGTTCGGCAGTCTCGACTCACCCTCCCGGAAGAAATTACAGCGCATCATCAACAGAGCATCCAAAATTATTGGCTTACCCCTACCATCCCTTGAATCACTTTACCACAAACGGACACTACACAGAGCCCGCAAGATCATCTCTGATCCCACTCACCCTGCACACTATGCCTTTCAGCTACTGCCCTTTGGGAGGCGTTACAGGACAATTGCCTCCAAAACAAACCGCTTCAAAAACAGTTTCATTCCCACTGCAATTAACTTTTTAAACTCTGTACGGTGAGGAATAAGAATAAGCATGGCCCTTATGTATTATGTAATGTGTCTGTCTGTATGTATATCTATGTTATATGTTTAATGTTTGATGAAATGTTGGAACCTGTACCGAGCTGTACTGATAACAAATTCCATCAGCCTGGCTGTGTGGTCATTAAAATACAATACAATAAAAAAAAAATACAATACAATATACAGTACACAGTACCACAAGGTTATACTTTGGTGCAAACTAATGAACAGTGTGGGCTACTGTACAAAATGTTGGTGAGGCCACATTGGGAGTACTATGTTCAATTTTGGTCACGCTGCTCTAGGAAGGATGTCATTAAGCTGAAAAGTGCATTTACAAGGACATTGCCAGGACCAGGGCTGAGCTACAGGGAGAGGTTGGGCTTGAACTTCATGGTGCTGAGGAGTCATCTTATTGAGGTGTATAAAATCATGAGGGGAATAGATAAGTAATAATTAGATGAGATAATAGATGCAGAGTCTTTCACCCAGGGTATGGGAATCAAAGACCAGAGGGCATAGATGTAAGGTGAGAGAGGCAAGATTTAATAGGAACCTGAGGGACAACCTTTTCACTCTGAGGGTGGTGGGTATATGGAACAAGCTGCCAGACGAAGTAGTTGAGGCAAGTATAACAACATTTAAAATACACTTCGACAAGTATATATATAGAAAGGTTTATAGGGAACGTCGCCCATTCCTTCTCTCCAGAGATGCTGCTTCACCCGCTGAGTTACTCCAGCATTTTGTGTCTACCTAAGGTTTATAGGGATATGCGTCAAACGTGGGGAAATTAGACCAGATTAGATGGGGTATCTTCGTCTGCATGGATGAGCTGGTCTGAAGGGCTGTTTCCGTGCTGTGTGACTCTAATGTATGATATTGCATCTTTAGCCTATGAAGATAACAGTTTATCTTTGACTTCCTGCGAGTTTTGAAAAATTGCAGTGCTTCTTCCACTGGTTAATAATCAGATAACACATGGGAAGATAGAGCTGTCACATAGTAGCATAAGAACTCCTTGCAGTAAAGAGACACAATTTCCCACAATGCCACGACCTTTCTATCACGAAGGGAAATAATGAAAACAAAGTTTCATTATACCGGTAATAAATCAAAAAATGTACATTGTAATTTTCCCTTACTTTCAATTTTTGTTTTTCTCTCTTTCTTTCATTATTTTTTTCTTCCGTACCCGATGTAACTCCAGTTTACACAATTTCATAAGTTCATAGGTCATAGGAGCAGAATTAGGCCATACTAATCAAGGACCTATCAATCTCCGCTTTAAAAATACCCAAAAACTTGGCCTCCAAGACGTCTGTGGCAATTAATTTCACAAATTTGCCACCCTCTGTCTAAAGAAATTCCTCCTCATCTCATTTCTAAAGGTACATCCTTTTATTCTGAGGCTGTACCCTCTGATCCTAGACTCTTCCATTAGTGGAAACATCCTCTCCACATCAACCTTTCTTCCAAGACTTCCTTCTTTACTCGCCATCACAAGTTACAGGAGTAGAATTAGGCCATTTGGCCCATCGAGTCCACTCCGCTATTCAATCATGGCTGATCTCTGCCTCCTAATCTAATTTTCCTGCCTTCTCCCATAACCCTTGACACGCGTATTAATCAAGAATTTGTCTATCTCTGCCTTAAAAATATCCACAAACTCCCCTATTTCTTTCTCCGTCTTTAATTCTAGTTGATTCTAGTAACATTGGTCCTAATGTTACTATAATGTAGATGACCTGTACCTTTGCCATTCTTTCCAAAAACTTACAGAACAAAATATTTTTGTGCCATTAACCATTAACTTGGTTAAGGTCTATCAATTAATTCTAACAAGCGACAGAGTATATATCTGGTTCAGTTTTTCCCCACTGTTCTAAGATGCTGTTAGAGGTTTTGTGATGATCTATTTTAATCTCAAATCCACAACATAGTTCATCTTCCTCCCAGTAAAACACTCCTTTATCCAAAGTAACGGATGGTCTTCTCTTTTTCACTTCTTATGATAAGCAGCATATCTATGAAAGTGGAATAAAATAAAAATAGGATAAATATTATGTAATTAAATTATAATTGGCATCATTTAAAATGATCATTTTCAGAATTAAAAAAGAATGAAGTACTGATGGTCAAATGTCATTATCTTACATAGTACAATTTAACATCCATAATACAGGCTCCAATTTTTATCTTGTAATTCACATTATCTTTTTAGTTTTCTGCCATAAAATGTTTTCTAACCTTATGAGAGACAGCATCGGCAAGTTTCTCTTCATTTACAGTTACATCATACATTTCGCTTCCACATGGAAACATAAACTGCATGGGTTAGTGCGTAGGATTTGACAACCAATAAAAACATCTTAATATCGAACACTTCAGATGTATTAAAAGCTCTGGGTAGGTGGCCCTTTTGAAGCAAATCAAAGAGCTCTAAATATAGCTTCACAGAGAAATCATTTAGATAAACATCTTTGGAAACAAAAGCATATACGGTTTTGACTATGTGTTCTTTTGACCCATTAATTCAAATTAATGTTACAATATCATTTACATAGATTAGGTTCCTGTTTTATGTGAATATGACGTTACATACTGTACCTTTATGGAAAAACATGGAGCAAATTTCAGCTATGGAGCTAAAAATTAAGGGTTCTATTGACTCTGACATTCCTTTCAGATTCATTTTGCTGAAAACTAATTTTAAAAAAAAAGCAAATAGGAACTTTCACCTGAAATGATACTAACTGATTTCTAATACCAGTGTCTGGTGTGAATATTAATCAACAAACTCACCTGCCAGATGATAACATAAACCATACATTAGCCCATAGCCATACTTGCCACTTCATAAGTCACTTTCTGAAGATTCAGCGTATCAAGATTTGGAATGAATTTCACAAAAATGGGCCTATCATTAAATTACAATTTAAGATTGCAAAAAGTGGTGAACACTGCCCATGCCCATCAGGATACTGACAACTCCACCATCAAAAGGATCTACAGGAGTCACGGCCTCAAAAAGGCAGCAAGATCATCAGAGACCCGCACCACCCTGGCCAAACTCTCATTTCACTCCTGCCATTGAGAAGAAGGTACAGAAGCCTGAAAACTGTAACGTCCAGGTTCAGGTACAGCTTCTTGCCTACAACCATCAGGCTATTGAACACTATATATATAAAACCCCCACCCACATCTCCCACCCCACACCAATAATTTCCATTCTCCCTCCCCCTGTCACACTCCAAGCCTCCAGCACCTTGCAAATATAATTTGCTCATCACTCCTCACCTTGCTTCCATACTTCACACCTACACCTTTACCAAATAAGTTTGTAATTTGCACAGACCATCCGCTATAGTAAATCTTTCACTACAGTAAATCTTTCCATCTTCTGGATAGACAATTGGCTTCATGGAAGGAAGCAGAAGGCGATGGTGGAAGGATGTTTGGACTGGAGGCCTGTGACTAGTGGTGTGTCTCGGGGTTCGGTGCTGGGCCCATTGCCGTTTGTCATCTATACCGATGATTTGGATGAGAACATACATTGCATGATTAGCGAGTTTGCAGATGACACAAAAGTGGGTGGTATTGTAGATAGTGAAGATGGTTGACAAAAATTGCAGCAGGGTCTTGATCGGTTGGGCAGGTGGGCTGAAGAATGGTTGATGGAATTTAATACTGAGAAATGTGAGGTGTTGCATTTTGGAAAGACTAACTTGGGCAGGACCTACACAGTGAATGGTGGGACTCTGGGAGTGTTGTAGAGCAGAGGGATCTAAGATTGCATGGTACATAGTTCATTGCAAGTGGCACCAAAGTAGAGAGGGTGGTCAAACAGGCTTTTGCCACAATGGCCTTCATCAACCAGAGTACTGAATATGGAGGTTGGGAGGTCATGTTGCAGTTAAAAAGTGAGTCAGCATTTAGAGTATTGTGTTCAGTTCTGGGCACCATGTTATTGGAAAGATGTCAAGCTGGAAAGGGTGCAGAGAAGATTTACAAGGATGTTGCCAGAACTCAAGGGCCTGAGCTTTAGGGAGTTGATCAGGCTAGAAATCTATTCCTTGGGGCGCAGGAGGGGTGATCTTATTGAGGTGTACAAAATAATGAGAGGAATAGATTGGGTAATTGTGCAGAGTCTCTTGCCACGAGTAGGGGAATCAAGAATCAGAGGTCATAGGTTTAAGGTGAGGGGGGAAAGATTTAATAGAAACCTGAGAAGTAACCGTTTTACTCAAAGGGTGGTGGGTGTAAGGAACAAGCTGCTGGAGGAGGTACAGTAGTTGAGGCAGGGACTATCGCAGCATTTAAGAAACATTTAGACAGGTACATGTATTGGACAGGTTTATGGGATATGGGCCAAACGCAGGGAGATGCGACTAGTGTAGATGGGACATGTTGGCCAGTGTGGGTAAGTTGCACTGAAGGACCTGTTTCGACATTGTATTACTTTATTTTAGTGATTTTCCCATTGATAACCAGCAAATCTGTCAATCTGGGCTTCTCAAGAAAGTCAAGAGTCAAGAGTGTTTTATTGTCATAATAGACTAAGTGGGACCCGTTGGGTCTCATTCTCACATGGAAGGCCTGGTCCCCCAATGCAATATTCCACCTCTCCACCAATTCCAATATTCCACCACTCATGCATAGCCCCCAACTGTGCAGGCGGGGCTGACAGGTTCCCGTTGTGACGCCCCTGATCCCCCCTCCTCCCCTCCACCCCTTGCCATTCCTCCCCCCACGCACTCACTCCATCCCCCCTCAAACCCCCCCCCTCCCCCCATCCACTCTTAGTGGATCTCCGGCGGTGCAGCCATTCCCTCCCATTGGGTTCTCATTGTGATGTAGAACACGCAGGTATTACTGCGCAGGTGCAGCTGACAGGCACGGCAAGTGGAAAAGGGATTTATTAAAGCTTAAAATGTGAATAACTCTTAAAATATAACAACAATTTAAACATTAAAGAGGAGATTTATTCAGTCCATTCTTTCTTGTTGCGTCTCTTGTTGCGTTCTGCAGCCGGTTGAGGGGGTCAGCTTCAGGCGGGGGCTGTCGGGGGCTGGTGGGGAAGTGTCCTGCAGCCTGGGGAGGGGCACGGCTTCAGGCGGGGGCTGTCAGGGGCCGGTGGGGGAGTGGGGAGCATCCTGCATCTGGGGGAGGGGGACTGCTTCAGGAGGTGGCCAGTGGGTGGTGGGGCTTTCTGGAGGGCTAGTATGGATGAAGTGGGCAGAAAGGACTGGTTTCCAGAGGGCTAGTATGGACATTGTGGGCAGAATGGATTCTTGGGCTAGTCCTGCAGCGGGGCACAGGGAGGCTTCAGGTGGGGGCGCAGGGAGTGTTCTGTAGCTGGGGGAGGGGGGTGCCGCTGGTGGTGGGGGGGGGGGGTGCGAGGGGAGGGGTATGAGGGTGTGTGGGCGGTGGTGGTGAGCTCCGCCAGCGCCCGGCTCCCTCAATCCCCCCCACTCTCATTCCTCACTTCCTCAGGACCTCGAGTTTGCAGCAATCGGGCAGGCACCGTGCTTCAGGCCGCCTCCGCGCACCGGGTGGCTTCTGGCCCACAGTTCACTCACTCATGGCTTCTGATTCACGCCCGACTTCTGGACTCACGTCAGGCCTCCGGGGCTTTATTCTCCTCGCCCCGGTGATTGAGACAATGGGTGCCGGAAGGCGACTGACAAGCGAGAAGACCAATCTGCTGATCTCACGATTTTTAAACCTGCATAACTTTTGTAATATTCCACCGATCGGAACAAAACGTGGGGCGCTTGGAGCAGAGGAGAACAGTGAGTAAGATGGCGGGAAAACCCTAGCGATATAGGGTATCGTTTTTGTGCAAATTTAAAAACAACGTAAACCAGAAGAGGACAAGATGAGAATTTTAGTAATAGTATGGATAGAAGATAGATGGGAGAGATAGATAGACAGACAGACAGACAGACAGACAGACAGACAGACAGACAGACAGACAGACAGACAGACAGACAGACAGAATAGATAGATAGATAGATAGATAGATAGATAGATAGATAGATAGATAGATAGATAGATAGATAGATAGATAGATAGATAGATAGATAGATAGATAGATAGATAGATAGATAGATAGATAGATAGATAGATATCCCAGATAGAACAATGAAATTCTTACTTGCAGCAGCACAACAGAATATGTAAACATAGTACACTGTAAACAATATAATAAACAAGAGAGAAAAAAAGTTCAGTGTCTGTATATATACGCACATACTCACAAATATATTGATTATTTATTTATATATACTGCCTATAAATATAATGCATACATACATACGTACACACACACACATACATGCAAACAAAAACAATAATAATGCAATAATAACAATATGGTGTTCAGAACTTATTTGAGGATGTAGTGTTTAATAGCCGAATGGCTGCAGGGAAGAAGCTGTTCCTGAAGCTGGATGTTACCGTTTTCAGTCTTCGATGGTGGGGATGTCAGAACCCGTGATGGACTGGCTCACCAGAATAAGCCCACCACAATGGGCTCATTGTGTACAATGACTGGAGAACAAGGAATAACAGTGTTAATATTTTAGCATTGATCATACAATTAAATCTGGAAATAAGCAGAAACTTTAACTCTGAATGCCCAGTGGAAATTGGACTGAATAGCAGTTAAAAATCAAATGGCTAATGTTATGGTTATCTACCCCTTGCTTACTTTGATGCCTCTATTTTCCTGAACAGCCGTGGCATCTGGTACTCATTCTGAGTCTCATGTGCAAATTCAAACACTGAATGCAGATCAAATCCTCATTCCGTTGGCGTGATCGGCTGACTGAAAGATCGCCGGGGCTGATATCTTCTTTAGACGTACAATTCCACCTTGCCCTTTTCTTTCAAAAGGCCCCGAAAACCTGCCGTCAAATAAATAAATCATAACAGCTGCCCGAGGACTGATCACTGAGCTGCAGGACTCTTCATTGATGGGCAATGGTCAACAGTCCATTAATGAAGGCGAAGTCCAAGCAATTTATGAAGTCCCTTTAAGATGTGAGGGGATACTTTATGCTGGTATTAAATCTCGCTGTCTGGGGAAAGTGGTAATGTGTTTGAATCATGAACCCGTTGATCCACCCACGTAGCTCATATTGACACCATTCACCTATAAGCCCTACGGCACTCAGAACGGGACATTGAAATTCAGAGCTGTAGTCACCCTGACAACCAGTGTGTTGTGTGATTTTTCTGTCAACACTCAAGCCTTACAGCAGATGGTATGGCTTTATCACTGGCTTGTAAAATTGCTCAAAAACTATGACGATGTGGTGAAAAACTGAAATTATTTTGTTTATTGGAGTTAAAAGGGTGTTTCGTGATTCATTGTGAGAGCATTATTTAAGCCGGATGGTAACAAATGACCTTGAAAAAGTGGGGAATGTACAATAGAACATGTGAGATAAAATCACACTTACATTTACAGCATTTTATGTTTCCTCTGTTCGGTAAATATTATCTTATCTGGTAAGTTTTTGGAAGACCAAAGAGACCAAAGCATTTTAGTTCAGTAAAGAATATCTATGTTCAAATTACATCTGTTAAAAATAATAAAAACATATTGTGTTAATTAAAATCAAACAGCAGTTGAAATAAAGATGTGTGTTGCATTTTAAGAATACTATTCACAGCCTTTGGATGCCACAAAATATCTTATACCTTCGTTTAGATGTAGAAAATGCAGCTTCCAATTGCAGAAATGACCAAGTGACCTGGTTTTAAACTGTTGAATGAGCAATGGTCAGGGCACCAGAGAGAAGAGCCCTAGTCCAAAGATCTTTATTTGTCCGAAGATAGACACAAAAAATTGGAGAAACTCAACAGGACAGGCAGCATCTCTGGAGAGAAGGAATAGGTGATGGTTATCTCTTCAGGGATGCTGCCTGTCCCGCTGAGTTACTCCAGCTTTTTGTGTCTATCTTAGGTTTAAACCAGCATCTGCAGTTCCTTCTTACACATCTTTATTTGTCCACCAGGGAGAGCAGCTGGATGTTTCAGGTTGCTTCTCATTACAAGGGTAGCACCTCTCGTAATTCACCGTTCATGTGGTGCTTAACTAGATTGTGAGGTGGCTCGTGGTCAGGTCTCTGGAATAAGACTTGAGTCCACAATTCAGGTTCGATCCTGAACTCAGGTGCTGTCCTGGTGGAGTTTGCACGTTCTCCCTGTGACCACATGGCTTTCCTCCCATACTGTGCTCTGGTTTCCTCCCATACCCCTAAGACATGCGGGTTTATAGGTTAAGTGGCCTCTCTAAATTGCCCCATAAAGGTAAAGAGCAGATGAAAAATTGGGATAACATAGAACTAGTGTATTAGGTGGGCCGAAGGATCTATTTCCATACTGTATCTCTAAACTAAACTTACGAAGACCGATTGTGGTAAACTTGCTGTTGTATAGGTTGTGTGGACGAAAATGCTAAAAGTTAAGCATGTCACATATTTGGACAAGGCACCAGAGAAGGAGACGACAGTAGACCTGATTTAGTGAGAAGAAAGAGTAGGAAAGAAACATGAAACATGACATGTTTAATTTAGTTTATTTTATTTTAGTTTAGTCTATTTTATTGTCACGTGTACCAAGATAGAGTTTTGTTACATGCTAACCAGTCAGCGGAAAGACAATACATGATTACAATCGAGCCATTCACAGTGTACAGATATATGATAAAGGGAATCTAATGAGGTAGATAGTAGCTCAGGAAATGCTCTCTAATTATGGTAGGATTCAGTCGCCTGATAACAACTGGGAGGAAACTGTCCCGTGTATCTGGAGGTGTGTATCTTCACACTTCTACACCTCTCGCCTGATGGGAGAGGGGAGAAGAGGGGGCGGCCAAGATGTGACTAGTCCTTGATGATACTGCTGGCCTTGCCGGGGCAGCGTGAGGTGTAAATGGAGTCAATAGAAGGGAGACAGACAAAAATGCTGGAGAAACTCAGCGAGTGAGGCAGCATCTATGGAGCGAAGGAAATAGGTGACATTTCAGGTCGAGACCCTACTCCACAATGGAAGGGAGGTTGGTTTGTGTGATGGTCTGGGCAACGTCTAGAATTCTCTGCAATTTCTTGCAGTATTGGATGGAGCTGTTCCCAAACCATGCTGCAACGCATCCCGATAACCAGTGGAATGATTTATCTGGTGGATTGTTTAAAAGGCATTCAGCACAATACCATCTACTTTACACTGCTGCATAGGATCAATTTCATTACCCAGGAAGTTTTACAAGCTTAGATTTCTCCAACCATAGCTCTATGCCCACATGGCCTGGCCTATGATGAAATATATTTATTCTCAAAAGCATTTAAATCTTTTTCTTGCTGACATAATTATTTCAGGTGTCAGAAAGGAAGCGTTTTCTGGCATCTTAGAGTTATTGCATTAACGCACTATTGCCATCTTGTGGTATGAGTTGTAGCCCTTATCTAGCAGCGTAAAAAAAACAAATAAGCAAAGCTTGCAGAATTCCCTTGACTTGCATAATGCGGTCAGCATTGTGACTGTGAATAAGCCACGTGGAGACTAGAGTTGCAGGTGTAATATGTGCAGGAAGGAACTGCAGATGCTGGTTTCAACAGAAGATAGACAAAATATGCTGCAGTAACTCGGTGGGACAGGCAGCATCTCTGGAGAGAAGGAATGGGTGACGTTTCGGGTCGAGAACCCGAAACGTCACCCATTCCTTCTCTCCAGAGATGCTGCCTGTCCTGCTAAGTAACTCCAGCATTTTGTTTCTATCTGTAGATGTAAAAGGTCATTATTCAACACCATTAGCAGGCATTCTGGAAGGGATGGGGTGGAAGATCCTGGGAGAAACACAGTAACATCTCCCCAAACTCACACTACATCAGGTTTTGATACACTTAAGAACAAGAAAAACAACAGACGATCCTATACAATTATAATAGATACAAAGACATAATTTTCTTCAATATTTTGATTCCCACAAATGGTTCCATTGAATTACATATTCACAAAGGAGCCAACTATAACTCTGAATATTCAAACACCCTTGCTGGGAGAAAGCAAATCACATGTGTGGTCTAAAAGCTTTGTGGGACAGAGTGGAGTGTAGGCTGACTCTCACAAATACCCTATTAATATAAATATGCCTATGGCCCTGTTTAATATGCCAAAATACGACAAGTCTGGAATCTCCTTAATCTCTGTCACAATGATGCAAAACAACGTAATTGACGTTCTAACCTGGTTTGATGTAGGCCAATTAACAGACTTCATTGTCTTACATTTGGCTTTTGCAGAAATTATTTTCCCCAATAATGAACTTTATTCAAAATAAAAAAGATGTCAGTTTACAAACTATATCTCTTAAGCAGCCTTCTGTTGTGGGCCTGTAACCTGTGCTCTGGAGACAGTAATGCTTGCTCACAAAGCTGTTCTATTAATATCAAAACTGGTTACTACTTGTAGTTTGACAATAAACTCACTTGAACTTGAACTTGAACTTGAACTAGTTTACGTTAGGCAGTTTTTGAAGACTGGTTCTTGTTTGTACTAGTGCCTGTTATCCACATATATCTTGAATTCTATGGGTACAATGGCAACTTTTAAAAACCATGTAGACTGGTCCATGGATAGGAAAGGTTTAGAGGGATAGGGACCAAATGCAAGCAAATGAGACCAGCTCAGTTGTAAGACTTGGTCGGACAAGGGGCCTATTTCTCTGCCGTATTACTTCATGACTCTATGATGCCCTATGCCTAACAATCTGCAATAGTCAGCTATAACAATATTTTCGACATGGCTGATTCATCTGGTAAACAATGCAAAACATGCTAAACATCAGATCAAATCTATTAATAACGAGTAGCCTCATGTCAAACTACATTCCTATCCTCAAATCGTCTCCTGATGACCAACATCTCTATATTAACAAATAAAGATATCATATTAAGATGATTTCTAAGAAAGATGTTGGCCAAAAGATTATATCCTATGAAGGGAAAATACAGGTCAATACTAGCTAATAATTTGAGATAACTGCTATCGCTATCTTGCACAGTAATGGTTACAATACCATTGTAGAAGAGCATTTATGCATTGATTTAAATCCAATTTACTTCTTCCCCATGGTAAATGCAGAATAAAAGGGCACACCTTTACAAAGGAGATGAGGAGGAATTCCTTTAGTCAGAGGGTGGTGAATCTGTGGAACTCATTGCCATAGATGGCTGTGGAGGCCATCATTGGGTATTTTTAAGATGGGGATTGACAGATTCTTGATTAGTAACGGTGTCAGGGGTTATGGGGAGAAGGCAGGAGAATGAGGTTAAGAGGGAAAGATAGATCAGCCATGATTGAATGGTGGAGTAGACTTGATGGGCCGAATGGCCTAATTCTGCTCCGATGACATGAAATTATGAACTTATAGAAGGGTTTCCTTGCATTTGTTTCCATTTGATAAAGTAGTGCACATTACAAATTGCTACTCTCCAAAATGTACTTTGAAATATTTCAAAATGGTAAACAGTTATGTTATTATTTGCAAATATACATTTGTCAGAATATTCATGGTAAATTCATTGGCTTGGTCATCACATTTCAATGAAGGATTTGGAAACCCTTGCCTCTCCTGCCCAGTTCGTGTCATCGTGTCAGGAAACGTGTCATCAATGTGTTTGCCTACGGATTATGGGACCATCACCTGAATATTTTGTAAGGCCACCCGGCCTGAAAATTGCAGGTTTTGTTTGAAGCACATCCCAAATAGTTTTGTAGGTAAATCCTCAGTAGTCATGTGTAAAAGAGGACATAAAGTGCTGGAGTAAATCATCAGGTCAGGAAGCATCTCTGGAGAACAGACTGAAGGAGGGTCCTGACCCGAAACGTCACCTATCCATGTTCTCCAGAGATGTTGCCTGAGCCGATGAGTTACTCCAGCAGTTGTGTCTTTTTGTTGTTGTAAATCATCATCTGCAGTTCCTTGTGTCTCCATGCGAAAAAGAGGACCTACTGAATGATAGAAATGTCCGATTGGCGTGAAAACGCTTTCCTACACTTTAGTCAGGTGGAACTTTGACATCATAATAGACAGAATTCATCGGCACTTTCTGGGTGGTTCAGAATGTCGGATCTCAATTCCCATTTCCTCAACCTCCAGAATGTCAGAGATTGCATTGAGAAAAATCACCTAATTTCTGCAATTAAGAAAATCTGAACATAAACCATAAGCAGGACAGACATTAGCATAATATTAAAGGCTGAAGAATGGTCCCGACCCAAAATGTAATTTGTCCATTCCCTCCACAGATGCTGCCCGACCTGCTGAGTGACCAGCACTTCTGTTTTGCTCATGATTCCAGCATCTGCTGACTCATGTGTCTCCACTAAAATAACATTGATTAGTTTAGTTTAGAGATAGAGCACGTAAGCAGCCCCTTTGGCCCATCTAGTCCATGCCAACCAGCGATCTCTGTACACTAACACTATTCTAAACATTAGGGGCAATGTATAATTTTACCAAAGTCATTTAACCTACACACTTGTACATCTTTAGAATGTGGGAGGAAAATTGGAGCTCCCTGAGAAAACCCACACGGTCACGGGGAGAGCGTTCAAACTCCGTACAGACAACACCCCGTTGTCAGGATTGAAGCTGAGTCTCTGGCGCTCGAAGGCAACAACTCTGCCGCTGCACCACCGTGCTGCACCTCGACCGCTGTGCCAATGTGCCATCCCAAACTTAACTTTGGAAGTCCTATATATTATTGACCTCACTGATTACATGCCACTGTACATGGCAGGGGTTTCAGTTACAGCAGTTAAAGAAATAGCTAATTAAAAGAAAACAGATTCTCACTTGGACCACCATCGTGCCTGTATTCTACAAGTGGAGATTATTTCAACAGAAACCACAGCAATTTCCACTTCTTCAGTTTCGAAGCATGTAACAATTTAAATACCCAGCCACTCCATGGTAGCCATCATAGGGGAAGTTAAGGATTCATGTGACTGGTTAGTTTTTAATGTGTCATCAATGTGCTTTGGTGCTTGGCATTAATTCTGAGTTCTGCATCCTCTTTTAAGTGTGTGGCTGGAGGTGGTCGGGAGTTTCGATGGCAGCAAACTTGTGACAATTCTCTCAGATGAATCATCAAACCAGAAATAATCCCAATCCTCACAGATCACTCACCATCTCCATCAGTCCTGGCTAGTTCCTATACTCTTTGCTAAACTACCACCATTTGCTCTCCAAAGGTAAATAACAAAGCAAAATACTTTCAGCCTTTCTGACCATGTAATGAGGTCCTCTTTGTCCTTTAGAAGATTGAGGGGGGATCTTATAGAAACTTACAAAATTCTTAAGGGGTTGGACAGGCTAGATGCCGGAAGATTGTTCCCGATGTTGGGGAAGTCCAGAACAAGGGGTCACAGTTTAAGGATAAGGGGAAAATCTTTTAGGACTGAGATGAGAAAAACATTTTTTTACACAGAGAGTGATGGATCTCTGGAATTCTCAGCCACAGAATGTAGTTGAGGCCAGTTCATTGGCTATATTTAAGAGGGAGTTAGATGAGGCCCTTGTGGCTAAAGGGATCAGGGGGTATGGAGAGAAGGCAGGTAGAGGATACTGAGTTGGATGATCAGCCATGATCATATTGAATGGCGGTGCAGGCTCGAAGGGCCGAATGGCCTACTCCTGCATCTATTTTCTATGTTTTTATGTCCTCATGACTTATGGTGGAATCCATGGGAATATTGTTTCTTCATTCAACCCTAGGCAATCCCACAGGGTCAAGGATGTGATCACTGTAAGTTGCCCATTCCGATTAACATACACTATTAACATAGAATAATTACAACACCTTAACGAACCACATAACGGCAATAAAATGTATCTGCATCTTGCTTCCCAGATTTGAGAAGATGTATTAACTTGTGGTTGGAGTACAACATGGTTGATAACTAATATTTCTTGATCTAATATTTTCTCATATCCTCTCTGGATCGTATGTGGTAGCACAGATGTCATGCTTGTCTGCCGTGCTCATGTGCATGAATTGCACTTCAGAGTCATCAGCAATGTTGTCAGCCTTTGGTCTTGTTGCCTGGTAGCCATTGCTCACCTCTAGCTGGCAGTCAAAGGCATTGTGTCTGCTTTCAGGAAGTTGGGCATGACACTCGGAGTGTTGTTGCACATGAGCCAGACTCTGAGGGAATGGAAACTCCTTCAATCTGCTACTGGGCAGTAATGTCCTGCTACATCTGCTAACCAAGTGCAGCCACACCGTGGCACACCCTGAATCCCTGCTGGCTCTCAATTGTCCATCACAATAGACAATAGACAATAGACAATAGGTGCAGGAGTAGGCTATTCGGCCCTTCAAGCCAGCACCGCCATTCAATGTGATCATGGCTGATCATCCACAATCAGTACCCCGTTCCTGCCTTCTCCTCATATCCCCTGACCGCTATCTTCAAGAACCCTATCTAGCTCTTTCTTGAAAGTATCCAGAGAACCTGCCTCCACCACCCTCCGAGGCAGAGAATTCCACACTCACAACTCTCTGTGAGAAAAAGTGTTTCCTCATCTCCGTTCTAAATGGCTTACCCCTTATTCTTAAACTGTGGCCCCTGGTTCTGGACTCCCCCAACATTGGGAACATATTTCCTGCCTCTAGCGTGTCCAAACCCTTAATAACCCTGAATCACTGACCTTGACAAACACGAGCAAAGCTGTTCTTACCCTGCTCTGGTGTTATTGAAGTGAATTGAATTGAATTGAATAAATTTTATTAGCCAAGTATGTAAACATACAAGGAATTTGCCTTGGTGCTTTGCTCGCAAATAACAACACGATATACAGTAGACAATTAAAAATAAAACATTCTAATTTAAACATGTGAAGAATGAAATAAAATACTAGAGCATAAGGAGGCTGCAGGCTTTTGGTTTTTGAGTGGAGCTACTGCTCGTGGAAAAAAAGCTGTTTTTGTGTCTGGCTGTGGCGGCTTTGGCATTCCGCAGTCACCTTCCAGCGGGAAGTGCTTCAAAGTGTTTGTGGCCAGGGTGAGAGGGGTCAGAGATTATCTTACCCGCTCGCTTCCTGGCCCTTGCAGTGTACAGTTCGTCGATGGGGGAAGGTTGCAGCTCTGACTGAATCTCTGACCATTTCACCCAGGGAGTTGTGAATCTGTAGAATTCTCTGCCACAGAAGGCAGTGGAGGCCAATTCACTGGATGTATTCAAGAAAGAGTTAAAAGGTTTCAAAGGTTTCAAACATATTTTATTGTCACATGTACCAATTAAGATACAGTGATATGCAAATTACCATACAGCCATACGGAAAAAAAGCAACAAGACGTACAACTACATAACATTTAATATAAACATCCACCACAGTGGATTCCCCGCATTCCTCACTGTGATGGAAGGCAAAAAATTCCAAGCTTCTTCCTCTTTATTCTCCCGCGTTCGGGCACATTGAGGGCGATCGAAGCTCCCGCAGCCGGCGGTCGAAGCTCGCGCGTCGGGGTGATCGAAACTCGCGTCGGGGCGATCGAAACTCCTGCGGCTTGGAGTTCCCGGTTGGTCTCTGACCAGAGACTGCGAGAGGTCCGTGGTGTTAAGTTCCCAATCACCCACAGTTGGAGCTCTAAGGTCGATCCCTGGCAAAGGGATCGTGGGCTCCACGATGTCCCGCAGGCTCCCTGTGCAGGAGCTCTGAAAAGTCGGTCTCCAGCAAATGCTGCCTACTTTGCGATGTAAGGCCGCAGTGCGGACGGAGATACGATACGGAAAAAATCGCATCTCCGTCAAGGTAAGAGATTAGAAAAAGTTTCCCCCACCCCCCGCATAAAACAAGCTAAAGAACACTAAAAACATACATTTAACGCATACTATTAAAACACAAGAAGGAAGGGACAGACAGACTGTTGGCGAGCGAGACATTGCTGTGGAAGAAGAGTTAGATATAGCTCTTAGGGCTAATGGAATCGAGGGATGTGGGGAGAAAGCAGGAACAGGATACTGATTGTGGATGATCAGTCATGATCACATTGAATGGCAGTACTAGCTCGAAGGGCTGAATGGCCTACTCCTGCACCTATTTTCTATGTTTCTATGTTTCATTCCTTGCTGAAGAGATCTGCACCTTTACTGTAGCTGAGCATATGATGAGAAGATGATGAGAAGCTTTGGCAGGGTATTGATGACCTGCGAGTAACCTAATGTCCATACGAGCACCGTATTCCCTGCAAATCAATACACTTTATTTTCTTTTATTTCTAGGGACTCTCATAATGGTCAAGGAAGCGGCCTAACAATCCCAAAATTTCAACAATTATTGTTGGCACTTTTCATTTATACATTAAAATAGCGATATTTTAAACTTGTTTTTATTATATTTGTTTTTGCCAATTTTCTCCAAACTTTATTGTTTCTTGTTTGTCCCTCTCCGCTTCAAAATATTTTTTTCTTCTCTTCGTTCTATTTAGGTGAATGGGGTGGATTGGTAAACTAAAGTAGCCTGTCTGAACTTTGGACGGGACCTGCAGGACGCACATCACGGCTGGCAATCACTCCCAGATCACATTCCACCTCCTGATTACTTGTGATAACTCCTCCTTCACTGCCCAAAATCGTTACCCTTCCTCTAAATTCCTCGTGTTCGTCTTTCTGTCTCTTTAGCTTCTTCCATACCTCTTGCTCCATATCACTCGTTTTGTAGAAAACTTTCCACCCGCTCTCCCACACACTGACCAAATAGTATTTTTAAGATAAAATGTGTAGGAAGGAACTGCAGATGCTGGTTTAAACTGAAGATGGACACAAAAAGCTGGAGTAACTCAACGGGGCAGGCCGCATCCCTGGAGAGAAGGAATGGGTGACTTCAGGTCGAGATCCTTCGGAAGAAGGCTGAAGATCCAAATCACCATCCATTCCTTCTCTCCAGAGATGCTGCCTGTCCCGCTGAGTTACTCCAGCATTTGGTGTCTATCTTTAGTATTTTGCAGAACCTTTTTTAAAGCATTCCACCTTAATGTGCATAGTGAACGTTTCCAAATTTGACACAAAGTTGCCCAATTCTTGAGTACTCGGCAGAACCTGCTAAGTTATAAAACAAACAATGTCATGGTTACCTGCCAATGATGCATTCTGGGAAATTAAACATCGCACATGCTCAGATCGCACGATCTTAGCTCAGATCAAAATTACGGTTCAGGTCTACATGTTAAAAACTAAATTTAATGAATGAAATGCATCATGCTCCTGAGAAATGCACATTTACATTTATTTTATTGAAGGGTTTGTATTGGATCGTGGGAACGTTTTTGTTATTGGGAAGAAACGACGATGATTAAATACAAAGTTAGAAAATATTTTTGCGCAATATGCAGTAACTGTGGGACTGAGTCATCTAAGGGCACAAAAGTATAACATTGTGTGGCATTTTTACTTTGTAGCACAATCAACCTTTCAGCACCAGAAGAATGAAGCGCATGATATCTGGTGCTGACTTGCATTATCACATCCTCTTCGCTGTTCCTGTTGGGATAGCTTTTGTTCCAAAATTTGTTTTGTATCTGCTGACACAGATTCTTATGAAATAATATATTGGTATTTTCTGCAAAGAAATGCAGTTTCTTTTGAAACCACAGTCTGCAGGGTTGTGGTGTTTAACAATCTGTCACTGAAATTCTATCCATGGAGTTTGTACTAGGGTGTGTTAAACCTGCAACACTTATCAAGCAACAGTCAATCAGTAACCACTGTCAATTGAACTATATGGTCTCTTGTAATCAATCAATCAATCAATCAATCAACCTTTATTGTCATCCTGCAAGCAACAGTTGTACAGTGCAAAATGAAAAGACGTTTCCCAGGGAATACCGGAGCATCGCACATGAAATTTAAAAAATTTCACACATAATAACACTAAAAACAATCCAGTCCCTGATGGAACAGTATAAATAAATAGTTAAAAGCAGGTAAAACAACAACGTTAAAATACAATAAAACCAATCATAAAAATGTCCGGGGCAGCTGATTTGAGCGGCCAGTGCCAGTTATTAAAGTGGCCAGTGTCAGTTATTAAAGTGTCCGTGCCAAGCCGCAGAATCAAGTGACTGTGAGTACAGAGTGACTGTTTAGCAGCCTCACAGCCTGTGGTAGGAAGCTGTTTAGCAGTCTTGTAGTCCGGGCTTTGATGCTGCGATATCTCTTGCCTGATGGCAGGAGATCCAGGTGTATGTGGAGGGGGTGCAGTTTGTCCTTAGCAATTCTCTGAGCTTTTTTCAGACAGCGGCTCTGGAACAGTTCTGGGTCATAAGGTCATTAGGTCATAAAAGATAGGAGTAGAATTAGGCCATTCAGCCCATCAAGCCTACTCCACCATTCAATCATGGCTGATCTATCTCTCCCTCCTAACCCCATTCTCCTGCTTCCTCTCCATAACCTCTGACACCTGTACTAATCAAGAATCTATCTCAACCTTAAAAATATCCAAATTCCAAAGAGGAAGAAAGATTCCAAGGGGAGTAAGGGGCGACCGTGGCTGACAAAGGAAGTCAGGGACAGTATAAAAATAAAAGAGAAGAAGTACAACGTAGCAAAGATGAGCAGGAAGCAAGAGGATTGGGTAACGATTAAAGAGCAACAGAAGATAACTAAAACGGCAATACGGGGAGAAACGATGAGGTACGAAGGTCAGCTAACCAAGAATATAAAGGAGGAGAGTAAAAATCTTCTTTAGGTATGTGAGGAGGAAAAAATTAGTTAAGACCAAAGTTGGACCCTTGAAGACTAAAAAAGGTGAATTTATTATGGGGAACAAGGAAATGGCAGAGGAGTTGAACAGATACTTTGGATCCGTCTTCACTAAGGAGGACACAAACAATCTTCCTGATATACTAGTGGCCAGAAGATCTGGGGTGACGGAGGAACTGAAGGAAATCCACATTAGGCAGGAAATAGTGCTGGGTAGACTGATGGGACTGAAGGCTGATAAATCCCAGGGCCTGATGGTCTGCATCCCAGGGTATTTAAGGAAGTGGCTCTAGAAATTGTGGATGCATTGGTGATCATTTTCCAATGTTCTATAGATTCAGGATCAGTTCCTGTGATTGGAGGGTAGCTAATGTTATCCCACTTTTTAAGAAAGGCGGGATGGGGGAAACAGGGAATTATAGACCAGTTAGCCTGACATCGGTGATGGGGAAGATGCTGGAGTCAATCATAAAAGATAAAATAGCGGCACATTTGGATAGCAGTAACGAGTGGTCCGAGTCAGCATGGATTTACGAAAGAGAAATCATGCTTGACTAATCTTCTGGAATTTTTTGAGGATGTAACTAGGAAAATGGACAGGGGAGAGCCAGTGGATGTAGTGTACCTGAACTATCAGAAAGCATTTGATAAGGTCCCACATAGGAGATTATTTAGGGCAAAATCAATTAGGGCAAAATTAGGGCACATGGTATTGGGGCTAGAGTGCTGACATGGATATAAAATTGGTTGGCAGACAGGAAACAAAGAGTAGGGCTTAACAGGTCCCTTTCAGAATGGCAGGCAGTGACTAGTGGGGTACCGCAAGGCTCGGTGCTGGGACCGCAGCTATTTACAATATACATCAATGATTTAGATGAAGGGATTCAAAGTAACATTAGAAAATTTGCAGATGACACAAAGCTGGGTCCTCTTTTGAACTGTGAGGAGGATGTTATGAGAAAGCTGTGTGACTTGGACAGGTTGGGTGAGTGTGCAGATGCATGGCAGATGCAGTTTAATGTGGATAAATCACTTTGGTAGCAAAAACAGGAAGGCAGATTATTATCTAAATGGTGTCAAAAGGAGAAGTACAACGGGATCTGGGGGTCCTTGTTCATCAGTCACTGCAAAAGAATAAATCAGGGAAGGTAGTGCATCCGTGGATAACAAGGGAAATCAGGGATAGTATCAAAGCGAAGGATGATGCGTACAAATTAGCCAGAAAAAGCAGCATACCGGAGGACTGGGAGAAATTCAGAGACCAGCAGAGGAGGACAAAGGGCTTAATTAGGAAAGGAAAAATAGATTATGAAAGAAAACTGGCAGGGAACATAAAAACTGACTGCAAAAGTTTTTATAGATATGTGAAAAGAAAGAGATTAGTTAAAACAAATGTAGGTCCCTTGCAGTCAGAAACGGGTGAGTTGATCATGGGGAACAAGGAGATGGCGGACCAATTGAATAACTACTTTGGTTCCGTCTTCACTAAGGAAGACATAAATAATCTGCCGGAAATAGCAGGGGACCGCGGGTCAAAGGAGTTGGAGGAATTGAGTGAAATCCAGGTTAGCCGGGAAGTGGTGTTGGGTAAATTAAATGGATTAAAGGCCGATAAATCCCCAGGGCCAGATAGGCTGCATCCCAGAGTACTTAAGGAAGTAGCTCCAGAAATAGTGGATGCATTAGTAATAATCTTTCAAAACTCTTTAGATTCTGGAGTAGTTCCTGAGGATTGGCGGGTAGCAAACGTAACCCCACTTTTTAAGAAGGGAGGGAGAGAGAAAACGGGGAATTACAGACCAGTTAGTCTAACATCGGTAGTGGGGAAACTGCTAGAGTCAGTTATTAAAGATGGGATAGCAGCACATTTGGAAAGTGGTGAAATCATTGGACAAAGTCAGCATGGATTTACAAAAGGTAAATCATGTCTGACGAATCTTATAGAATTTTTCGAGGATGTAACTAGTAGCGTGGATAGGGGAGAACCAGTGGATGTGGTGTATCTGGACTTCCAGAAGGCTTTCGACAAGGTCCCACATAAGAGATTAGTTTACAAACTTAAAGCACACGGCATTGGGGGTTCAGTATTGATGTGGATAGAGAACTGGCTGGCAAACAGGAAGCAAAGAGTAGGAGTAAACGGGTCCTTTTCACAATGGCAGGCAGTGACTAGTGGGGTACCGCAAGGCTCAGTGCTGGGACCCCAGCTATTTACAATATATATTAATGATCTGGATGAGGGAATTGAAGGCAATATCTCCAAGTTTGCGGATGACACTAAGCTGGGGGGCAGTGTTAGCTGTGAGGAGGATGCTAGGAGACTGCAAGGTGACTTGGATAGGCTGGGTGAGTGGTCAAATGTTTGGCAGATGCAGTATAATGTGGATAAATGTGAGGTTATCCATTTTGGTGGCAAAAACATGAAAGCAGACTATTATCTAAATGGTGGCCGACTAGGAAAAGGGGAGATGCAGCGAGACCTTTGTGTCATGGTACACCAGTCATTGAAAGTGGGCATGCAGGTGCAGCAGGCAGTGAAGAAAGCGAATGGTATGTTAGCTTTCATAGCAAAAGGATTTGAGTATAGGAGAAGGGAGGTTCTACTGCAGTTGTACAGGGTCTTGGTGAGACCACACCTGGAGTATTGCGTACAGTTTTGGTCTCCAAATCTGAGGAAGGACATTATTGCCATAGAGGGAGTGCAGAGAAGGTTCACCAGACTGATTCCTGGGATGTCAGGACTGTCTTATGAAGAAAGACTGGATAGACTTGGTTTATACTCTCTAGAATTTAGGAGATTGAGAGGGGATCTTATAAAAACTTACAAAATTCTTAAGGGGTTGGACAGGCTAGATGCAGGAAGATTGCTCCCGATGTTGGGGAAGTCCAGGACAAGGGGTCACAGCTTAAGGATAAGGGGGAAACCCTTTAAAACCGAGATGAGAAGAACTTTTTTCACACAGAGAGTGGTGAATCTCTGGAACTCCCTGCCACAGAGGGTAGTCGAGGCCAGTTCATTGGCTATATTTAAGAGGGAGTTAGATGTGGCACTTGTGGCTAAGGGGATCAGAGGGTATGGAGAGAAGGCAGGTACGGGATACTGAGTTGGATGATCAGCCATGATCATATTGAATGGCGGTGCAGGCTCGAAGGGCCGAATGGCCTACTCCTGCACCTAATTTCTATGTTTCTATGTTTCTAAACATGCAGGTACAGGAGGCAGTGAAGAAAGTGAATGGCATGTTGGCCTTCATAACAAGAGTATTTAAGTATAGGAGCAAAGAGGTCATTCTGCAGTTGTACAGGGTGAGACCATACTGGAGTATTGTGTGCAGTTTTGGTCCCCTAATTTGAGGAAGGACATTCTTGCTATTGAGGGAGAGCAGTGTAAGTTTACAAGGTTAATTCCCGAGATGGCGGGACTGTCATATGCTGAGAGAATGGAGCGGCTGGGCTTGTATACTCTGGAATTTAGAAGGATGCGAGGATATCTTATTGAAACATATAAGATTATTAAGGGTTTGGACATGCTAGAGGCAGGAAACATGTTCCTGATGTTGGGGGAGTCCAGAACCAGGGGCCACAGTGTAAGAATAAGGAGTAAGCCATTTAGAACGGAGACGAGGAAACACTTTTTCACCCAAAGAGTTGTGAGTCTGTGGAATTCTCTGCCTCAGAGGGTGGTGGAGGCCAGTTCTCTGGATACTTTCAAGAGAGAGCTGGATAGGGCTCTTAAAGATAGCGGAGTCAGGGGATATGGGGAGAAGGCAGGAATGGAGTACTGATTGGGGATGATCAGCCATGATCACATTGAATGGCAGTGCTGGCACGAAGGGCCGAATGGCCTACTCCTGCGCCTATTGTCTAGTGACGGCCTCTACAGCCTTCTGTGGCAAAGAATTTCACAGATTCACCACCCTCTGACTAAAGAAATTTCTCCTCATCTCCTTCCTAAAAGAATGTCCTTTAATTCTGAGGCTACGATCTCTAGTCCTAGATTCTCCCAACAATGGAAACATCCTCTCCACATCCACTCTATCCAAGCCTTTCACTATTCTGCATGTTTCAGTGAGGCCCCCCCCCCCCCCAAGCAGCTGTGGCTCGACTGCAGTCCGTCTGTCTTTTCTTTTTGTCCTGTTAGGTGTATGTTTTTGGTTTTAGTTTTACTTTATTTTTAGCTGTGTATATGTGGGGGGGGGGGGGGGACGTTTTAATCTCTTCCCTGAAAGGGGACGCGACTTTTTCCTTGTCGAGTTTCCGTTGTCGTTGGGGCCTAACATCGTGGAGGCGGCGGCCTCCAACCGGAATCGACCTGGTGCTCCAGTCGCAGAGCCTGCGGACTCACCATCGCGGAGCTGGCTGACTTCGGAGCGCGGAGAGCTGTGGTGGCGCGCGGCTGCGACCCGACTTCGGAGCTTCGGAGCTTCGGCTGCAGGCCCTGTGGACGGTAACGTCGGGAGCTCGCGGGTTCCTGGTGGGAGACCGCTTTTCGGAGCTTCTGCAATGGCAACTTTGCCCACCCGAATCGAGTGGTTTAAATCGGGGCCTTACATCGCCCGGCGCGGCTTAAACGACAGCGGAACTTACCATCGCCCGCCGGGGGGCTCTAACATCAAGAGCCTCGATCAGCCCGATACAGCAGTTTGACTGCTTGGCTGCAGGAGATGAATAAAGAACAGAGAACAGGGAAGAGACAAGACTTTTGCCTTCCATCACAGTGAGGTGTTTGGAGATTCACTGTGTGGAATTGTGTTAATTGTGTGTTTTGTTTTTTTGCTGTTATGACGGCAGGAACGATATTTCGTTTGAACCTTGTATGTTTAAATGACAATAAATAGCATTCTATTCTATTCTTCTAAACTCCAGCGAGTACAGGCCCAGTGCCGACAAACGCTCATCATAGGTTAACCCACTAATTCTTGGGATCATTCTTGTAAACCTCCTCTGGGTTCTTTCCAGAGCCTGCACGTCCTTCCTCAGATATGGTGCCCAAAATTGCTTACAACATTCCAAATGTGGCCTTACCAACGGCCAGCAGCCTCAGCATTACATTCCCTGTTTTTGTATACAATCCCTCTTGAAATAAATGTGAGCATTGAGTTTGCTTTCTTTACTACCGATTCCACTACTCATCCCATTAATCTATTATAACACCAATCCCAATCATTCAAAATTATCACCTTTATGACCAATGGGATCAGTGGCGAGAACTCAATTAAAATAAAGCGGGTGAAACATGCGAATAAAGTGAGTCTGAAAGTTTCCTTACTCCAATTCCAGCCAGAATAATCTAGCAAGTGTAGCCATTGATGTAGCTCCGGGACTCTCTAGCCTCCAGTTTCCTTGAACTTCCCTTTCCTTGAGGTGGCAGCACGATCAGATCTTACTCATGACTTGGTCAATTAATTAAAGCATGCAGTTAAAGAACAGTTCAGCAATCGATTTGGCATTGCGGTCACATACCCTCATGAGCTGGATGACAAGATACATCTACTTTGAAGATGCTTTGAGTTTTAGAAGAAGGCACAGCAAGTGCATGGAAAATGACAGAGGGAGAGGTCAGAAAAGGCTTGCTCTGCAACATGGAGGCATCCCATGTCACTTTGTGATTTGGATCAGCCAAGATCATTGAATATGAACTGATTGTCACATGCAACAACAAACAGAATACTGGGATAACTCAGTGGGTCAAGCAGCATCTGTGGGGAAAAGAATAATATTTGGGGTCAAGATCCTGTATCAGAGCTGAGAGGAAGAGGAAGGGCTACTGGCAATACAGTGAGGGGGAGGTGGGGCAGAGGGGGCGGAGGCAGATAGGTCACGGGCGGAACCGGTAGGAGAGGGGTTGATGGGAAGATGGAACCAGGTGGGGGGAAAGGGGGAGATGAACAAAAGAAGAAGAAAACCAAGTGGGCAGGTGATGATGTGAGAAGAGAGCAACGGGGGAATGGATTACCTGAAATTGGTAACGTCAATGTTCACACGCCTGGGTTGTCAGCTACCCAAGCGGAATTATGAGATGTTGTTTTTCCAATTATTATTTTTTTACCTCTCAGTAGAAACTGAGAAGGCTGCAATGTTTTGTCAAATGTGACCATCATATTCTGAACTGGGTTACAACATCTACTATGGAAAAAAGAAATAGGTGACGTTTCTGGTCTCACCCCTTCTCCAGACCATCCTCTTCAGTCTGAAGAAGGATTCCAACCCAAAATGTCACCTATTCCTTTTCTCCGGAGATGTTGCCTGTCCCGCTGAGTTACTCCAACATTTAGTGTCTACCTTCGGTATAAACCAGCATCTGTAGTTCATTCCAATACAAAATCTACTATTCTGTTAATCAATTTCACAGAGCAAAGGTTGCCTGTCCTCCCAATTACCACAAAGAAATATATAATATACAGAGGGCTGCTAAAACACACCCAGTTCTAATGAGTTGAACTTACGTGCACTCATCTTCCTGCTCATCAAGTTATAAATCTCCGGCCTGAGCTGATTGTGAATTTAATTTGACTATGACGTGACCAGACTGCACAAATGCTATCTTGTTTGTAAAGTGCTTTAAGCTGTCCTAAAAGGAATGCGATCAGCTCCATGTAAATGCAAGCCTTCCTTGTCTGCCCATTATTCAAGCATGAATGATAATAAACTGACAAGTTCCCATCACAAACATTCAAATTAATCAGAATTTGGGGAGTATGTAACTCGCTGGAAATGTATCAATTACATTGATGAAATTTGGTCACTTTTTACTCTTATCCTTGCTTCAATATTAGGTCATTTGTCTCAAAGCATCCCTGTAATACAAATTCTTTTATTTAAATTAGTTTACGGTGGACTTGTACCAAAAGCATACAATGTACAATAGATACAAACACATATCAGTCCTTTTGTTCCATTGCATAATTAACAATTGTATACATCATGCATCAGCCTTGGGAAAGAGATAAAAAATGACGGGGATCCTGCAGTAACAAGTTCCGTGGGTTCTTTCCTGAGACTGAACACATAATTATCTTCTGTAGGAAGGAACTGCAGATGTTGGTTTAAATTGAAGATAGGGTGGTAAAGAAAGCTTTTGGTGTGCTAGCCTTTATAAATCAGAGCATTGAGTATAGAAGTTGGGATGTAATGTTAAAATTGTACAAGGCATTGGTGAGACCGGAGTATGGTGTACAATTTTGGTCGCCCAATTATAGGAAGGATGTCAACAAAATATAGAGAGTACAGAGGAGATTTACTAGAATGTTGCCTGGGTTTCAGCAACTAAGTTACAGAGAAAGGTTGAACAAGTTAGGTCTTTATTCTTTGGAGCGCAGAAGGTTAAGGGGGGACTTGATAGAGGTCTTTAAAATGATGAGAGAGATAGACAGAGTTGACGTGGATAAGCTTTTCCCATTGAGAGTAGGGAAGATTCAAACAAGAGGACATGACTTCAGAATTATAGGACAGAAGTTTAGGGGTAATATGAGGGGGAACTTCTTTACTCAGAGAGTGGTAGCTGTGTGGAATGAGCTTCCATGTCTAACCACATTGTCACTATGACCAAGAAAGCACAACAACGCCTTTATTTCCTCCGGAGGCAAAAGAAGCTTGGCATGTCGCCAATGACTTTTGTGAGTCATTCCATGCTATTTGGGAAAGGTGTATAAAGAGTGAGAACTTAAATTTCAAGGTGTACAGTGTAGCGGCACCTAGTGGTGGGGCTGGGAATTCAGAACCCTCGTCATTGGTCGGGTCTGTCACGTGACCCGGGGTTCATTCGCGGGCTTTTGAGAGTAGTTAGTAGTTAGCGCTCCTCACATCGACAGGAGCTGTAATAGTTAATTCTAGACTTAGTACGCGGTGTTTTTGAGCATTTGCTTTTGTTAATAAAGAATATTTCATTCAATCAGCCTGGTCTTAATACAACAGAAAAGTTTACTTTAGTTTAGAGATACAGCGTGGAAACAAGCCCTTCGGGGTACAGAGTTCGCACCGACCAGCGATCCCTGCACTTTAACACTATCCTGCATTAGGGACAAATTACAATTTACATTTAGTCCGGCAGGCGCAGCGTGGACTCTCGGCATGGAGCGGGCGAGCCCTCACTGGGGCTCGCCGGAGGGGAGCGCTCCGTTTCGCTGGCCCGCAGCAGCCGGCAGCCTGACGCCGCGGTCTGCACAGCTCCAGCTGGCGCAGCATCTGCAGCCCGGGATCTCATGTTGGGGACCCGGGGAGTAGAAGAAGCTTCCACCGCCGGCCCGCGGCCAACTTCTACCGCGGGTGCGGTGGCGACTTACCATCAGGAGCGGGGTCCCTCGTCGGGGATCCCTGGAGGGGAGCTTCGTCTGCCGGCCCTGCAGTCTGCGGCGCTTCTGGCTGCGGCGCGAACTTTAAATCTTCGACCGCGGTCTCTGGTGGGGAAGTGCCGATTCTGGACTTACCTTGACTTTTACCATCTGGACGCCCGCAGCAACGGCTGCGGAGGGTTGAGGTCCCGACCACAGGGGGAAATGGAGGAGGACTGGCCAATTTCTGTGCCTTCCACCACAGTGATGAATGCTGTGGTGGATGTTTGTGTTACATTTTTATTGTGTTTGTGTGTTCTTTATCATTGTACCGCTGCTGACAAATTCATTTCACTTGCACTTTATGTGCAATGTGACGAGTAAGATCGTATTGTATTGTATTGTATTGTATTGTATTGTTCCAAGCCAATTAACCTACAAACCTGTACTTCTTTGGAGTGTGGAAGGAAACCGAAGATCTCGTAAAAAACCCACACAGGTCACAGGGAGAACGTAAAAACTCTGTACAGACAGCACCAGTAGGTCAGGATCGAACTCGGGTCTCTGGCGCTGTAAGGAATAACTCTACCGCTGCCATTGGGGTTCTCTGCGTAACCAAAACTGACAACAGCCGACTGGCGTGCTGCAAGTTCTCACAGTTGTCCGTAGGTGCTATCATTCATTGCAGCCTGCTCTTAAAGGGGCAAATACCATACAAATGATACTGGGGACTATTGATGTGGAACCAATGGATGCTGCAAAGATGACAGGAGGTTCGGAAAGGGGCTCTTAGGCATCAAAGGAATTAGCATAAGCTTGTGAAGGGCAGAGTACAAACAAAGCTTGTTCCTTGAATATGGGGCCATAGAAAATTTAGTTTAGATACAGTGTGGAAACAGGCCCTTTGGCCCACCCGAATCCACACAAACCAATGATCACCAGTACAATAGTTCTATCCTATTCTACAATTTCTACAAATGCACCAAAGAAATCATTGTACCTGGATGCATTACTGCTTGGTACGCCAATTGCTCTGCACAAGACTGCAAGAAATCATAGAGTTGTGGATGTAGCCAAGTCCCTCACACAGTCCAGCCTCCCAACAATCAACTCCATCTAGACCATACTGCCTCAGGAAAGCAGCCAATATAATCAAGGACCACTCACCCGGCAGTCCAGAGAAAACAATCCAAGTTTGTTCAAACTCTGCTTATAACAAAACCTCCTCTGCGCCCTTTCCAAAGCCTCCACATCCTTCCTGTAATAGGACAACCAGGACTGTAAGCAACACTCCAAATGTGCCATAACCAAAGTCCTGCATCAGGAATTCCTGACTCTTATAGACAATGCCCAGAGCAAGGAAGGCAAACACCCTATACTCCTTCACTACTCTATCTACTTGTGTTGCCACTTTCAGATAGCTGTGGACTTGGACCCTGAAACAACTCTGTGCATTGGTGCTGTTAAGGAGTTTGCATTAACTGTATACTTTCCCCTTTTCACTTGCTCAGATAAATCTCCATCGCCATTTCTCCATCATTTCAGTAGCTAAGCTATCCCGCCATGTACTTTGACAATCTGTATCTCCAACAATCTTGGGGCCGTGTGCAAACTCCACAACTAACCTATCTACATTTATGTCTGTCACTTATGTTTCACAAACCACTGAGGTCCCAGCAGAATTCCTGGTCATAGACATAGAACGTTCTTAGAGTCCAAGTCCATGTTGCAGCCCTTTTGCCTTTACATTAAATTCAATCAATTCAGATAACCACTCATTTCTCTCTCTATGGATATGGCTGCAACTTCATTTTAAATTTTTTTATTTTATTTATTTCCCTAATTGCTGTTTTTTAAAATAATTGTTACTTTGACATCTATGCTAGTGATCCTATCACAGATATTCCCTCAGTTTTTCTCCATGCTTTCTATCTCTTTGCAAGGTAAAACACATTTATTTTCTTACTTTGAGGAGATTTCGCAGTGGAGCGTTCTTATGGGCCTGTCCCACTTAGGTGACTGCAGGAGACTATGCAGTCGCCACATGTTCGCCGGTGGGTCACCTTCATGGTCGTGAGTAGTTCCCGCATTCTGGGAACTAGTCACGGCCTCATTATGGTCGCCGCAAATATTTCAACATTGGGAGATTGCAACCTTCACATGGTCCAGCCCGACAAATGCAATCAACTTGGTGTGCACAATCTAATAAGATCAAATCAAATAAGTTGCCCTACATCTTTAGGCTGTGCACGCCATACGCAAGAAGAAGCGGCGACTAGAATGAAGCCGCCATGGAGAGTAGCGAGAATTCTCGTGCCGTAGGTAGGTCTCCAGGAGGTCCTTATGGGTTGCCAGGAGGTCGAACGTTCTCAGAGGTTCTCGTACGTTGTAGCCGTAGGTTGTAGCCAGTGCTGACCGGTGAATTTCATTGGCTCAGTGGGGGAAAAAAAGGTAAGCAGTAGTTTTCAGAACCAAGGACCAGTAATGTTAATATCCGCCAAGCTTCACAGCCGTGGATCTCTGGCTTCTTAAAACTTGTCTCCACTCCTTCTCCCTCCCTCGTTTAAAGGACTTACCATACACTGTGCTTTAGCCATCTTAATCACAGCGCCAATCTTCCTATTCATCTTGGTGTGTGTCTGTACCACCTTGGCTTTGCACCATGTGAATTTTTTAGACAGCACTCCCCCCGCTTGCCCTGTCCCCCGCCTGCATAACGGGCTGGTGAAGGAAGCGATGTGTTTGTGTGTTCCACTCTGACGGTCGCCGTTGCAGTTGTGGGTTTTTCAGGTGACCACCAGCAGTCCGCTGAAAAATCGCCTAAGTGGGACAGGCCCATTACTTTTCCAGTTCTGATGAAGTGGTTTTGCCTTGACCCCTTTCCTCTTCATCCTTGCTGCTTGATCTGCTTAACGCTTCAAGTATTTTTTTATTCTACATTAAATGAAGCCTGCCAATGAGCTTTTGTGAAATATGAAGCAGTCTAATATTTATCTTTATGCAGATCTCTTTAGGTTTAGGTTTATTATTTTCACATGTACCGAAGTACAGTGAAAAGCTTTATTTGCATTGGAGTTGAGAGGGGCAAATTTTAACGGGAAAGTTTATTTACACAGAGAATGGTGGGTGCCTGGAATGCACTATTAGGGGTGGTGATGGAAACATACTATAGTGGCATTTAAGAGGTGTTTAGATGGGCATATGGACATGCAGAGAATGGAGGGATATGGATGCTGGCAGGCAGAAGGAATTAGTTTAACCTGGCACCATGTTTGGCATGAACATTATGCACTGAAGGGCCTGTCCTGTGTTATACTGTTCTGTGTTATATGTTTCATTTACAGTCAAATAAAGCCGTCAACTCACCGGAACAAAGTTAAACTATGCACTTGAACTGGTGGGTGAATAGAAACCTATAGCAACAGGACCTAGTAATTTCACCTCTCACTATCTTTTTACAGCAAATTGTTTTTGTTCCTGGGAGAAATAATTAACTCCCAGCAAGTTTAAATTTGTTCCATCAGTTCAGACAATGGGTCCTAATCTTATCGTTTATCTACTTTAACATTTCAGGGTTTATTTTCTTTCGTCGGGTCGGGCTGATAAGCTAGCGTTAATTCTTCATTTTTAATTTCTAATTAAATTGATATCATTAAATTATCTCTCACAGGTTTATACTCTCCACTAATTGTATAGCCAGGGCATTAAACCAAAAAAAACAATCTGTACTCTGAACTGTGAGCCAAATGTTAAAATGTAGCCCTCTGTCACAAGGTGACAGTTCAGTTTATCTGTAGATCTTAATTTCCCCCCTTGATGTTTTAATCGCTGTGTACTGTAAATGGACTAATACAGCAAAATAAAATGGAACCCAAAGAATTCACAAATTCTGGAGATATTCAGGTAGATATCAGGCAGAATATTCAGGAGACATTCAGGCAGAAGTCAGGCAGCATTTGTGGAAAGGGCGGCACAGTGGCGCAGCGGTAGATTTGCTGTCATACAGTGCCAGAGACCCAGGTTCCATCCCAACTACGGGTGCTGTCTGTACGGAGTTTGTACGTTCTCCCTGTGACCGCGTGCGTTTTCTCCAAGATCTTTGGTTTCCTCCCACACGCCAAAGACATACAGGTTAACTGCCTTGGTATAATTGTAAATTGTCCCGTGTGTGTGTGTGTGTGTGTGAGATAGTGTTAATGTGCAGGGATCGCTGGTCGGCGCGGACACGGTAGGCTGAAGGGCCTGTTTCCACACTGTATCTCTTAAACTAAAGAGACAGAGTTACCATTACAGTTTGATCAGAACTGATTGACAAATCCCAGAGGAGCTTTAAACACTGATTTGCAGCTTAACGTACTGAGGTTTTAAGCACTGTTTTCTCCAGTAGTTCTAACCATATAAATTAGCTGCTGCCATGTTTTATTTTCGGCTTCAGTGATTGTATGTTGAGGATATCATGCGATACATCAAAACTTAGTACTCTACATTTCTGATAATGATGGCTCACTCTACAATTTCAATTTTGTGCGAATCAGTTTATTGTAGACTTCTGTTTGAATTTATAAGGTTTGTTGAGAAAAGCTTTGACATTTCTTATCTCTCATTTGAATCAAACTTTGGCAAAGCAAGGACAAAATTCAAATCTTCACATGAACTCACAATACGCCAGTTCCAGGCGAGGGATTAAAAAGAACTCTCTCGAGCACAAAAGGTCTTTATGGTGCATTTACTCAAATAAAATGCCTTGAATAAATTTCGACCTGTCTGTGAAAATAGCAGTAACCACATAGATCAATCTTCAGTTAGAGCACCACACCAATTTACATCACAGTAATCATCTTGTTGTGCATAGAAATTATTTTTACACTTTTTAAGCACGAGGCAGGCCATTAATGTCAAATGGCCAAAAAAGTGACTGCTGTACCTAGAAAACAATTCAAGCCCAAATTGATTGCATTCCCATTAGTAAACTCCCTCCACGCCTGCATTTTGGTGAAAAGGACATGCAGGCATAATTCCAGTCACTATAACTCCATTAAGAACCTGTGAACATACAACAGAAAAAAAAAAAAGTTGCATCTCAGTATTAAATGTCTTGCCTCGTAGCATAAGCAAAAATGGCCGCACCTCTGCACTGTTTATTATTTTATTTTCCCGTTTATTAATTTACCCTAACCTGGTACTGTAAATTGCTTACCGGTATATTTAAAATTAACTTTTGACTTTGCTCCAAACACTTGGCAATCATGAGACACAATTAAAGTATTTTTTATTGAGTGTCCATAAACATTTTGCCCATTTGAATTCACAGATGCAAAAGTATGAAAACAGGAAATGTATTATTGTCTTTGTGACAGGAATGACTTGTCTGAATTTTTCAGAAACATTTTGTACATTGCCTGCTCAGCACTAAGTCAAACTGCCCTGCTAGGTCACTTAATTGTGTAGATCTGAATTGAAATCACTTATTTTAGCTCATAAACATTTATAAATCATTTACCTTGCAGTACAATACACAGCTACCAGTAAAAATAGGAATAATTTCCCTCTGTATAAGGGTGCAGCAAACTGTAACCCTGCCTTTGGTTAAATAGCACAATTACTGTTCGCAATGATAGGTGCTTTTAGTTTTGGAGAAAGAATTATTGACTGAAGTTAATTGAGTCAAAGGTTCCAGCAGATTACATTCAGTATACCCTATCTTAATAGGTGAAAGATAACATCAACACCTATATTCAGTACAATTCTGCAAGGTAACCATCACCGGAAGTGGCGGCGCTGGGAACGGCTGCGGCTCGCCTGCAGTCTGTTTGTCTTTACTTTTTTGTGTTGTTTTTTTCGTTTTGTGTAGTTACGTTTTTGGTTTTTAAGCTATGTTTATGTGGGGGGTTGAAACGGGGCTTGCTGTCTCTCCCTTCGGGGGAATACGACTTTTTGTCGTATCCCCCTTCTCTGCCTCCGTCTGCGCTGTGGCCTAATGGCGGAGCTGGCGACCTCGAGGCTCCGGAGGCAGAGCCTGTCAGGACTCGCCCTGGGCTCGCTCCCGTGAGGGCGGCCTGACGAGGGGCTGAGACTCTCTCATGAGGGGCTGTGACGCTCCCGTCGGAGTGGCCCAGCCCGAGGGTGGAACGGCGCTCCCGGCGGAGTGGCCCAGCCCGAGGTGGAACAGCACTCCCGGCGGAGTGGCCCAGCCCGAGGCTGGAACGGCACTCCCGGCGGAGTGGCCCAGCCCGAGGCTGGAACGGCGCTCCCGTCGGAGTGGCCCAGCCCGAGGTGGAACGGCACTCCCGTCGGAGTGGCCCAGCTCGAGGGAGGAGCGGCACTCACGTGAGGGCGATCCGGCTCGGGGCTGGAACGGTGCTCCGGTGGCTGGGACGGCGTCCTGGCGGCGGCGACCTGAGTCCTGGGTTGAGCCGCGGGCCAGCGGCTGCGTCCGCTGGACTGGAGGGCGGCAGCTTCGACCACCCCGGGCCGCGGTGTTTGAGCCGGCCCGTTCGCGGGGTTCGGTGAGCCGCGGGACTGTTTGTGCCATCGCCCGGTGGGGAATCGCCTCAGCGCAGAGGGAGAAGAGGAGGGAAGAGACAGTAACCCTAAGATTTTTGCCTGCACCACAGTGAGGAGGTGCTTGGAGGATACACTGTGGTGGATGTTAATTTGTGTTTATTGTTGTTTATTATTGTATGTATGACTGCAGGCACGAAATTTCGTTCAGACCGTAAGGTCTGAATGACAATAAAGGTATTCAATTCAATTCAATTCAATTCATTATTTGTTAGTGTAGGAAGGAACTGTAGATGCTGGTTTAAACCGAAGATAGACACAAAATGCTGGAGTAACTCAGCGGGACAGGCAGCATCTCTGGAGAGAAGGAATGGGTGACGTTTCAGGTCAAGACCCTTCTTCAGACTTTATTTCTTTATTTGTTAGTTGTCATTTACAACTTCACCATCATTCTGTTATTTTTCATTTACAGCTATTATTGTCAGTCTTTTTCTCAGATTTAACAGTTCATTATTCATTATCCACAGAATATCACTGAAGTGCAAAATGTTATTGAGGAAATTTGGTGAAGATTTCAGACAAGCCCAGTTGCTACATCTTTTTATCCACATTATAAAAAATAATAAGCATTACTTCAGGCAAATAGACCCAAGTTACATGATAATTGTCATGAAGACATGCTCCAGGCCCATCCAGAGAGAAAGGGGCGGCACAGTGGCGCAGTAATAAAGTTGCTGCCTTACAGCATCGGAGACCCGGGTTCGATCCTGATTATGGGTGCTGTCGGTACGGAGTTTGTACGTCCTCCCTGTGTCCATGTGGGTTTTCTCTGGGTGCTCCAGTTTCCTCCCACATTCCAAAGATGTACAGGTTTGTAGGCTAATTGACTTTGGTAAACATTGTAGCTTGTTCTTCCTGTGTAAGGATAGTGCTGGGCTATGGGGTGATCGCAGGTTGGCGTGAACTTGGACCAAAGGACCTGTTTCCGAGCCTAAATTCTAAAGAGATCCTAACACCTTTTGTTGTAAAGTTAAGATTCTCTTTGCATTGAGAAGTTATTTCCTGTACGTCCCAACAGTACCCTTTCTGAGGTTGGCCCATGTACTGCTTGCACAGTTTAATCTGAAATCCCAGCAGATTTTCCTAAAACGTCAACATTTTTGTTTACTTTAATCAGGTTGTGTCTGTTTCCAGACTGAAAAGATCATTTATCCCGTCTTTCCTCGTAATTCAGACCACGTACACTTCATCCTTGTCTCTTCTCTAGTCCTTCAAGGTCCTTCTTATACTTTGGCGGCTACAATTGGAATGTACTCAAGTACAACAAGCAGAGAGCAATGTAAAGTTTGATTATCACCTGACATAGAATGCCCAAATCACTCAGCAGACAAACACATCCTCAGAGATGTCAAGGAACCTATAACAGAACTAGGAAAAGTTAGTGAGGGCATGCAACTACGGAGATCAGAGGAGTGGAGGTGGAGGTGGAGGTGGAGGTGGAGGTGATGGAAAGAGGAAAGAACGGAAAGTGTTGTTGCACTGTTACATATTTCTTGAAATGTACTTCCATCCATGGCTTCTTCGTCTGGTCTTGACTTAAATGTCACATATCTGGTTCTAGTAGAGTACGGAAACAAAGGACCCCGATTTTTATCTGAGCTTCTTAAAGTTCCATTCCTTACATTGTTCAGGTTAGCTCACCCTTTTCCAGTATAGACAATAATTGCTTCTGTGCAGCTCCTTGCAACCTTTTATAGAGTCATACAATGTGGATACAAGCTCCTCTGCCCACACTGCCCAACATGTCCCATCTATACTAGTCCCATTTGCCTGCATTTGGCCCATATCTCTCGAAACCTGTCCTATCCATGTACATGTCTAATTGTTTCTTAAACATTGCATTATTTCATTAACATGCTACGCAAATGATAATTGTTGACATTATTAGTTTGACAAACACATTTTGTTAACTGAATCGAGGTTTAGAAACATAGAAACATAGAAAATAGGTGCAGGAGTAGGCCATTCGGCCCTTGCGGGACTTCAGTGACGTGGAAAGACCAGTCTCCTTGGAACCCAGGAGACAACAAGAGGATCTGATAGCAGCCAGCAGCCGTCATAATCAAAGGTCGTTCCCACCCCAGTCATTCCTTCATGTCCCCACTCTCATCAGTCAGGAGATATTGATGCTTAAAAGCACGCTCCACCTGACTCAGGAACAGCTTCTTCCCCTCTGCTATCAGGCTTCCGAACGTTCCTTCCATTAGCTAGGGTGCTGTCTGATTCTCCAACTTACCTCATTGTAGACATTGGACTTTGTCTCTGGAACTGTTACACTACAATGCTGAGAACTACATTTTGCATTCTGTATATTTCATCTCACTTTTATCTATTGTGCATGAGTTCAGCTTGATTGTATTTATGTATACTATTACCTGATTTGATTGGATAGCATACAAAACAAAGCTTTTCCGTGTACCTCGGTACACATAACAATAATAGATTTAAACCTGGGGATATTTAAAACCATGAAGAGTTTGGACATAGGAGATGGAGTAAAGCTGTTTCCATTGGTGGAAGTTCCTAAAGTAAAGGACACAGAATAAAGGGGAGTGCAAAAATGACTCGAGGAATTATGTTATTTTCCTGAATGACTGGTTAGGATCAAAGAAGGCACTTCCAGAGTTAGCAGTGGAGACAGATTCAGGTCCACTATTCAAAATGGAGCTGGTTAAGAATCTGAAAGGAAAGAATTGCAACACTCAGGGAAGAAGGCACGGGGTGCGAGTGGCTGGGGCTGGTGAGCCAAGTAGACTAGTTACACACCACAACCACTCTGTGTTTCCCTGATTCCGTAACTTTGAACTTTTGTAAACCACAAAACAAAATGTGCAGAAGTGCATAACTGGTGGACAATATAAATGCAGATCTTTAGCACAGATACGTCAAAGGGCAATTATTCCCCCATCTTATCAATCTTTGAATTACTTTTACCGGTTCCATCCCACTATTTAGTTTAATAATGTTCAGTATCAATTCCACTGTCCTACATCATTTGATAGCTTAACATAAAGACCAGTGTAAAATAGTTGCCTCATTTCTTCCATTTTTTTGATGATCATCTTAAATGTATGTTCTCCTGTTCACTGCCAATTGGCCTCACCCCAATAGAGATAATCACATTATTCTATTCATACCTCCCCCACATTAATCTTCAACTGAAAGCTCACTTGTTATCTCACTTTTCCAATTCTGCTGTAGACAAAAATGCTGGAGGAACTCAGCGGGTGAGGCAGCATCTATGAAGAGAAGGAATAGGCGGCGTTTTGGGTCGAGACCCTTCTTCAGACTGCTGTCGGGAAGGGGGGGGGGGGGGGGGTGCCTGATCTGCGGAATGTTTCCTACATTTTCTATTTTATTACTTTGTTGTGGAACATTGCAAGGGAAATTAGTTTAGTTTAGAGATACAGCGTGGAAATTGGCCCTTTGGCCCACCGAGTCCACGCCGACCAACGATCACCCGTACAGTAGTTCCATTCTACATCGTAGGGACAATTTACAGAAGCCAATTAGCCTACAAACCTGCACGTCTTTGATTCCAAGTGGGAGGAAACCGGAGCTCCCGGTGAAAACCCATGCAGTCACAGGGGGAACGTATAAACTCTGTACTGACAGCACTCCTAGTCAGATTGAACCTGGGTCTCTGGCACTGAAAGGCAGCACCTCTACCACTGTGTTGCCCTTGTTTTACACACATGCATTGCTGCACGCTCCTGAGATATGTGGGTCTTTATGCTACAGTACCAGACTGGGTCCCAACTGAGGTAAGCAGATTTGGGTGTGAATCTTCACCAGAAATGCTACATTCAACATCAAAAATGAGGTTACACAGATCCTTTAAACCTTCTTAAAATCCCAAAGAGCTTCAGAAGAGTGTCATCAATTTAAACAAACAGCAAAGACGGAGACCCTAGGACGGAACGTGAAAAACTAAGTGGCAGATTTTAATGTGAGAGGTGGAGAATTTTTAGGAAACAATTTCCAGACACTCTTGTCTAGACAAAATGATGAAATCACATTATAGAATTAACATGTAAAGAGAATGGGAGTTATTTATGCAGCTATCCTGACCACCCTCACAAAGAAACAGCTGATGGGTGTATTAGGTTACAGATTTTAAGCAGCCTTTTCAGCTTGAAGTGAACTGTTTGGACATAGGCACGGTATAACGTTAATCAATCCCTTTCAAATTAAGTTGTTGAAAAATGGATAACTTTTTTTATTAGGAGGATCTTGCTATTAGTCTTTTTTTCGCATAAGTAAAATGTGTTTCTTTTCTTTAAAGTAGGTGTACATTATCTGTACAGAGATGTTACTAATATCCTGTCATGCTAGAAATAATTTATGCCACTGAACAGCTTCACAGAATCACTAAAATGTAACAGCAGGGAAGCAGGTCATTGGCCCAGTGAGACTGTGCTGGCTTTGTGCAATCTAACTCCCACTCCTCTGCAGTACCCCTTTTACAATTGTGTATCCAGTGCATATTGTCTAGTCTCATTCTTCTTACCAAAATACACTTCACCTTTCACACCGGTCCCTATCGGTGCATTTCCTATATAATTTAATGCTATCTTCTTCATGGAGCCATTTTGGAAATTTTGGGGAAATCGTGACATTGCTTATGCAGCTGCAGGTGCTATTTCTGAAAACACGTGGACAATGATGGGGAATCCACACCAACAGCCTGTACTGACCTGGACCCAGTGCAAAGAGTGCTTGTCCATTCATTCCAATGGAGGCAAAATGCTGCAAAGAGCCAAGGTCCAGTCATTAACTTAACTTTAATTTAATTGTTGAGTCCATTGTATTTCCAACTATCTGCTTTAGTTTTATTTTTCTATGACTTTATAAAAGTATTTAAAATATTGTAATTTAGCTTTTCAATGTATCTGAATTCTCTTAAATGTCAGAAACATTTATTGTTTTAATCTTCATTAGTCAGCTAAGTTGGGGGCATGGCATATCCAGACCTCAAAGTTTTAAATTTTGGTGGTGCAATTTCTGTTTCCCACCCCCAGCAGATATTGATCTGTTTGATTTTTATTAACCAAGTGCCATGCAGAAATTAATACATGCTCAGCACAATTTGGCTGAGTATATAACATTGGCTTTATAAATGATGTTGTAAAGACACAGCATATGGGATAATAATAACATCAAAGAAAATGGGTAGAATTTAAAAAAATCAATCATGAGTAGTGCACATCCGGATAATCCATATGTTAGCATTCATTTTTCACAGCATGACAGATACTATTCTTGGAACAGAATAGTGTGAGAAGCAAGATCAGTGCAAGATGTTTCAGCTCGTGGATCTTTAATCAACCTCCGCAGTAAAGATGCTGAAATTGAAATAATCACCAATATCCTTTCTAAATTTCAGATGCATATTCACTGGTGTTTATTGTTATGTAGCTGGAATAAAATTGAAAAGCATGTAAAATTTGATGCCATTCAAACCAATTCACATCCTTCCTTCGAGGTTTAGAGATTCGGCATGCTGTTGAATGCACCACAGATGCACTGTACGGAGTATCCTGGCAGGGTGCAATATGGCTTGGTAGAGCAAAGAGTAGCAAATCCAGACCAGTCCATCACAGGCATAGCCCTCCCCAACATCAAAAGCATCCAAGCATTCTGTCTCAGGAAGGCAGCATCCATTGTCAAAGATCTCCTCCATCCAGGCTATGCCCTCTTCTCGCTGCTGTGATCAGGCAGGATAGTATAGATGCCTGAATGCCTGAAAGCCCACACCAGCAGATTCAGTAACAGTTACCTTCAGTACAGCTATCTTCCTACAACCATCAGGTTCTTGAAGCAACCTGTAAAACTATAATCTTACCTCAGCAATGGAACTCTTGTATTGTAAGTCATTGACAAATCTTCACCAGCTGCTAAAGACAAATTCTCACATAAAATTTAGGAAAAGGGGTGATGCAACAAGACCTGGGTGTCATGGTACACCAGTCATTGAAAGTAGGCATGCAGGTGCAGCAGGCAGTGAAGAAAGCAAATGGTATGTTAGCATTCATAGCAAATGGATTTGAGTATAAGAGCAGGGAGGCTCTACTGCAGGTACACAAAATTGCTGGAGGAACTCAGCGGGTGCAGCAGCATCTATGGAGCGAAGGAAATAGGCGACGTTTCGGGCCAAAACCCTTCTTCAGACTGACTCTACTGCAGTTGTACAGGGTCTTGGTGAGACCACACCTGGAGTATTGCATACAGTTTTGGTCTCCTAATCTGAGGAAAGACATTCTTGCCATAGAGGGAGTACAGAGAAGGTTCACCAGACTGATTCCTGGGATGGCAGGACTTTCATATGAAGAAAGACTGGATAGACTCGGCTTGTACACGCTAGAATTTAGAAGATTGAGGGGGGATCTTATACAAACTTACAAAATTCTTAAGGAGTTGGACAGGCTAGATGCAGGAAGATTATTCCCGATGTTAGGGAAGTCCAGAACTGGGGGTCACAGTTTAAGGATAAGACGGAAGTCTTTTAGGACCGAGATGAGAAAATCATTTTTTACACAGAGAGTGGTGACCTTGTGGAATTCTCTGCCACAGAAGGTAGTTGAGGCCAGTTCATTGGTTATATTTAAGAGGGAGTTAGATGTGGCCCTTGTGGCTAAAGGGATGAGGGGGTTAGGAGAGAAGGCAGGGATGGGATACTGAGTTGGATGATCAGCCATGATCATATTGAATGGCGGTGCAGGCTCGAAGGGTCGAATGGCCTATTCCTGCACCTATTTTCTATGTTTCTTATAGAAATCAAGTCAACGCTAATAAAGAGAGAATGGAATCTTACATTTACCAGGATTTACGATGTGCAACATTTGCGGGAAATAAATCAGAACATATCAGTAGCCATGCATACATATCACTCACTTTAGTGGATAAGGTTGGTTGGATATCAAAAAGCCAAACAATTTCCACTGGCAGCAGTGATACAGAATTTCATTGTATAATAATAATCAAGCAAACCTGCTGAATTCCAAATAGTAACGATATTTGAATAAGTTACTTTCAAGTTTTTTAACTATGGTTTAGCTTCCTTCACTGAGTAGAAGGCATGATCCAGGTTAAAACTCACCAATATGGAAAGGCTATATAGCATGTATGTTTGACTGAAAGATCAGCCAACATTACTGAATTGCAATCAGTCTAAAGGGCCCATTTTTCTCCACAGATGAGTCCCTCCAGCACTTTTTCTTTTAACTGAAAACAGATTTATTGCTTTGTCCTTTAAATATTCAATTTAAATGTGTTTAACGTCTAGATACGGTTAAGATACAGTTATGCGGAAGCAGTGTTTACTGGAAGACTGAACTAAAAGCAGGAAATGTCTGAAATACTCAACAGGTGAGGCAACTTCAACAATAACCTTCCTGTCAGCATAAGGTCAGGAGTGGAGACGGTTGTTCAATGATTGCACAATTCTCAAACAGCTCATTGAAAGGTAGAGAACAGGAACAGGATTAGGCATTCTGCCCATCGAGCCAGCTCTACTATTCAAACTGATCATGGCTGATCATACAATTCAATGTCCTCTTCCAGCTTTCTCCCCCTTTTCCTTTATCTCTTTCCTCATATAAACTTTATCAAACTCCTTTGCAATCTATTTAACAGTTTAGCCTCAATTGCCTTCTATGATTGAGAATTCCACAAGGACACCACTCTTTGTTTAGTTTTGTTTAGAGATACAGCGCGAAACCAGGCCCTTCAGCCCACCAAGTCCACGCTGACCAGCGATCCCCACAGATTAACACGATCCTACACAGACACTGGGGACAATTTACATTTTATACAAAGCCAATTAACCTACAAATCTGTGCTTCTTTGGAGTGTCGGAGGAAACCGAAGATCTCAGAGAAAACCCACGCAGTCACGGGGAGAACTTACAAACTCCGTACAGACAGCACCTGTAGTCGGGATCGAACCAGGGTCTCTGGTGCTGCAAGCGCTGGAAAGCAGCAACTCCACCGCTGCGCCACTGTGCCGCCCTGTGGATGAAGAAATTGTTCCTCTCATTCCAGATGGCTTACTCCACTGTCCTTAGACCGTTACCCCTGAACTTCCCTACCTTTGGAAACATCCTTCCTTCAATTGGTCTGTCTGGTACCAATAAGATTTAATGAGTTTCAGTGGATCCCTTCTCATTCTTCTAAACTCCAGGGCATACAAGATCAATTATCCCAATCAATCTCCATCTAAGAAAAAAAACACAAAGTGCTGGAGTAACTCCATCTGTCAGGCAGCTTCGCTGGAGAACATCCTTCCTCAGATAATAACTCATGATCTAGTCTATAAGTTTCTGTACAATTGCAGTTAGACACTAGTTTTCCTGTTCTCAAATCCTCTTATTCTAATCAACATAATCATGCTGATTAGAATGATAAACCACCAGGGGTGCCACACGATAGGCCAACCGTTTGTCTGTTTTTTCGTCTTTTTTTATTTTTAGTGCGTTTTAAAAGTCTGTGTAAATGTTCTCCAGTTTGTTTTATGTGGGGAGAGTTGGGGGAGGTCGGGGAAAACTTTTTTTCAGTTTCTTACCTTGCAGAAGATGCGATTTTTTTCTGGATCGTATCTTCGGTCGCTCTGCGGCCTACCATCGATGGAGTTGGAGGCCTCCTCGGACTGACCTTGAGTCCCACTGCGGGACGTGGAGAACATCGGTGTCGATCCCTTGCCTGGGATCGCTCCAACCTTGGCCTGCGGGCTTTACATCGAGAGCTCGCAGTCTCGGGAGAGGCTAGTCGGGAGCGCCAACGATGCAGAGACTCAACCAGCCCCGACGCGAGGTTCGATCGTTCGGCGCGGGGGAGCTGACATCCCCCCGATGCAGCAGCTGATCGCCCCGACGCAGAGGGCCCAAACGCCGCCGGCTATGGGAGTCAATATCGTCCCATCAATGGAGGGCTCAAGGCCCCCGACCGCACGAGAGCAAAGAAGGGATGAGATTTGAACTTTTTTTAAACATCCATCACAGTGAGGAATGTGGAGGAGTCACTGTGGTGGATGTTTATGTTAAAATGTATTTTGTATGTTCTGTTGCTTTTTATTTGTATGACTGCTTAGCAAATGAAATTCCTCGTATGTTGCAAAACAAACTTGGCTAATAATATATTATTGTGATTTATAATCAGCATAATCATGGACTAGTCTCATCCCAGTCACTCCCTCTTCTCCTCTCTTACATCAGGCAAGAGGTATAGAAGTTTGAAAATGCACACCTCCAGATTCAGGCATAGTTTTGTTTTCCAGCTGTTATCAGGCAACTGAACGGTTCTCTCATTATCATGTACTATACGTCATTGGAGACCTTTGATCTTTCTTTAATCAGACTTTATCTTGCGCTAAATGTTGCACCCGTCTCCCTTTATCTGTGCTTTGTAAACGGTTTGATTGTATTAATTTATAGTCTTATCTTTGACTGGATAGTACGCAAACAAAAGTTTTTCGCTGCACCTCATTACATGTGACAATACTAAGCTAAATTATGAAGGCCATCACACCATTTGCCTTCTCGACTAGTTGTCACAACTATGTTTACTAGTGCATCCAGTTTTCATTGGCCTTCTCCCTTTCCTATTCTACCCCCGTCAGATAATAATCCACCTTCTTGTTTTTGCTCCCCAAGTGGATAATCTCATATCTATCCACAGTTCACTGCATCTTCTATGCGCCATGTTTACTTGTGCAATCTGTCCAAATCCCACCACACACTGTCTGCATTTCTCGCAATTTATACTCAGATTGCTGTTATCCATAAACTTGGATTTATCACATTTAATTCCCTCATCTAAATTGTTAATGTATATTGTGAATTCCTGTGGCAATGACCCCAGTGGAATGTCACAAGCCACACCGTCAATCGGAAATAGATCTTTTTATTCCTACCATTTTGTTTCCGTCAAAGCTTTCTACCCATATTATATTATCTCCAATCCAATATGCTTTAATTTTGCACTCTAATCTCCTCTGCAGGATCTTGTTGAAAACATTCTGAAACTCTAAACACTTTATATCCACTGGTTGTCCCCCACCCACCTTACTAGTTACATCTTCAAGTTTCAGACCCAGAGTTCAAAGATCATTGGAAAATGACCACCAACTGTGAAAATAGACATAAAAATGCTGGAGTAACTCAGCGTGACAGGCAGCATCTCTGGATAGAAGGAACGGTTGATGTTTCGGGTTGAGACCCTTCTTCAGAAACGTCGCCCATTCCTTCTATCCAGAGATGCTGCATGTCACGCTGAGTTACTCCTGCATTTTGTATCTATCTTCAATGTAAACCAGCATCTGCAGTTCCTTCCTATACAATCCACCAACTGTGTAAAGTGCCATAGTCTTAAGCATTCTGGAATAAAGTCTGTCAAACCTTAGGGATTTATAGGCCTTCAGTTCCATTCGAGGAAAGATCCAATGTATTTGTTTAATTGAGCCTGCCATTTCTTTGTTCCCCATAATGAGTTCCCAGCTATTACTGTTAGGGGCCAATATTGAGTTCACTAATCTCCTTCACTTCATATTATCTGAGGAAGCTATTACAATTACAATCAGATTTAATTTCCTGCAAGCTTACTTCATATTGTATCTCCCCCCACTTAATCAATCCCTTTTGCTGAGTTCAAAATAATCCCCACACTTTCTAATTTCTCAGGTAGATTTATCTCCCCATTTTCCCTTGTTAAATTTGCCCCAGGATTGGTTAGGAAAATGAGAAAAGGGACAATCTTGTCAAGGATCATAAAATCATCAGGGCCATAGATAAGGTGAATGGTCACAGTCTTTTTTCCCCAGAATTGGGGAGTCCAAATCCGATGGTCATGGGTTTAAGGTGAGAGGAAAATATTTTCAGGGGACCCGAGAGACATCTTTTCCCCACACAAAGGCTGGTATGTGCGATGATCTGCCAGAGGAGGTTGTAGAGATGGATACAGTTACATCTAAAAGGCAGTTACAAAGGTACATGGATAGAAAGATTTGGAGGGATATGGGCCAAATGCAGGCAAATTGGACTTGCTCAGGTAGACAACTTGATCAGAATGGACGGGTTGAGCTGAGGGGCCTGTTTCCATGACATATTTTCTATTTCATTTTTGTGCCAAACTAGAATGGATAATGATTGTAGTTTATCCATGCACTTCTTGTCAATTCGCCATTAACTCCAAAATAATTTTCTTCATTCTACTTTAGCCAACTCTTGCCTCATACCACAATAATTTCCTTTATTTAGATCCACGATTCTAGTCTAAGAATTAACAATGTCACTATCCATCTTAATGAAAAATTGTCATGTTATCATTAATCCTCGCCAAGAGACCTCATACAAAGCGGCTGCTATTTAATCCTTTGTCATGTCCCAGTAGCCAGCCTAAAATTGCATGTTATGTTGCTTATTCTGTGATGTATTCATTCAGAAAAATCAGCTCTAATCCCTTCCAAAATTTCTACCTCCAGAATTATGTTAATGATTTAGTTAACCCAATCTTTGTTTGGATTAAAGTCAACTTGATTAGTGTTATTCGAATTAATGTTTAATATCATCCCAAATATCACCAATGATGTGTGCTGGCCTCCAGATAACTACAAGTGTTTTTAGCCCCGTAGCATTTTTTTTTACCTCAGCCCAAAAAGATTCCACATCATCTGAGCCCCTACCCTTCCTCACCATTGCATTAACCTTCTCTCTAACCAGCAACATGACCACAGTTTGACTTCCCTTCCTTAATAGGAACACTCCAACCCTAAACTACCACCTCAGCCATGCTTCTGTATCTCATTTACATCTATATGAATCATTCATTTATCCTCCTTACTGTGAATACTCCACACAGCAAATCCTTAGATTGACCACTTTACCATAATTAAGTTGAGGCAGGCACTATCACAACTTTTAAGAAACATTTAGACAGGTACATGCATGGGATAGGTTTAGAGGGATATAGGTCAAACACATGCAGGTGGGACCAGTGTTGATGGGGCATGTTGGTAGATGTGGGCACGTTGGGCTGAAAGTTCCACTGTGCCTCTTACAAGGTAGCTATGCCTTAATCTCAATTTCTCTGCCTCCTCTCTCAAGATGAGGCATCCACTCCAAGATATCTGAGATGTCTTCTTCGGTAAACATTCTCTTCTGCAGTTGCGGATGGAGCTCTCATCCATGTCTCTGGATCCTGCAGATTTGCTCTCGCACCCCCTCGCTGTAGACAGAACTAGAGTTCCCCTTGTCCTCACCTTTACCTACATCCAACATACCATTTTACATTTCCACTAACAACATGACACTACCCTTTCCCACATTCCTTAAAGACCATTCCCTCCACAATTCCTTGGTTCACTCAGCCATTTGCACCCAACCCACTCCCTCCCCAGGTACTTTCTCCTACAACTCCCTTCTCACTTCCATCCAGCAACCCAGCAGGCCTTCCAGGTGAGGATATTCACCTGCACTTATTGAAACTTCCCGATATAGCCTCCTTTACATTGGCGAGAGACTAGGTGACTGCTTTGCAGAACAGTGCTTTGTCCGCCAAAGCCTGCTGGATCTCCTGCTTGTTAACCATTTTAACTCCCTTCCCCATTCTGACCTTTATCACCTCCCTTACCAGAATGAGGCCACATGCAAATTGGAGGAACACCTCTTATTCTGTTCACAACCCAATATAATTGAATTATCCAATTTTACGTAATATCCCCCACCTCACCCTCTTTCCCCATGCATCCCAACCCTCGTGCAATCATTTCTCCCAACTCCCTGGGCACCCCATTCCTTTTTCCTCCTTCACACACACACACCCATTTCTCTTATATCCCCTCGTCCCTTCCACTCGTAATCGCTCTGCCCCTTACCTTTTACGCCTCTTCTTTCCTTACCCAATACCCTTTTCTCATTTTGCCGTACTCGACCCTTCTGCCAATAAAACTCCCTCACATGTGCACCTATCCTTTGCAAGGCTTTGTCCTGCTCTCATCCCTTTTCTAGCTTTCTCCTCCCAACTCCCATCAGTGTGAATGGAGGATCCTGACTTGAAATCTGTCTGTCCATCCACTCCATATACGTTACTGACCTACAATACAATACCTTTTATTTGTCATTTGAACCTCACATGAGGTTCAAACGAAATTTGGTTTCTGCAGCCATACAAAAAAAGAACCAAGACACACACCAACACAATTCAATTCACACAAACATCCATCACAGTGAGTCCTCCTCACTGTGATGGAAGGCAAAAACTTGTCTCTCCCCTGCTCTCCATTCCTCTCCCGAAGTCGAGGTCAAAGCCCCCGGCGGGCGCTAGCAAGTCCGCGGCAATTTACAGCCGCGCCGGGCGTTGTAAGGCCCCCCTCCAGGTCACTCTCAAACACGCAATTTGGGCGGGAGAAGTCGCCGTTGCCGGTGCCCCGCAAAGCAGTCTCCCACCGGGGACCCGCGAGCTCCCGGTGTCACCATCCACCGGAGTCGGGTCGCAGCAGCTCGCCGCCACAGCTCTCCACGCTCCGAAGCTGACTAGCTCCAGAGGTAGGTCCGTAGCTCCACGGAGGTAGGTCCGCAGCTCCACAGGCTCCGTGACTTGAGCCCCCAGGTCGCTCCGGTTGGAGGCCGCTCCATGGCGCTAGGCCCCAACGGCAACGGAGACCCGACAGGGAAAAGGTCGGGTCTCCATGCAGGGAAGAGATTTAAAAGTTTCCCCCCCCCACATACACATTTAAAAACCCACTACAAACTAAACCCTCAACAAGACAAAAAAATAAAAAATACAGACAGACTGCAGAGGCCGCTGCGACGTCGGTCGCGCCGCCCACCCATACCAGCCATCTGTCCAATCCCTCCATATACATTACTGACCTACCGAGTTCCTCCAGCATTGCATTTTTGCGCAAGATGCCAGCATCTATGTTTATTTTGTCTTAAGATTTTATAACAGTTGTTATAAATCAAATACTACCCTTTTAAAGACACACAAGTCTGCAGACACTGGAATTTTGAGCAAAACAAAAAGGAATTCAGAGGGAAATAGAAAACATTTCAAGTCAGGACTTTTAAGGCTGATCACCATTTGCTACTCCACCCCAATTTCAATGACATTGAGGATTTATTTTTGTCAGCTTACATTGGTGTTTTAGGCTAGCACGAACGGTTTACAAAAGATTGTAAACAATTACATTACAGTTAATAACAGTAATAAAGCTTAAAATTTCAAGTGAATCAATGAACAGATTTGTTATATTGGATATATGGAGGCCAATTTATGTACATATGACAAATATATACCAATTAGAATACGAAAAATCCGACACAAGATGGAGTGGTAGGTGGAGGTAGTTTTATCCCGATTGTCTTCTTGCAGTTAGTTTCCAGGCAGTGACTTCCAGTAGACCACCTCTCCACCAAAAGAGCCCAGATTTACCAGCTGCGAGTCATCTAAATCAAATGTCTGTGAACATCTTCAATAGCATTTTTTTTAATTTGTCAACAGCAAAAATTTATACATAACACACAGCTAAGAACTTTTTTCATCAGAACATCATTATGAGCTAAATCACAAGCAAATTGATTTCAATTGACCCATATTTACCTAGCATGGAGTTCAATTGAGTGGTGACAGATTAAACTGGCACAGGACAGGAAATCCATTTGTTGAGTTTCAGGTCATGGGTGAGCCAAGAAACATCTGTGCAATCCCATTGGATTCCATGTTTCCAGCCAGTCTATATGATCCAGCATTAGCACTTAGTTGAAGCAAAATGCTGTGCTTCAGCTTGCAGTTAAGAAATAATAAGATGTAAGTTAAATGATGCCTTTTAAGGTCAACAGTGCAGGCATCATTGGTAGTGGAAGAATTATTACCCTGAACAGTGGTCCAGTTGTTAAACAATGCAAGCTCCTAAAAAGATGCTCCTTTCCCTACAATACAAGAATATCTTCCCTTCCCTCACCCTATTCCACTCTCCTCCCTCCAGTCCTAAGTAGTTTCTCCCTTCCTGCTTCCAAGTGACCCGCGATTTAAAAACCTGGCTTAAGAAAAATTGTGCCAGCTCTCTTCAAAATCCTCAGTAACATCACAGATCATGTGTTAACCAACGGAAAGGATAAACAGGCTATTCAACTGCATGATTTATCACAGCCAAGCAAATTCTGTTCTCACCAATTCAAAGTGAGAATAATTGCAACTCAGGCTGGGAGCTTTAGACGGGTTTTGCTTCCAAAGATTCTGGGGCTACTGCTAACTCCACATAAGCCTGTTTGTGTAAAAGAGACCCCTTTAATGCTTTGTATATTTGTAATTAACTATTTCAGAGCAATGTGTCCTAAAATGCATAAATGTTGTACTCCTGTTATTTCTGCTCAACCCAAAAGTAATTGAACATTTCAAAATTAAAATGTCCTCAATCTGTTAAAAATGTGGTAAAGTGAAATAATTACCTAGACAAATTCCACCCAGTGAAGATTAATTTCAAAATAGTCATAAACGCAGTGCAAAATCTGAAAAGTTCCAATGGCCCAATTTTATAAATCATATGAAGGGTTTCGGCTGGAAACGTCACCTATTTCCTTCGCTCCATAGATGCTGCTGCACCCGCTGAGTTTCTCCAGCATTTTTGTGTTCCTTTATAAATGATATACCTTTACTTTCACAAAATATATTTTCTTTTATACCTTTTTGTTTATTCTTGGGAACAACCGATCTTAGAAGAGAATGCAGTATAGATTTCAGATACTTAAGATATTTTAAAAATCTATAAAAAAGTGGGCTGCATTCTCTGGAATGGTTAATCACTGATCTGGTGGAATTTTATATTGTTGGGTCCCAGCATCACACGGGAGGGCTAGTCCCCCAACGCAATATTCCACCTCTTCAACAATTCCAATATTGGTGGCCAGTGGGGAGGGGTGGGGGGCTTTCTGGAGAGCTAGTATGGATGTTGTGGGCTGAAGGGACTGGTTTCCAGAGGACTAGTATGGACATTGTGGGCCGAATGGATTCTTGGTCTGGCAGCTGTCACTCAAGCCTGTTGTGCTAGCAGCTCACTCACTCACGGCTGGTGGGCTGGCAGTTGACTCACGGCTATTCCTTGAAATTCCATTTCAAGCAGGGTGCAAGGCCACCAAATTCAAGTGCAGTTTCTTACCATTTCAAGCAGGGTGCAAGGCCACTAAAGACAGCGAGTCGTGACCTCTCCCTCCTCCATCTTGCAGAGACTGAGCCACGCCCACACTTCTGGGTATTATAGCCCTCCTCCCCCTCCCACCAGAAGGGGCGTGGCCTTCATGGCGTGATTGACAGGAGAGAGAATCCAAAACATTTTTTAAACACTAATAACTCTTTTATTTTTCATCAATGGGAAAAATCCTCGGCATCTGATGAGCGGAGGGGGACTCCGAGTAAGATGGCCAAAAATCACAGCCGTACGTGGTAGCTGTTTTTCTAAAATCACTGCATTTCGTTGTCTCTGTACTGTACACTGACAATGACAATTAAAGTTGAATCTGAAAAAGCGCAAACAGGAAGTGGTCAAGGTTAGACTTTTAATTATATAGAAGGCAAGGCAACTTAAATTAGGCAAGGCAACTTTAGCATTTCCAAACTAAAGGCAACACAGCGTTAGCATTTCCAAACCAAAGGCAACACAACTTTAGCATTTCCAAACCAAAGCAACACAGCTTTAGCATTTCCAAACCAAAGGCAACACAGCTTTAGCATTTCCAAACCAAAGGCAACACAGCTTTAGCATTTCCAAACTATATTTTCAAACCACATTAAGGGCACTGACAGGTCAGTAAAACCACTCACAGTTTAGTAGACATGTGTTCAGTGTTATTCACAGCTCAGACTGAGAGACGTGACCCTCTCGCTCCCCCATCTTGCAGAGACTGACTGAGGCACTCAACACTTCCGGGTTTTATAATCCCTCCGGAAGGGGCATGGCCTTCAGGAGAGAGAATCTCAACATTTTTTTAAACACTAATAACTCTTATTTTTCATCGATAGTAAAAATCCTCTTGTCCTGCGCAGCGGAGAGGGACTCTGTGTAAGATGGCCAAAAATCACAGCTGTAAGTGGCAGCGTTTTTTCTAAAATCAATATACAGAACAGGAAGTGGTCAAGATCAGACTTGGTAATATAGATGGTACACTTCGGTAGATGGAGAGAAATTGTTTTCACTGATTTTTGTCAGTTAGGATCTGGGTCATGGTTCAAGATTAGAACCAAGAGTGAATCCATTTCCAAATGGTAGAAGTTGAACATTTCAGCAATTTAAAAAAAAAGTAAAATCTGACCATCCTTTTTTCTTTATTAAAAGATAGGGTGTAGAGCTGGAAGTTTAAGTCACTCATTGGCCATGATTGGCACAGCAACTGTGTGCTCCACAGTAGTATCCACTTTCTTGTTTTGTAGCACCCATCAAATCCTCGACTATCAGTCACATCAACCCTCCCCTTTTATGAACAAAAACAGCTTATATTATTTATTCCTCCCATGAATAGGTTGAAAATGAATTGCAATTGTTTGTTTACTTCCATTTTACTTTTTGTAAGTGAGAATATGTGCCTCAGATGGTATCTTTGTTCAATTTGTAACAATCCATTTTGAAGTTAAATTAAAATTTGACGACCTAGCTTGTAATCAATTTACAAAATTAGGCTTTGATAGAATAATAGGCCCAAGTTTACGGCTTTTCCTTTTTTGCTTGCACACCTGTCTATTCATTTAAGTAAATAGATAGATACACTAATTTTACTGAATTGTATTGGTGAAGTTTAGTTCAAGTCTAGATACTGCAGGGCTCATCTCTATCCTACTTATTCAAGCAAACAGATCAGCGATAGGCATCACTTTTATGTCCACATTCAACTCCAATAAAGAAATGACATGAAACTTACATAGAAGCAACCAAGAATGGAATAAATACAAGGAACCACTAAACCCAAGGTTGCCAAATGTGTGGCTTTAAGACCAAATGCATCTCAAACCCAACTTTTGATTATTTATATTTACACTGCATTTCCTGATTGGGTTAGTTTACTTTTTATGGATATTAGACATTGATCACCCAATTACTGTATTGCTCAAATGATTAGAAAATGGCACCAAAGCATTAATCACGGATGGATTATTCCATAGACCCTCTTCCACTCTACCTTCCCTCTTCACCCACCCCACCAAACCAACATCACCAACGCCCAGAGTTCTGAACAAACAATGGCATTGCCATTTCTTATTCAGCCAACAAATTCAAAAACATTGAATTTTAAGTATTTTGGCAATGGACTAACTATCAAGTAATTTCTTCAATCTAAATGATAATCTATGTTCGTCTTTCTGAATATCCAATCATGAAAGTGTAAAGCTGATGTCCATTTCTTCTGGTTTTGCACCCATTTAACTAAACTTAAGACATCCATCTAAACTACCAGTTTCTAAAAAGACAACACAAATCAGTTTGACAAGTCAAGTTTATAATTAGGTTGAAATTAGCTTGGGAAAATTAGAAAAAACTCAAAGGCAGCAAAATTCCAGATTTGAGGAATGTGCTATCTTGCACGAAAAAATAAGTGCATTGAACGACACTGCCAGAATTAGGCTGGCAAGAGTTCTAGACAAATTGCATAAACAAATTTCACTGATTCATTTTTTTTGTAAATACCATATTTTTTTTAATGATTCAATTACAAAGAAAATAGTTGTCAACTGATTCATATGGACTTTACATAGAAACATAGAAAATAGGTGCAGGAGTAGGCCATTCGGCCCTTTGAGCCAGCACCGCCACTCAATATGATCATGGTTGACCAAAAATCAGTACCTCATTCCGGCTTTCCCCCCCATATCCCTTGATTCCCTTAGCCCCAAGAGCTAAATATAACTCTCATAAAAACATGCCAATGAACTCAGTTCTCATACCTAAACAAACAAATTCTACTTTCTAACCAAAACTCAAGTTTCATACCCAAAATTGTACAAGTGTGCAAGAAATTCATGTAGTCGCACTTGGAGTATCAGGTTCAATTTTAGTCATCCTGCTGTAGGTAAGGTGCTATTAAGGTGGAATGAGTGCAGAAGATTACAAGGAGTCAAAGGCCTGAGCTAAAAGGAGAACTTGGGCATGAACGATTTGGCCTAAAGGGCCCCGTTTCCAAGCTGTATGACTCAAGTGCATCAACCTCAACAACAAAAAATGAATATTATATTAGGCATGTGGAGAACATGAAAGAAATTCAACTTTTCAATAAAAATGTTTTATAAATATTATTTTATTGCGGAACAAACTAGCACACTCCTAAATTACAACCCTTCAGGAAAATATTTGTTGTATTATTCAGTCAATTGTAGAACAGTAAAGGAACACCCTCTATTTTACACTATTTCAGTACAGCCTCCTGTGTCATTTGGCCCTTCAGTTCTAATTGGTTGCCAGAGGAGCAATCCCATTCATTCATTTCCTCTTATTTCTTTCTTCATGCAACATACTCTCGCATGTACTTGGCTATGATTTATTTTGTCATTAACCTATACGAAGGAACTAAATTTACAGTAGCCAATTAACCTAGCAGAGAAAGCCAGAGTATACCAACTCGATCACAGAGAGAATACTGCAAAAACATATCAAGATTAAACCAGGCTCAAAGCTGTGAACAGCAAGATTAACTACTGCCCCACCATGCCAATGCCTCTAAGAATATTAGCCATCTGATACAATGTATCTCCGCTTCAAATTAATTACAACCAAATTTCACTCCAAAGTGAATCTTTAACGAGAATTGCTGAAAATGTTTGCAAATCTATATGTTGGTAGCAATTCTCAGCAAGGTTTGTCTAAATTGATAATTTGTAATATGACCACAGGAACACACAAGTGCCTATATTAAGAATGAAATTTGCCATGAAATACATTGCCTTCACAGGTATTGGGAATTAAGTAAATTATATTGTGGATTCAAAGTGTTAATCTTTGATTAACACAAGAGTCTCATCACATTACAACTGGATCATCACAAGAGAGCACAACTGGATTGAAAGAAAATCATTGTTTAATCACCACCTGCCCCAATTATGGTCCTCAAATGTGCCCATTTCTTTTAAAGTACTCGCTTCTAGACATTCTCCCAACAACAACTTCATTAAAATGATGCCCCCAAGAAATACTCCATGTTTTTCTGCAATCCAGTTCTATAATGAACAGTGCAATTCTAATAACTATAATCACCCATCATCAATCATATACATAGAGACAAACCAATCAGGATTGAAGTGGCACTTCACTCTTCCAAAAAATGATCAGAATTTAAATGTTTTTTGTTAACATGAGAAAGCCTAACATGAGAAAGTATTACTTTCAGATAAAGCCTCATGTGATGTAAAGTAGCCGAGATCAGACAATATAACAAATTGCTTAATTTAGTGTTATTCCCCTTGGTCATTTCAACGTCCACAAAAAAATGTATACATTCTAATTTTCTTCAAATGTAATACTTGATATGTGAAATTAACCCTTTGACTTCACATAAACCCCTTCAAAAATACAAACTTTTGAAAATGTTTGTTTGGACCCAGAAGGCTCCTACATCAGCAAGTAGAAAAATCACATTACTCGTCAAGATTAAAACTTATGGTTCCCCAATCAGATCGTTCTTTTAACAACTACAAATGAAGTATCATTATAACTGGGAAGCTATTCAGTAGATTCAACAGAATGGATTGAATAAATATAGTCATAGCAAAAAAGTGGTTGAATAGGCACCATAAATAGTTTCCAAAGATGCATGTTAATTTCAATTTCAGCATTCACAAAGCTGATTGTGCAACATGCAGATGTGAATTTGAAGTACAGAATATGAACAAAGCAAAACAAATTGATGGGCAAAGTATTGTAATACATTTAATGCAAAAGAAATCTCAGTAATTTTTCTGTAAACCATTTGAAGATTCAAATACAGTTGTTTTTTTTAAAGTTCTACATGCCACATCAGTTATGAAATGTGTTAACTATGTACCACCAAATTAGGACTTAGATTATTATTTAAAAAATTGATTACCACCTTCACTCAAAATCATTTAGAACCTATAATGATCCAAAAGATTTGCACTCAAAATGATCCAAATCAAAACTCAAGCCTGATCTCCCATTTTCCCTTCCCCCCGAAGCCCCTAGACTAAAACGCACTGAATAGGAATGCCATCCAATTTCTTCAAGATATTAGCAGAAAATTCAACCTAAATGTGTGTTCAAGGAATACACTTCATTTGTTGTCTCAAATCACAGATCAGTAATGGACTTGTAAATTACCAGTACCATATTTCAATGCTTGTATAATTATATTTCAAACAAAGGACAAGGTATTTTACCTCTCAGCTGTAATAGTATGAAATTTGTGCATCAAGCCTTGCAGCTTGATGGTAGCTAGCCTTCAGGATATTAAGTGAAACATTTTCATGGTAGACTAAAGCTCAAGTTACCCAGCATTAAGTATCACTTCCACAATGTTCTTTTTTTTTTTCTTTTTTTTTTTTAAAAGACTGAGAACAAGAAAAATGCAACAAAACTTGATCCAATTTAAAATAGTTGGATTGGTTGAAATTTATAAATTAACATTTAACAGGTAACTCTCAAAATTCAGAGCAACCAAGTTAACCAAATTGTGTGTGTTTTTGTACTGCATTTCATATTTGGGCTAACTCGCAGGTGTCTTGGTTTAAATCTACCTTTTTTTCATTTTAATGTTAGCTTATTGTTGAATGACTTGATGGGCCAAATGGTCTAATTCTGCTTCTATAACTTATGAAAACACCAAAAGACAATTATAGGAACTTTCACTGTACTTGCAAAGGTTATTTTTCCTCTGGATTCTTAAAAAGTCTTAGGGCAAGTAATGTTTGTCACACTCTCATCTGTAGAATTATCATGAAGAAATTAACTCCATCAAAACATTGCTTTCATTTATGATGCAGTGGATATAAGTTAATAAAAATTCTATCTGTATAACTGAAACCGAATGTCAGCTGCTTGACTTGGTTCTTTGAAAACATGACTATTCATTCTAAACATCGTGTTGTGCTTGTAACAAAAGAACAAATTTTGTCCAAAGTACCATCTATCAGAATCACGGATAGTAAACAATTCCAAAAATGAAACGGGGCACCGAGCAGAACATTGTTTCAATCCATCAATTGTTTACAATGCACACATTCATCTTACTCCAAGTCTATCCCACATGTTTGGTTGACAATTTTTGAAGCAAACCCACACTCATTTGTACATATTTATGTATATTTGCATGTTGCTGGTCCAGAAGAAAGCAATTGCACAATATCCCAGACAAGCACTTGTACCATGGGATTCAACTACATCAGAGCATTAAAACATTACTTACAGTTATCAACTATAATCAACAGGATTGAAGCAAGAATTTACAGTCCATTCTGTATCAGGAATATTTCCATGGTCTAATAATTTAAATACAATAAATGCACTCTTGGAGCTAGCAAGGAGAAAATATCACTATATATTTTGCAGCACACAAAACAAATTACCCATGCATTAATATCAATCATTATGTTTAATACTCTGGTTTCACTTGGAGAGTTTCGACAACATGACCTTCCCTTCTTCCCCTCCCACCCCAAACCCAGTTTTATATAGCAGCAGCTCTTTTGGCAAGGACAGACTTTGTAAATTGATGCAAAACTTTTACATCAATCTATATAAAACTGCTTATATAAAAACCTAATTTCCCAAAATGCTACAGGCCTTATTAAATACATTTTTTTTTTGCTGACAGTCAGTGATGCACTATCCACACTGCTTCTCAAAAAGCTGCGATAACAAATTCAAGTAGTTTCTAGACAACTGTCCACAGTTTTGCTTTGGAATGTGCCATATACAAATCACAGAGCTGTGGAACAAGTTCATTATGGTTGCATTATCCACCATGGTTATTTTAGCTTAGTGCCAATTCCAGTTGACAACCCCAAAATTTGAAGTCAGTAAAGTACATCACGTTTCAAAATTAGTTTGGCTAAATTTACACAGCTGATTCATATTGTGTGTCTTTGATTTTTACTGCATTGTTCCCCATCTCATTTCTTTCAGTCCTTGCATTGGGGCATTCAGAGGATGATTCCCCGATAACCTCAAGAGAATGGGTAGATGGAGTTTCCAACTTTGAATCGCTGGATGACTTTTCTCCATTGCCACAGCATTGTTTTAAGGCACACTGAGTCTTGCATGGCAGTTCACAAACAGAAATACGAGATTCGGAATTCACAGAAGCAAATTCAGGTTGGATGGTTGTGGCATGGATGCCTTCATCATGGAAAAAGTCTTTGATGCGTTTGGCTACATCCATATAAGCTGTTGGGTCACGACATTTAATGTGGGCTGTCGCAATGATTCTACTACCAGCCAACTGCCAGACATGCAGCTCATGTACAGCAAGGACACCTTCCAAGTTGCGCAGCTTCTCATTTATTAACTGCACATCTATTTGCTTTGGGACTGTTTGCAACAGAATAAGAGCCGATTCTTTCAGAAGAGGATAGGTTGTATAAAGCAAAATACAAACCATAATACAGCACAAGGTGGGATCCAAGAAAAGCACCCAGCAGGGTCCAGCTTCTGGAATGCTTTCACGATATTCAGACATGTTTGACTGTGTGCCATTTAGATGTCGATCTGGACAATGATCATGTCGGCATAGATTAATGCACGGACCACTTTCAGGACACGGGTTCCAAACAAAGTAAAATATCAGTGCATTTACCACGACGATGACTGAGCCCAGAGCATCTCCTAACACATGGAGAAAGACACCACGCATGTTCAGCTGTGATGCAGGATCTTCGACATCTCCAAATTCATCAAGATGGTCATCAAGTATAGAAATCCCATTCAACTGCAAGCTCTGCATATTATTTTCCCTCAGTAGATCTATTTAAAGTAAAAGAAAAACATTAGGCACAAGAAGCTTCACAATCACTCATCTTTAGCATTTTATTCTTCTATTCCCCAACATTTCAAAAACATGTTTTAAGTTTAGTTTATTTTCACATGTACAGAAGTACAGTGAAGTGCTTTTTTTCTGGACACCATTGAACTTTTGTGCAAAATATCAGGAACATCAGAGCAAAAGATGACCAACCTGCTGTAAAGCCCACTGACAAGAATATATTTCAAGTACTGAATGTTCAATATATGCCATGGCATAGGGATATTCATATTTTGCAATATTTGAGGAAAGTCAAAGCTACAATACAGGAAGGCAAATCTCCATTTTAATTATAAGCCCGTTGCTGATAGTGACTGGACCATATGCCATTATCAGAAACCTGTCCAACAAAGATCTACAAAAAATATTAATATTTAAAGAAAAGCACTGTCGCTGGAAAGCTTAAATAGAGCTAGGAGCAGAATAAGGCCATTCGGCCCTTCAAGTCCGCTCTGCAATTCAATCACGGCTGATCTATCTTTCCCTCTCTACCCCATTCTCCTGCCTTCTCTCCATAACTCATGACACATTTACTAATCAAAAATCTGTCAATCTCTACCTTAAAAATATCCATACTCCACAGCCGCGCGTGGCAAAAATTGACCCAGGAGCTTGTGCAACAATCAAAATGAGCATGCAACACCTTTTCCTCTGGTTCCTTTCTTTCACGTTTGTGAATGCAAAAGATTTCCACATGTTCAATCAATGACATTTTTGACAAATGACATACTTGGACATCATTATAAATGATAAACAAAACATAAACAGTTGTAATAATTTTCAATTTTGTATAATAATTTTATATATTGCTCAAAGGATAACGTCATTTTGCTACCTTAAACAAGTCAGGTATTAACCATTTTAACTCTTCCCATACCGACCTTTCTGTCCTGGACCTCCTCCACTGCCACAGTGAGGCCCACACACGGGAGCACCTTTTATTCCACTTGATTAGCAATATTCAGTACAAATGATTAATTCTCCAATTTTAGGTACACCCCCCCCCCCCCCCCCCCCCCCATTAGTTCCTCCAGTTTCACAATTCTCAACTCTTCAATCCTTTTGCTCACACCTTCTGTCTATTCATCTCTCAAATTATCTGCCTAGCACAAGCTTCTCGCATCTAAATTCACCTGTTACTTGCCAGGCTTTGTCCTCCCTTTCCACTCTTCCAACTTCAACTCAATGACCCATTGAGTTACTCCAGCACTTTGAATCTTTTGTTTTCCAGAATTAAGTTGTTCATCACCGTGTTGCCACTTTCAGGGAGCTGTGGTCTAGGATCTCAAGAACTCTCTGTACATTAATACCGTACAGTTTTAATTTAACGATATACTTTCCCCTTACATTCTACCTCCTACGATGCAACACCTCCCAGTTGCTCTGATTAAATGCCATCTGCCATTACACCACTCATATCTGTAGATGATCTACATGTCGGTGTATATTTTGACAACCTTCCTCGCTGTCCACAAAGCCATCAATTTTGGTGCAATCTGCAAACATACTAACAATCCATCTACAGTTACATCCAAGTTGTTTATCTCTCTCAAACAGCAGAGATCCCAGCACAGAACCCAGAGGAACTCCACTGGCCACAGACCTTCAGCCAGAATAACACCCTGCCATCACAACCCTCGTTTTCTATGAGTTAACCTGGTCCAAATTCAAACGACCAAGTCTCCCATTCCTTCAGGTACTGGGGATTTATCCACCTCAATGCTTTTCTAGAGCCCCATATCATCACCTTCATCTCAAACTGCCCAAAATGCTTATTAGCATTCCCCATACTGTCCTCCATGTCCTTCTCCTTAGTGAATACAGATGCAAAGTATTCTCGTATGCTGCCTACATCGATGGATTCAAAGTATAATTCTCTCTTACCCGTGAGCGACCCCACCTTCTCATGCTTTCTGGGAGCACAATTAGGCCATTCAGCCCATCAAGTCCACTCTGCCATTCAATTATGACCGATCTATAGTTCCTTCTCAACCTCATTCTCCTGCCTCATCCTGTAACCGACACCCTTACTAATCAAGATTCTGTCACTCTCCACCTTAAAAAATACCCAAAGACACGGCCTCCACAGCCGTCCGTGGCAATAAATTCCAGATTCACCGTCCTCAGATTAAAGAGATTCCTCCTCATCTCCTTCACCATTCAGTAAGTTTCAATGAAGTACCCCCTCATCCTTCTAAACTCCAGGAAGTACAGGTCCAGTGGCTTCAAACGCTCATCTCATGATCGCCCAATCATTCCTGGGATTATTCTTGTAAATCGCCTCTGAACCTTCTCCAATGGCAGCACATCATTCCTCAGATATGGGGCCCAAAATACTCCAAATGCACTGATCAGTGCCTTAAAGTTTCAGCATTGCATCCCTGTTTTTGTATTCTCATCATCTCAAAATAAAATCATTTGCATTTGCCTTCCATACTACAGATTCTCCTTGGTTACTCTCTTTTAACGAATGTATAAAAAACCAAGGGGTTTTCTTTAATTCGACTCAATGACATTTCACAGCTTCTTTTATCCCTCCTCCTGGCCCGATCGAGTTCTTTTTTGCTTGCTTTATAACCCTCAAAGGCCCCATTTAATTTTGTCTTTCTAAATCTTATATACGCTTCATTTTTCTGTTTGACCAAATTTTACAACCTCGTTGGTCCGAGGTTCCCTTGCCATCCTTATTCTTCCTCCTTACTGAAACATGCCAGTCTGAACTCTGATCTAATCGCATTTTTTCATGTTTATTAATCTTGGCCTCTGGATTTGTGTTCTGCAATTCTGAATGACCAACATGTGCTGTCTTTCCCATTGAATTGTGGCTGAATGTACAATTTTGTGGACAGCATAAAAAAACATTTTTAGAATGCCTGTACCAAAGGGCTGACTGACCTGCTTTGGGCCATTATTTATTTTTTTAATGATTCTATAATCCTCTCCCAACATGGGCACAAATAGAATACTACAACTTAATTATAAACACTCCAAGGAAACACTCCAATTTAAAAAAAAAAAATGGTTCATCCAATAACCAGGCCACAAAATGCGTAGAATTTTTAGTTAAATGTTGGAAATTAACTGAAAACATTATAGTACTTAATCACTACAATGTCATAAGACATTTAAGACAGACCAAGAGAAGAATTACAGGGAATTGTATTTGGGAATCCACTTCAGTGCCAAAGTTCATTATAACATTTACACATGCAGTAAATCCGTTACGGAAATCAGAACGATAACGATTTGTTTTTCCCCCCCAATGTGCTCAGACCGACACTTCGAAAGAACTGTTCAACTAGTTTCATATCACTGTCCTCACAATAATTCAGTACAATTATAGGCCAGGAATTTAAAAAGTATCAATTGAATAGTCGCAACATGTACAAGACAGGAAATGCAAAAACACATCCCAAAATCATGTTTATGAGAAGCTTTTTGCCTTCTAACATGAGTGCAATGTTTTGTTACCCAGTTTATTTCAGGATCATTTCCAACTATCTTTAAATTATTCAACTTGGCCTAACCAGACCAGTTTTATTGAAGAATATTGCGGTAACGTCAACTTAGTTTTTAATTTTTATAAATTTGCATTGTACCTCTATTTATTCACTTTAAGTCAATCCTTCATTTGAGGTTTGATCACACAAATCATCAAATCAACTACAATATTCTTCAAATACTGGATGTTAATACTCCTTCGTAAAAGAATCATTGGAGAATTAAGAGGGAGGAAAAACAGACAGCATAAATAAACATATCACAATTCTCAATGTACTTATAGAACTAACCTGGCATTGAGAAAATGCATTTAGCATCACATTCTGGCAATGATATGGAAAAAAACAACAAATAAAGACCAGGCCTCTTTAGAAACATCCTCAAATAAGATTCCAAAAATACATTTCAATGTTTCATTTCATATTATGTCAACAAGTACGATGTTGCATTTACACGGAATTACTAAGTTAGAAATCAGCATATCTCTCTACATTCTTATCGCAAACCTCTCAAAACATTTTTTTTTGCAGAACATTCACCCAGTACAACTGAATTTTGTAAATTTAACTTGCCTGAAGTACTGTTAAAATAATTGAAGAACTGCATTTAAGAGAATTTGAGATAACTACAAACATAGCACCAAAAAAACATAAAACACTGCACAAGATTATCCAAAAAAACTTCAAAATGAACCATGCTGGGATACATTAAGATGAAGGGTCAAAACAATCAAAAGGTACATTTAAGAACTTTACAATGGGACAAGATTCAATTCCTGCATTAATGATTCAATTCCTGCAGCTGAAAAATCAAATGGCAGATTATAGAGTTGCTCAAGAACTGAATTAAAAAAAAACACAAAGATACAGAGATGCAGGGTAGGAGTGGAAATAAAGCTTTGGGTGTTAATCAAAGCCTGATGAGTTAGAGACAAGAGTTAGCTTGTGTGTGCACTGGTTGCAGTCAGCTGGAAAACAGAAGCTCTATTTTTAGAAGATATCATCAAGGGACATGGTACAGATGAGAAACAAAAGAGCATTGGGACAGATCTATAGGAAAACATGAAGAAGAGAAACCAATACAGGTTACTCTCTCATTGCGATCGGATACAGAAGAATTTAAACAAGTATAGACAAAGTTCTGGAGCTACGCAGCGATTCAGGCACCATTTCTGTGGAAAGGATAGGTGACATTTTGAGTCTGGACCTTCTACCAACAAGTACACCTATCCAACAATAGATACGTTTAAGGCTATTTATTCACAAGGGTGGCAAGGGTGTTATTGGTACGACTGATATTAACCTCTCAATTTTTCAGGAGTCATTGGATATTAGCTATATCTTTAAAATTAAAGATTTTGATCCATGAAGGAACATTGACACTTCTAGCTATCCATTAGGCACACAACTTGGCAATTTGCAGTTAAGCTTGGAAGTTTGCAAGATGCTGTACAAGCAGGCTTGGAAAGTTGCCACAAATGTGCCAAAAGAGTAAATGTTTATTGGTGGGAAAAATAAGTGGCATGCTTTGTTTGGATGGCATTCATCTTATCGTGTTGGAGCTACACTCAAGGATAAGTGAAGAATATTTCATTAAAATCAGTGCACTAAATACCAAGCATCTGTTGCGACAGGTGCAACTACGTTTCTGGTCAAAATTTAATAATTTCCTTCCTCCACAAAATTGTACGTAAGGTAATGTGGGAAATTGACAGCATGTAATATCATTGAATACTGCAGGCAGATGGTCAGATGGATATTGCCTGATGTTTTGTAACATTCAAACCATACTTTTTAATGTTCCCAAATATTGCTGTATGTGGTAACAAATTCATTATTGGAATCTGTAAATGGAGCTGTAAATGGAATTGAATAAACAGCAGCAAATATCCTTGTTTCACATGTTGCAATGGAAGAAAGGCAAATTATGAACCAGCCAAAGATGTCTAGATCAAAGATTACAGGATCATGTCAGGAGGAGGCCATACATTGCATCGTCTACGCCTGCTACAACTAAAGGAATTCAATTTCCCAAAGTACCTCTCCCCCCATTTCTCAATATTCAGAAATATATGCAAGTTCACTTTTGAAAGTCCCAACTGACTGTATCAATCACCTTTACAGGAAGTAGTTTCCAGACAACTGCAAACATCATCCAAGAGTCTTATTCCTGAACCATTCACCACTGAGAGGAAATCTGGAAAAGATTGAACTACAATAAAAGACAAAGTACTCTGCCACCTCCCAACCTTCCTCAATTAAGATTTGCAACAAGCTCAATTTGTACCCCATCTGTTGCCACATTCAGATGCCAACCTGATGTGTTAGAAACGTCACTAAGTATACCACTTTTGGAACATACCTCTTTTGTCAATGTTCGGACGGGCTCTGGCAGACAAAACGAACAAAATACCGTCAAGAAAGTTATTAGCAAATGTTAACTTGTAGTACTGAATTCAGTGACCTTCAGTCAACTTTGCTATTGACAGAGTGGACCTGTGGATTATCTAACTCGGCAGATTGGATTGGCCTGCCTTCAGCAGGGGCTTTGGTAGTCATGTTGCAGACCACCCCCCCCCCCCCCCCAAGGAAACAATATTGTACAATTTTGATAAGTAGATCAAAACAAGCCATCATATTTTTTTCCGCTAAGCCAGCTCTATAAACTCGAGCCCAATTATAATGTTGCCATTTACAAAAGTAATTATCCACAAGAAAGTTTAAAGCCTTTTTTGCCTTTAAGTTAGGACTTATGCAATACCAAAGAAATAAAATCCTTCCACACAATGGATTTACATAATTGGCAATAAGATGTATAACATCCTTTCTTTAAATGTCACACAAGAATACAATGCAGGCCATTTAAAGAAATTTACAATGTCTAGATGTGCAAATGTAACCGGCAATCACAATGACAATAAACATAGAAAGTAGGTGTAGGAGTAGGCCATTTAGCCCTTGAGCCATTCAATATTATCATGGCTGATCATCCAGAATCAGTACCTTGTTGCTGCTTCCCCCCCCCCCCCCCATCATATCCCTTGATTCCGTTAGCCCCAAGAGCTATATCTAACTCTCAAATACATCCAGTGAATTGGCCACTACTGCCTTCTGCGGCAGAGAATTCCAGAGATTTACAACTCTGGCTGAAAAAAATGTTTTCTTCATCTCAGTCGTAAATGGCCTACCCCTTATTCTTAAACTGACCCCTGGTTCAGGACTCCCCCAACATCGGGAACATTTTTCCTGCATCTAGCTTGTCCAATCCCTTAAGAATTTTAAATGTATAAGAACGAAAAGTTGAGAATGTTTAGGTTATTGGAGCATGGAATGCTTTGATATAAAAAGAAACACTTTTACATTTTGCAAAAGTTGAAAAAGGTTTATAGATGGTAACATACCAGGTTTCATGCGAGCAAAGAAACTGTATACTATTCTTGCGCTTGCGTTGCTACTCCCAAGCAACAATTTTTAAATAAAAATCAGGTAGATGCAAGTCTGGCAATTTATCGCCAATTCTTTGCTGGCTTTAGCTAATAATGGCATGTCATTTTCTTTAGCAAGAATACAGTCCTTGTAAAAATGGTGCTCCCATTGAGTTGGATACTAAACAAGGATCCAGATCAATTCAGTATTTTACACAACTTTAAAGGTGGTACAAGAGTGATCTTGTGCTCACGATACTGCTGCAGTACAATGAAGAGAAAATATTTTGTAGTATTAATTAGTGTCTTGCACATCCATTGGAGATAGATAACATGCCTAAAGATAAGCTATGGTTAAGAGCACAAAATATATTTTCCACTTATTCCCCAATGCAACCAGAACACATTTCAGCACAAAGATCTGAAAACTTCTTTAAACAAGTAGACCTACACATGCTCAAGGGAGCCCATTTCCTATATTTCAAAATATACCACAGTCCTGATATAACAAAAGTTGAGTTCCTCAGAAACCTTGTGTCATAGAAATCCATGTTATAAAGACAATTATGCCAATGGGGAAAGAGGGGTTAGGGGCTAGAGAGTTCAAAGTTATTTCCCCCCCACAGAATATTTTAAAAGGTATTTTCAATAGCAATAAGTTTATTTTTGTTACAGTAAACTAAAAATATTAAAGGCTGTAACAGAATTGTTTGATAGAATATCATTGCACAATAGTCAGTAGATGCAATGACTGGTCAATAGAAGCGATTGCTTGCCAATTTCAATGAACACCAGCAGTTAAAGTAGCAGCTGTGTTCTTAAGAGATTTCTGTAGGGAGGTTGTACGGGAACAGCTTTCTTTTGTTCCCTATATATTGTTTAAATCTGACAGCTTTATTCGTGTTTATCAATTTCCAAAATAACTTATAAATGGTTCTTTGGTTTCCAATCAAAATCTATATTATATCCAATTCATGTTATGGAAACTCACATTATATAGCAGAACTACCTGTATCAGAAACCAAAAAAACTATTCACAAACAATAAGAATATGTGTTTAAAAGTCAGTCCACTAAAACAATAAATGCAATTCTACTGTAAATACTTTAATGCTCTATCATCTGTTTACTCCAGAAAGCAGAGATAGAAGCAAGTGTTTGGTTGGGTTAGAAAAACAGCAACATGTCAACAGATGTAACAGGATTAGAAATTAAGATTGGCTGCTACTTTCCCAGTTACTTCAGTCCTGGAGATATTTCATTTTAGCCGACGGTTTCTTCAATGGCGAGGAGTTTGGCTTAATCATTCAGTTGGATAAGAGGCTCTACCCTCTCCTGCGAGTTTCAGTGATTAGCATTGTTTAAAATCACAATAACTACTTTGTACCAAAAAAAGTCAAACACAAAAACAAGTTTTCCACACTCATTAATTTTGATCCATTTTTTCCCCAATTATCTATCAAATATTAAAACAAAAAAAACAAATCAAATACATTGCATTTCCCAACATTAATAATTACCATGAAGGAGAGAACTAATTGCAGGAAGTTGTGACATCTTCCCACAAAAATTAGGCTTGATGTAATATAAATAAAATATGAAAAAACCGAAAAGGATTAGAAAAGGTTGGAGAATCTTAACAAAGATTAAAAAAAACTTCCAAGCAAATGCTTTTTGACAGATGAAGTTGGGATCATGCAATTTGAGCATGGTACTGATACAAGGAAGACAAGCAGGACAAGGTTGCCAAATATAATAAGGAGGTTCATAAGAAGAATGAAATTATTGAAAGCAAGAGATTTGTCTCCTGCTGGAACTAAAAATGGAACAGAACAGTGGGAAAATCTGACAAAAAGTCAGGTAAATCAAGAATGACGCCTGGAACATAACCAAAATACCTGCAGTAAAGTAGTGATGAATGTTGACCACAAAACACTCTGCACATGAAGGAGTTTCAAAAGACAAAATAACATAGCCAATATAATTTAAACACTCAAAATAAAGACAGTAACAGACTACCAGATAAAGTGAAATTGTCAGTATGCAACTCAGAGGAAGTAAGGCTTGACCCATTTTGATAGGAAGAATAAAGCACTACAAGCAAAAAGTACAGCAGGGCTCTCACTTAACATTTTTTCCCTGTTGCCTAGGGCAACCTAGGCAGATTTTTAGGTTGCCAAATTACAGTTTAGGTGGTCATTTAAGACGGCTTGCATGACACGTGCGATAATGTGCTCGGACGAAGTGCGTAGTTACCAGTCAGAATTATGGTCAATGAAGCATATCCATATTATTTCTGCTTCAAATAAAGTCACAAACTAAACATATTCACCAATCAAGACATGATACATACCACAATGACATGCAGCAAAATTACAATACAGTATCTCATCTCCTTTTACACGTTGCAAAGAATGCAATTTCTATTATTTCTTTCCACTTCCAAAAAAAATTCTGGTTGGATTATTCAGCGTATGATCAACCTCAGTGAGACCAAGTGCAGGCTTGGCGGTCGCTTCGCACAACACCTACACTCAGTTTGCAATAACCAACCTGATCTCCCGGTGGCTCAGCACTTCAACTCCTCCTCCCATTCCGAATCCGACCTTTCTGTCCTGGGCCTCCTCCTTGGCCAGAGTGAGGCCCACCGTAAATTGGAGGAGCAGCACCTCATATTTGGCTTGGGCAGTTTACACCCCAGCGGTATGAAAATTTACCTCCAATTTCAGGTATTCCCTGCTTTCTCCTCCGCTTCCCAGCTCTCCCACAGCCCACTGTCTCCGCCTCTTCCTTTCTTCTTCCCACCCCCTGCACACTTACATCAGTTTGAAGAAGGGTCTTGACCCAAATCTTCGCCTATTTCCTTCTCTCCATAGATGCTGCCTTACTCGCTGAGTTTCTCCAGCATTTCTGTCTCCCCATTCACACAAGTTCTGTTATCCCACTTCCCTCACCCACTCCCTACACATTAGGGACAATTTTACAGAGACAAGTTAACCTACAAAGCCAATGCATCTTTGGGATGTGGGAGGAAACATAGAAACATAGACATAGAAATTAGGTGCAGGAGTAGGCCATTCGGCCCTTCAAGCCTGCACCGCCATTCAATATGATCATGGCTGATCATCCAACTCAGTATCCCGTACCTGCCTTCTCTCCATACCCTCTGATCCCCTTAGCCACAAGGGCCACATCTAACTCCCTCTTAAATATAGCCAATGAACTGGCCTCGACTACCCTCTGTGGCAGAGAGTTCCAGAGATTCACCACTCTCTGTGTGAAAAAAGTTCTTCTCATCTCGGTTTTAAAGGATTTCCCCCTTATCCTTAAGCTGTGACCCCTTGTCCTGGACTTCCCCAACATCGGGAGCAATCTTCCTGCATCTAGCCTGTCCAACCCCTTAAGAATTTTGTAAGTTTCTATAAGATCCCCTCTCAATCTCCTAAATTCTAGAGAGTATAAACCAAGTCTATCCAGTCTTTCTTCATAAGACAGTCCTGACATCCCAGGAATCAGTCTGGTGAACCTTCTCTGCACTCCCTCTATGGCAATAATGTCCTTCCTCAGATTTGGAGACCAAAACTGTACGCAATACTCCAGGTGTGGTCTCACCAAGACCCTGTACAACTGCAGTAGAACCTCCCTGCTCCTATACTCAAATCCTTTTGCTATGAAAGCTAACATACCATTCGCTTTCTTCACTGCCTGCTGCACCTGCATTCCCACTTTCAATGACTGGTGAACCATGACACCCAGGTCTCGCTGCATCTCCTCTTTTCCTAGTCGGCCACCATTTAGATAATAGTCTGCTTTCCTGTTTTTGCCACCAAAATGGATAACCTCACATTTATCCACATTATACTGCATCTGCCAAACATTTGCCCACTCACCCAGCCTATCCAAGTCACCTTGCAGTCTCCTAAGCGTCCTCCTCACAGCTAACACTGCCCCCCAGCTTAGTGTCATCCGCAAACTTGGAGATATTGCCTTCAATTCCCTCATCCAGATCATTAATATATATTGTAAATAGCTGGGGTCCCAGCACTGAGCCTTGCGGTACCCCACTAGTCACTGCCTGCCATTGTGAAAAGGACCCGTTTACTCCTACTCTTTGCTTCCTGTTTGCCAGCCAGTTCTCTATCCACATCAATACTGAACCCCCAATGCCGTGTGCTTTAAGTTTGTATACTAATCTCTTATGCGGGACCTTGTCGAAAGCCTTCTGGAAGTCCAGATACACCACATCCACTGGTTCTCCCCTATCCACGCTACTAGTTACATCCTCGAAAAATTCTATAAGATTCGTCAGACATGATTTACCTTTTGTAAATCCATGCTGACTTTGTCCAATGATTTCACCACTTTCCAAATGTGCTGCTATCCCATCTTTAATAACTGACTCTAGCAGTTTCCCCACTACCGATGTTAGACTAACTGGTCTGTAATTCCCCGTTTTCTCTCTCCCTCCCTTCTTAAAAAGTGGGGTTACGTTTGCTACCCGCCAATCCTCAGGAACTACTCCAGAATCTAAAGAGTTTTGAAAGATTATTACTAATGCATCCACTATTTCTGGAGCTACTTCCTTAAGTACTCTGGGATGCAGCCTATCTGGCCCTGGGGATTTATCGGCCTTTAATCCATTCAATTTACCCAACACCACTTCACGGCTAACCTGGATTTCACTCAATTCCTCCAACTCCTTTGACCCGCGGTCCCCTGCTATTTCCGGCAGATTATTTATGTCTTCCTTAGTGAAGACGGAACCAAAGTAGTTATTCAATTGGTCCGCCATATCCTTGTTCCCCATGATCAACTCACCTGTTTCTGACTGCAAGGGACCTACATTTGTTTTAACTAATCTCTTTCTTTTCACATATCTATAAAAACTTTTGCAGTCAGTTTTTATGTTCCCTGCCAGTTTTCTTTCATAATCTATTTTTCCTTTCCTAATTAAGCCCTTTGTCCTCCTCTGCTGGTCTCTGAATTTCTCCCAGTCCTCCGGTATGCTGCTTTTTCTGGCTAATTTGTACGCATCATCCTTCGCTTTGATACTATCCCTGATTTCCCTTGTTATCCACGGATGCACTACCTTCCCTGATTTATTCTTTTGCCAAACTGGGATGAACAATTTTTGTAGTTCATCCATGCAGTCTTTAAATGTCTTCCATTGCATATCCACCGTCAACCCTTTTAGAATTAATTGCCAGTCAATCTTGGCCAATTCACGTCTCATACCCTCAAAGTTACCTTTCTTTAACTTCAGAACCATTGTTTCTGAATTAACAATGTCACTCTCCATCCTAATGAAGAACTCAACCATATTATGGTCACTCTTGCCCAAGGGGGCACGTACAACAAGACTGCTAACTAACCCTTCCTCATTACTCAATACCCAGTCTAAAATAGCCTGCTCTCTCGTTGGTTCCTCTACATGTTGATTTAGATAACTATCCCGCATACATTCCAAAAAATCCTCTTCCTCAGCACCCCTGCCAATTTGATTCACCCAATCTATATGTAGATTGAAGTCACCCATTATAACGGTTTTGCCTTTGTCGCACGCATTTCTAATTTCCTGTTTGATACCATCTCCAACTTCACTACTACTGTTAGGTGGCCTGTACACAACACCCACCAGCGTTTTCTGCCCCTTAGTGTTTCGCAGCTCTACCCATATCGATTCCACATCCTCCAAACTAATGTCCTTCCTTTCCACTGCGTTAATCTCCTCTCTAATCAGCAACGCTACCCCATCTCCTTTTCCTTTCCCTCCTGAATATTGAATATCCCTGGATGTTCAGCTCCCAGCCTTGGTCACCCTGGAGCCATGTCTCCGTGATCCCAACTATATCATAGTCATTAATAGCTATCTGCACATTCAACTCATCCACCTTATTACGAATGCTTCAACTCATCCACCTTATTACGAAACCTACATGCTTGCAGGGAGAATGTGCAAATTCAACACAGACAGTGCCCGAGGACAGGATCGAACACAGATCCCTGGCTTGTGAGGCAGCAAGTCCACCAGCTGTGCCACTATATTTTATTTTCCAACACACAAAAAATTATACATTGATAACTTTGGTTACTAAATAAAAAGAAACTATCCATTTTCAGTCTTAAATCTCTAAGTGATGCTATGTCCCCCTTTACAGCTACTGTACGTTTTAATTCAGTTCCAAGACTATGGGGCAGTACATTGGCCATAAAGTTGTTGCCTAAAATTGCCAGAGACCCGGAATTGATCCTGAATATGGCTGCTGCCTGTATGGAGTTTGCTCCTTTTCCTTTTGATTACACGAGTTTTCTCTGAGTGCTCTTATTTCCTTCCACATTCCAAAGGTGTGCAGGAACCTTTTTCAGACCCAACCCAAAACGTAATATTTTCCTTTTGTCCAGAGATTCTGTCTGACCTGTTGAGGTACTCCAGCTTTCTGTGTCCATCTTCAGTTTAAACTAGCATCTGCAGTTCTTTCCTACACACATGATACTATACGATAGAACTTTATTAATCCAAGGAGGGAAAGTGTGTGTGTGTGTGTGTGTGTGTGTGTGTAGTTATATATTCATATATAAATATACACTATTTTGTTTTCTCGTTGACAACATTGTTTACAGAGTACCATGTTTACATATTCTGTTGTGCTGCTGCAAGTAAGGATTTAATTGGGACATGAGATAATAAAACAATCTTGACGCGTCGCTAATGTGTGGGATAGAACTCGTGTACGGGTGATTGGCGTGGACTCGGTGGGCCGAAGGGCCTGTTTCCACACTGTATCTTTAAATTAAACTAAAACACTAAAACCAGAGGAAATCTAAAGGGTCTCTACCCGAAACGTCACCCAATTTCTTCTATCCAGAGATGCTGGCTGCTACATGGAGTTCCGCCGCACAATTAAAGCATGGAATAGTCTTCACCCTACTATAGTTACCCAACCAGACGCAATTAAATTTAAGGTAGCTCTTTTTTTCCCCCCCAAGAACCCTTTTTTGTTTAAGTCCAAGTCAAGAGAGTTTTGGCTGTTATTTTTCAGAGTTTGGTGGTGGTTTTTAAATTCTGTTTAAATTCCATTTTGAATATTTTTGGAGGACCAGGAAACCAAGCAGGAAGTGTTACTCCAGGGAGTTACTCCAGCTCCTGCATTGGTTTTCAGCAGTCGCGGCGAGTGGACAGCAATGGCAGCCAGATCTCCCACCATGCAAAGGGAGGAAGTGGCTGACGCCACCAGTTGCAGTGGCAGTGCGCATGTGCAGGGCGGCACATGCGCACAACCACGGCCGATGATGTGCTGGCCAAAGATCCTCGCTATAGGATCTTTGGTGCTGGCCATGGTTGTGCGCATGTGTAAGGCGGCCGGCCGTGCCGGCGGACGAGGAGCGGGCAGAGACCCGAGTAACGGAGAGCGGGCGGAGACCTGAGACATGGATAGCGGGTGGAGACGGAGAGTGACAGAGAGAGAAAGATAGAGAGGGGGCCCGCTCAGAATTAAACGAGAGGTGGGCAAAATGGCATGACTTTTAGGTTGCCCCGGGGGTCTGTGGGTTGCCATTGGCAACCGGGCAACCGCTAATTTCGAGCCCTGTACAGTATCAAAGGAGGTGAAACAACCAAGAATCTTGATTGGGGCTCTGTGGAGGTGTTCAAGGCAACAAGACCTAGGAAAGATAGCTGAAAATTTTTTAAAGAGAACATACAGCAAAAACAACACTAAACTAGATAAATTAAGAAAAAATGGCTTCATGGAAGAAAGCAGAGAGTAATGGTGAAAGGTTGTTTTTTGGACTGAAGATCTGTGATTAGCGTGCCTCGGGGTCGGTGCTGAGCTCGCTGCAATTTGTGGTTTATATCAACAATTTGGATGAGAATGTAGAAGGCATGATTAGTAAGTTTGCAGGTGACACACTAAACCAGATGACATAGGTTTAAGGCAAGAGGGGGGAAAGATTTAATAGGAAACAGAGGGACATGTTGCTCACACAGAGTGGGATGGGTACATGGAACAAATTGCCAGAGGAGGTAGTTGAGACAGGTACTATAACATTTAAAAGACATTTGGACAGGTACATGGATAGGGGATACGGGCCAAACGCAGAAATATGGGACTAGTGTAGATGGGGCATCTTGGTGAGCACAGGCATGATGGGCTGAAAAGCCTGTTTCCATGCAGTATAATTTCACAACTAAAAACATAAGACTGCAATCGCTATCGAACCGTTTAGTTTTGGGCTCTACACCAAGGGCAATTTCAGCACTTTGGAATGCAAAAGCTACTACTAGAATGCACCACAAACACAAGTATTCAATTACATGAAGAACTGGAATTGTTCTCTCAGAAGAGATAAACTTGTTCAAAATGAAGTTGCTGAGATCATTTGCATTGCCAGAAGGCATTTAACTTGCAATAACGAATGAATGAGAACTTCCATTAAAAATTAATCATTATGTAAATTGACTTGCCTGAAGGAATGGTGGAAGAGTAAATAATAATTTTCTAAAAAGTAAAAACTTTCTGGTCATTTTTTTTACTGAACATGTAAGAACCGCTTTCAAAGAGTTGCAAAAGGATACGCACGTTAGAAATCTGTTGTGCTCTTTGCATTTGGTTTTAGGATTGAATTTTAAAGACACATCAACATCACATTCATGACGTCCAATTAAAAGGCCAATCCACACCAAGTATGGAGCTTAATAATTGAGAAACAGACAGGTTCCCAATGATAAGATAGCTAAAAAAATAAGTTGCACAAATACTGGAATCAATCATAAAACTATTACACCAAACGTTTAAAAAAAAACTGCTGGATGAACTCAAGTCAGGCTAAACAAAAGAAACGAAGTGCTGGAGTAACTCAGCTCAGGCTGCATCCGTAGAGAACATGGATAGATGACGTTTTGGGTATCTCTCTCTTCCAGCTACCTCCCCTTCACTCCATCGGTCTCAAGGGTCCGAACTGAAACGTCACCTATCCATGTTATCCTGGCCCGCTTGAGTTACTCCAACACAATATGTATTTTGTTTAGATAAGTGTCCTTACTAAAAATTGTGAAAATACTACAGCACGTGATTCAAGTGAGCAACTTTGATGCACTTTTAAAATGCTTTAAGTACAAGGAACAGAATGATATGGAGACAAGAGACCGTAGGTGCTGGGATCTTGAGTAAAAAATCTGCAGGAGGAACTCGGCGGGTCGGGCAGCATCTAAATGGACAGACGACGGGATCCTTCTTCAGGCCGAAGGATTAAAACGGAGGAAGCTGGAAGAGAGAGGCGAGGGGGAAGAGTGGGGCAGGAACTAGCAAGTAAAATAATAATAGCCAGGTTCTACATCACTGAACTGTTATTAGAAGTGTCCGACGAATGCGGGCTACGAGTTCCGACGGTCCACTCGAGCTAAAAGCAAGCTACATACTCAGAACAAGCAGCGTTGGCCACCGAATACCACGCCGCTCAGAGCAGTACAAAGGGGCATTAATTCAAACCCAGAAACCTACACAGGCAGCTTTATGATTTCCAATTATTTTGGGGGGAATTTCACAAATGATTACTCGAGTTATTGGATAGTACATTATTATTGAATTGTAAAGAATCCCAGGAGCTGTCTGCAGCAACAACAAAAAACACCACAGTGAGTGAGTAATTAATTCTCCAGAAATAAGGCCCCTTTTAACAATTATTTTTTTACTTGACTAGCTTCCTGTGGATACAAGCGGCGAATTAAGACATGGACGTCTCATTATATGGGGGATATAAATCAGCCGTGTTATTTAACTATTGCAGCCAATCGAATATATTCTGAATTCAGTTTTTTTTAAAAAAATAAACGGAATTGGGGTTTTTTAGATCCCGGAGAAAGAAACATTTAGAACCGTGATATCACCCCTCCCCCTCCCTTCCCCCCGCCTGGTGTTTAGCTTGGACTAAACAACCGGCGTGCGAGCTTTTTGCGATAAATTGAAAGGGATTGCGTACCGTTCACAAGGCGGGAGTCGCCGCTTCTGCGGGTGCTGAACACGTCCTGCTTGTCGGCGTTCACACAGTTGATGGGGCTGCCACTGTTCACCAGGATGTTGATCTCCTCCTGGTCGCGGACGCTGCTGCCGTTGCCCGCCAGCTTCTCGGCGTCGCTTCGCTTCTTCCTGCGGAGCCAGTGGCGGCTGTCGGAGCCGCCGACGTGGGTGTGCGAGTGTCCGTGGGCCGCCCCAGGCCCGCCGTCGCCTCCGCCGCCCCCGGTTCCGCTGGCGTGGAACATGCAGAGCCCCAGCAGGTTGACCAGCAGCCCGGCCGCCCCCACCCCGATCACCACCACCGCGTTCTGGATCTCCTGCGGCTCGCTGAAGCGCTCGATGGCCTCCAGCACGATGGTGAAGCAGAGCGCCGTGAGGAAGACGGCGTTGACCAGCGCGCCCATCACCTCGGCCCGGATCCAGCCGAACGTGTTCTTGGCCGTCGACTGGGTCTTGGCGGAGAAGCGCACGGCGATCAGGGCCACCACCAGCGCGATCACGTCCGACAGCATGTGGAAGGAGTCGGAGAGCATGGCCAGCGAGCTGGTCAGCCGGCTCACCACCACCTCCACCACGAAGAAGCCGAACGTCAGCCACAGCATGCACATGAGGCGCGCCCGGTTGGGCTCGCAGTCCATCTTCACCATGATGAGAGGAGGTGGAGGGGGCTGTGGAGGTAGGTGAGGGGAGGTGGAGGTGGAGGGGAGGAGGAGGAGGAGGAAGGTGAAGGTGGAGGTGGAGGTGGAGGTGGAGGGCGCCCTCCTCGCCAACCGCTGGGCCGTTTAACAAAGGGCCGTTTAGCGCTCGCACACAACCGCCGCCCCGATTCAAAACACAACCGGCCTACGCCGAAAGTTCCAGAGAATCAGGAAGCAGCTCCCTCATCCTCTCGCCCAGCCCCAAACTACGCAGAAACGGTCACAAAAAAATACTTTTGCACCCGGCAAGTTGTTTTTTTTCCCTCTCTCTCTCTCTCTCTAGACTCTCCCCCCCAAGTCTGTGCGCACGGGTTTTATTATTTTTCAGCACGGACCCATTTCTTCCCTCTCTCCAATCAAACCCTGTTGCTAGGCGGGCCCGATTGGCCGGGGCGGGCCGGGCCGCCTCCGTGCTCATTGGCCCATGTTCGCGTCAATCGTCCATTCGTTTAAGGCCGGCCCTCCTGCGCATGCGCTGTGTCGCCTCGCTGGTGAGGGGAGCAGGCAGCCGGCGCCTCTACACCCACCCCCCCACCCACCCACCCCCGACCGAGGCGTCACTTCCCTGTTTCACGACTGACAGGCGATGCTGGAGTAACTCACAATGCACAACACACACACACAGCGTTGCCGGGGTAACTCGCATTGCGCAACACACACAATGCTGGTGGAGTCACTCAGCGGGACAGGCAGCATCTCTGGGCTGAAGGAATGCCCAGACCCATTTCGGGGTCTGAAGCAAAGATACTATCTTTGGTCTGAATAATCCAGCAATGGGTGTGACAAAGATATGAAGACCACAGAGTGCGTGCAGAAGAGATTTACAGCCTGTAGAAAGGTCTCGACCCAAAACGTCACCCCAGTCACCCGAGATATGCTGCCTGTCCCGCTGAGTTACCCCAGCATGTTGTGTCTACCTTCGGTGTAAACCAGCATCTGCAGTTCCTTCCTACACACGACTGTTCGACGTTCGTCTTATTCGACGTTTCGCAACCTCTGAACACCTATAATGTTATTGTGCAGGATATCTTGCATTTTGTGTCTATCTTCGGAGCAGGATATCTTACTGAGTATGACTCAGCATTGCAGGTTTATTATTTCAACGCTTAAAGGAACAGTATTGTTTAGTTTAAAGATACAGCGCGGAAACAGGCCGTTCGGGCCACCGGGTCCGCGTCGACCAGCGATCCCCGCACATTAACACTATCCTACACCCACGAGGGACAATTTTTTACATTTACCAACCGTCTTTGGATTGAGGGAGAAACCGAACATCTCGGAAAACCCACGCAGGTCACGGGGAGAACGTACAAACTCCGTACTTGAACCCCTCCAATCTGGCTTTCGCCCCCTCCATAGCACAGAAACTGCTCTCCTCAAAGTCCTCAACGACCTCCTCACCTCTGCTGATACTGGTTCCCTCAACATCCTCATCCTCCTCGACCTGAGCGCAGCCTTCGATACAGTGAACCATAACATCCTGCTCACCAGACTCAAAGACCTCGGCCTTGAAGGCTCTGCACTCAGCTGGCTCCGTTCCTACCTTTCCAACAGATCCCACTTCATCTCTCTCCACAACCACACCTCTGCTACAGCCGCAGTCACTCAAGGCGTTCCCCAAGGCTCCGTACTCGGCCCCCTCCTCTTCATCATCTACATCCTCCCTCTTGGTCAGATACTCCGCCACTTCAATCTGGACTTCCACTGTTACGCTGATGACACCCAGATTTACCTTGGCACCAAATCCCCCCACAACCCCCCCCCCCCCCCCTCCCATATCAACTCCTGTTTGTCAGCTATAAAAACCTGGATGCAACATAATTTCCTCAAACTCAACAGCGATAAGACAGAATTATAGGCTCCAAAGCCACACTCAGCAAAATCAATAACCCCACTCTCACCATCGACGGCACCATCTCCCCAGGCCCGCAACCTTGGCGTGATCTTTGATTCCACCCTCTCCCTTGAGCCTCACATCCGCCATGTCATTAAAACCTCCTTCTTTCATCTCCGCAACATCGCCAAACTCAGACCCTCTCTCACACCGCCCGCTGCTGAAAGTATTATCCATGCCTTCATCTCCTCCCGACTGGACTATTGCAACTCACTTCTCCTTGGCATCAGCTCCACCTACATCAACCGACTCCAACTGGTCCAGAACGCAGCCGCCCGACTCATCACCCATACCAAATCCTGGCATCACATCACTCCAGTCCTCAAACAACTTCACTGGCTTCCCATCTCCCACCGGATCACCTACAAAATCCTGATCCTCACCTACAAAGCCCTCCACCATCTGGCCCCCCCCCCCCATATCTCATTGACCTCTCCCCCTACCAACCCTCACGGTCCCTCAGATCCACATCAGCCGGTCTCCTCTCCATCCACAAGTCCAACCTCCGCAGTTTTGGGGACAGAGCCTTCTCCAGGGCAGCTCCCAGGCTCTGGAACTCCCTCCCCCAACTGATCCGCAATTCCGTGTCCCTCACCATCTTCCAGTCCCGCCTCAAGACCCATCTCTTCACCTCTGCCTATCCTTAGCCCCACGTTCCCGTCCCTTTTCATCTGTGCATTAATTGCCTCATACTGTGTTTTGTATTGAATTCTGTCTTTACTTTGTGTACTAGTCATGTCTCTACTATTTATTTCATTCCCCTTACATGTTTTTCCTCTACATGCTCAATTTTTGTAAGGTGTCCTTGAGACTTGAAAGGCGCCCATAAATAAAATGTATTATTATTATTATTATTACAGACAGCACCCGTAGTCGGGATCGAACCCGGGTCTCGGGTGCTGCATTCGCTGTAAGGCACCACCGCTGCGCCACCGTGACCGTCCTTATTCCGGAGGTAGACACAAAATGCTGGAGTAACTCAACTCTTGTTCCGAAACAAGTACACGTTCCTCTTTCATTCTTTACGTTTCATTTTACTTCATTTATATTACTTAATAGACTTGCTTTAGCGTGAATAAGACGGGCAAAAAAACTGTGATTATAAAGTTATATAATATTCATTAGTTTTGCACACAATTTACGTGGGCTGATCCGGATGTACAACGGATTTCTTTCAGCTGTGAAGTCACAAGGAACTGCAGATGCTGGAATCTTTAGCAAAACACGAAATGCCAGAGAAACTCAGCGGGTCAGCCGGCATCTGGGGAGGGAAATGGACAGGCGACATTTCAAGTCAGACCCTTTCTGTCAAGAATCCAGACCCGTAATGTCGCCTTCCATTCTTTCCACTGATGCTGCCTGATGCTGAGTTCCTCCAGTATTTCATGTTCTGCTCATTCATCTGTGAACTCTGAACCACCACAGCATTGTTCTGTGTCCACAACGCAAGCCTTACATTCAGTTCTTGTTCCTTTATAATCTCCCGGAATGACGTTTGAATTTCATGAACTTTAGTCTTGCAGGTTAACCCGTGGTCTCCATGTACAGTATGTACTGCAACCCTTCAGATTAGTTGAGCCAGTCTCTGTACGTCTTTTTCAACCCTTCCTCATATGGCTCTCTTTGCTGTTTTCAAGTTAAATGAATCATCCGCATTCGACATGGTCAGTCCAGTAAAACTTTGGAGAGAATGCAGATGGTGAGATCTCGGCCAAAAAATATATTATGGATGAATTCAACAGGGCAGCATCTGTGAAGGGAAATGGACAGACGACATTTCGGCTCGGGACCCTTCTTCAGATTCAGTAAAACTTTGCAGAATTGCTGCCATGTCGGCAGCCCAATACAAATCAAGAAAAGCTGTATTTGGAGTATAAATACACGAGATTTCAAAGACAACGCAAACGAAAATTGCAAAGTTTCAAAATGTAGCTGGATAGGTCATTCATATTTTGAATCCATAGAATAGTGTAAGCATCATGACCACTTTGCGTGGAAGACTTGAGAAATGTGACATGTTCACTCCATACTTGTTTAGTCAGTGGCACAGAGACATTGATTTGGGAAAATGATCAATATCGACATCAATTGTGACATCAATGATATAGAATGATTCCCAAATCTCCTGATTGTAATTCACGGTCAACTAGAAAATACATACATCCGCAGGGATGGACAGGATCTATCCCTGGTTGCTATGGATGGGGAGCAATGGAGCAAATATATGTAATTCTGATGAAGCTTTTGGCAAATTCAATAGTCACAGATGAGTTACCAGAAGACTAGACGATAGCTCACGTTCTTTATTTAAGAAGGGAACCAGGGATATGCCAGGTAATTGCATGTTAGTGAGCCTCATGTCAGTGGTAGTGAAGTAAATGGAGAAGATATAACTAAATTAAATTTATGCATATTTGGAAAGTCGGGGGCTGATCAAGGATGGTCAACGTGGGGGGAAAATCTGTCTTAATAAATTGACACTTTTGGGGAGGTAACTAAGAAGATTTGTGAAGGCAGGGTATTGCCTGACCCGTGCCAACCTTTCTGTCCTGGACCTGCTCCATTGCCAAGGTGAGACCACACACAAACTGATGGGACAGCACCTCATATTCCACAAGGGTAGCTTAAAACCCAACAGTATGAACATTGAATTCTCTAATTTTATGTAACAAACCTCATAACCCACCTTCCCAATCCTCTTCACTCTTCCCTGGTGTTCAACCAGGATATGCACCAATTTCTCCTCTTCCCCTCTCTTTCCAACTTTATGCCTTCCCCTGGCTTCACTATTTGCACTTCTATCTTTTTCTCACACCCTACATCCTTCCATCTGTGGCCTTCGTCCAACCATCTGCCTATCAAAAACCTCACTCATCTGTATCCACCTATAACTCACCAAGCGTTTGGGCTGCCACTCCTTCTTTCCAGCTTTCTTCAATTTACTTACCCTTACCCCTTACCCCTCCCCCCCCCCCCACACAATCAGTCAGAAGAAGGCCCCCTTTTCGAAACATCACCTAGCCATGTTCTCCAGAGATGTTGCCTGATCCGCTGAGTTACTCCTGCACTTTGTGTCTTTTACTAGTGGGATACCAGAGGGATCAGTGCTGGGACCCTTGCTCTTTGCAATGTATAAAACAACTTCGATATGAATGTCGAAGGTATGAATGGTAAGTATTTCAATAACATGACAGTTTACAAGGAAGGTTGGCTGAGGTTATAGCAGGATATAGATCAGTTTGAAAGTTAGATGGAGTATTTGGCAGATGGAATTTAATACTGTCAAGATTGGGCTATCATCTTGTGACATCAAATAAACACAAAGAAGTATTGATACACAGAGGGATCTTGGGGTTCAAATCCATAGTCCCCTGAAAGTAGTGACAGAGATAAATGGAGTGATGAAGTAGACAATAGACAATAGGTGCAGGAGTAGGCCATTCGGCCCTTCGATCCAACACTGCCATTCAATGTGATCATGGTTGATCATCCCCAATCAGTATCCCGTTCCTGCCTTCTCCCCATATCCCCTGGGAGCCCTATCTAGCTCTCTCTTGAAAGTATCCAGAGAATCGGCCTCCACCACCCTCTAAGGCAGAGAATTCCACAGACTCACAACTCTCTGTGAGAAAAGGTGTTGCCTCGTCTCCGTTCTAAATGGCTTACCCCTTATTCTTAAACTGGGGCCCCTGGTTCTGGACTCCCCCAACATTGGGAACCTGTTTCCTGCCACTAGCGTGTCCAAACCCTTAACAATCTTATATGTTTCAATAAGATCCCCAATCTTATATGTTATCAATAAGATATCCTCTCATCCTTCTAAACTCCAGAGTATACAAGCCCAGCCGCTCCATTCTCTCAGCATATGTCAGTCCCGCCATCCCGGGAATTAACTATGTAAACCTACGCTGCACTCCCTCAATAGCAAGAATGTCCTTCCTCAAATTAGGGGACCAAAACTACACACAATACTCCAGATGTGGTCTCACTAGGTCTCTGTACAACTGCAGAAGGACCTCTTTGCTCCTATACTCGACTCCTCTTGTATAAAGGCCAGCATGCCATTCGCTTTCTTCACTGCCTGCTGTACCTGCATGCTTACGTTCTTAGACTGATGAACAAGGACCCCCAGATCCCGTTGTACTTCCCCTTTTCCCAACTTGACGCCATTTAGATAGTAATCTGCCTTCCTGTTTTTGATACCAAAGAGGATAATCTCACATTTATCCACATTAAACTTAATCTGCCATGCATCTGTCCACTCCCTCAACCTGTCCGAATCACCCTGCAGTCTCATAGCATCCTCCTCACAGTTCACACTGCCACCAAGTTTTGTGTCATCTGCAAATTTGCTAATGAAATGTTTACCTTTACTATGAAATGCTTACCTTCATGGGCTAGAACATATATCTATCTATACAGATGTCGCCAAATGGAAAGCTCTGATCTTGTGCTCTTCCGGTTTGCGCGGCTTTTCTATTTGCGCAAAAAAGCTTTGCGATAGCGCTACAATTTTTCGGCAGCTCGCTCACAACGTTCTCCTGTGCTGCGAGTGCACCAAGTTTCATTCCGATTGGTGGTATATTGTAAAAGTTAGCGAGGTTTACAAATCTTAAAAAACGCGCGTGCGCACATCGATCTCCTCTCCTGCCAGTCAGCGCCGCGTGGATTAGTCTCTTCTGTCACTCCCCGGGACGGTCCGCCCCTTCCTGCGCCATTGCGTCTTTACTGGAGCTGAGGGACGCTGTAGGTGGCCGGCTGGTGGAGATCTCCAACCGGACACAATTTTCAGAGGGACAGGAAGCGGCGCAGTGCGGAGTCGGAGATGTCGCCAAATGGAAAGCGGTGAATCTGATCCTGAGGAGTGTCCAGCGCCCGCTGTGAGTCCCAAACGCACCGCCATCACAACAACCCACAGCTCCAGCCCCTTCCCCTCTGGTCCTCCTCGCTGGCTCCTGCCCCCTCCCCCGTGATACCCCTCCTCTCCCCCATGGCTCTTCCCCCGTCTTTCCTACGAGCTCTCTCCCCCCCCTACCCTCCTCCCACCCACCCACATGCCAGCGCGGCCATAGCTGCTGGAGCTTCTGGGCCGATCCGAGGACTGGCTCTGAGGGCGCCGACGGCTGATGCTCCTCCGGGGCACACGAGAAGGGAGAGGAGCAGCAACCTCGAGATGGGGGAGGAGAGGGGATAGGGGGAGGGGAGTAGGGAGGGGAGAGGAGTTATGGAGGGAGAGAGGGAGTGACTGAGGGTAGGGGAAAGGAGAGGGAGAGAGGTGAGGGAAGGATTGGGGAGGAGAGGGGAAAGAAGAGGGAGGGTGAAGAGGAGAGGGAGAGAGTGCTAGAGATCAGGGGAAATGAGCTGCGCCTGTGCAGTTGGGAGCTATGGGCGAGTGATGGAATATTGCGTTGGGGCCAAGCCTCCTGTGACAGGGACCCAACGGGTCCCACTTAGTCTAGTACAATATAAAAGTGATATTAGCTGCAATTTTACAAAACATCGGTTAGACCTTACTTTAGAATTTAGTCTTCAGAGATGCAGAGCGGAAACAGGCCCTTCGGCCCAGCGAGTCCGCGCCGACCAGCAATCACCCCATGCACTAACCTTTTTATTTATTTATTTATTAATTTATTTATTCCGAACAAGTAAAGATATTAAAGACATTAATAGTAACAAAATCGAAATTATCAAACAATTGGACATTACAATCAATATTTACAAAGCAATGAAAAGAACAAAAGCAAAGTTCCAATGTGTCTGTACAAGCTCAAAAAGGAGTGAGAAGAAGAATAACTTATTAAATCTCACCCCTTTTCCCCAACACTTCTACCATGTTTAAAAATCAATTAATTAATAATAATAATACTACCCTAGGCAATTTCCCATAATACCTAGACATATATATACATACAACTATTATGCACATACAAACTTCATATCTGAAGTACCCAAACATAAGTAAACAATAGTAAAGCAATAGATAAACATTAACCCCCACTTGTCAACCATCCCCTCCATCCCTGTACCCCTTGAAAATTATTTTTTTATATATCATTTTAAAATGATTCATGTTTGTGCATTGCTTTAATTCCCCGTTCAATTTATTCCACACTCCTACTCCACAAACCGAAATACAAAAGGTTTTTCTAGTCGTACGGACTCTTTGTTTCTTAAAGTTAAATATTCCTCTTAAATTGTAACCCCCCACACGCTCGTTAAATAATTTTTGAATGTTTCCAGGTAAATTTTTATTTTTGGCCCTAAACATTATCTGAGCTGTTTTGAATGTAACCAAATCTTCTAATTTTAATAATTTTGACTCTAAAAATAATGGATTCGTATGACCCAGATACTTAGCATTATGGATAATACGAATTGCTCTTTTTTGCATCATGGTTAATGAGTGTATCGAATTTTTATAGTTATTACCCCAGACTTCTGCACAATAATTTATGTAGGGTAAAATTAATGAACAATAAAGAATACGGAGTGATTTATAATCCAGACCTACACACACTAAGGACAATTTTACAACCACCCAAGTCAGTTAACCTACAAACCTCTTTGGAGCGTGGGAGGAAATTGGAGAAAACCCACACAGTGGCAGGGAGAACAGACTGCACCTGTAATCAGGATCGAACCTGGGTCTCTGGTGCTGTAAGGCAGCAAATCTACTGTTGCACCAGTCTGCCGCCCCTTGAAGTATTGTGTGTAGCTCTGGTCCCCACAACATAGGAAGGATGTGATTTCAGTGGAGAGAATACAGAAGCGATTTAGCAGAGGATTGCATGGATTGAGCAGTTTAATTATGGGGAGAGACTGGGAGATCTGGCATGTTTCCCCCTGAAGCAAATAATAAAGATATCTAAAATAGTGAGAAGCATAGATAGGGTTGAATCATTTTCCCTAGCAGGAGTATCAAAAACAAGAAGGTTTAAGGTGAAAGGAGTTTTAGAGGAGATTTTTGGGGCTTGTTTTTTTCCCTCACAGAGTGGTTGGCCATTTGGAATTCACTGCCAGAGGAGTTGGTTGAATCGAATACAAATACTATGTTCTTGTGACATTTAGACAAGCACTTAGAGGCAAGGCATAGAAGGATACAGTCATTTGCAGGACAAAAATGAAACCAATAATGTTTTGGAATTAGTTAAAGAAGAAAGTTGGAAGATAAATCACTTCTTCTTCTTGAGTCCAGACACAAGATTAGAAGTTGTTCACCAGAGCTGAACACACTTCTCGGCATCTGCATACAATGGTGTCTGTCTTGTCGCTTCTTGTGCGTGGTGGTGGTGGAAAGATTGGTGGAAACAGGGCCGCGACGTGAACGCTCTTTCCTTGACCCCGATAAATCACTGATATCACATGACAAACTTGTTATAAACTGTTGTAAAAATGTGTGGAAATTATGTGAATTCCCCTAAAGATTACTTCATTGATTTAAGTCGGGGTGGATAATTACCCTGTAATTCCCATCTGCGAGGTAATAGTGGATCAAAGCAAATCTCCATGGAAAATATGGGGTTACATAACAATGTGTCATAATCCCACTCTCGTCCACATCACTGTAGGAGTCCTTCAGATTAAATGCGCCTTTGCAATAGTATGTGCTCCCAAAATTAAACATTACATTTTCTGGAATTTTCTATTGTATTATGCAGTTAATAAATAGGGTTTATGCTATGCTTATGCTATGCTAGCATTTATTTCAAGAGGGCTAGAATACAAGTACAGGGCTGTAATGCTGAGGCTCTATAAGGCACTGGTCAAGCCGCATTTCAAGTTCAAGTTACATTTATTGTCACATGCACCAATTGGTGCAGTGAGATTTGAGTTACCATACAGCCATATAAATGAAAATAACCCAATACACGATAGAATTTAACATGAACATCCCCCACAGCAGAATCAACGTTTCCCACTGTGAGGGAAGGCAGTAAAGTTCAGTCATCTTCCTCATTGTTCACCCGTGGTCGGGACCTTTGAGCCCTCCGCACTCGCCGCTACGGACAGCCCGATGTACAGGCCCTCTCGCTGGGATGATCTGAGCTCTGACGTCGCAACGGAGGAACTCACTGAGCGGCTTGGAGTTTCTGAATCGGCCGCTTCCTGCCAGAGATCGCGGCTCCCGAAGTCCACAGGCCGAGCTGGGCAGAGCTCCAGCACTGGCGACTCCCCGGCAAAAGATCCCAGGCATCCGCAATGTTAAAGTCAGCACCCGCGGCTAGAAGCTCCGCAAACCACAGCTCCACGGTGTTAAAGTCAGCAGGCCCAACACTCCGGAGCTCCAACATAGGCGTGAGCAATTTTGGGCTCTTTATCCGAGGAAGGATGTGCTGGCTCTGGAGAGGGTCCAGAGGAGGTTTACAAGAATGATCCCAGGAGTGAGTGGGTTCACATATGATGAGCGTTTGACGGCACTGGGCCAGTATTCACTGGAGTTTAGAAAAATGAGGGGGGACCTTATTGAAACATACCGAATAGTGAAAGGCTTGGATAGAGGGATGTGGATAGGATGTTTCCACTAGTGGAAGAGTCTAGGACTAGAGTTCATAGCCACAGAATTAAAGGATGTTCTTTTAAGAAGTAGACGACGAGGAGGGAGGTGAATCTGTGGAATTATTTGCCACAAAAGGGTGTGGAGGCCGTCAATGGATATTTTTAAGGCAGAGATGGATAGATTCTTGATTAGTACGGGAATCAGGGGTTATGGGGAGAAGGCAAGAGAATGGGGTTAGGAGGGAGAGATAGATCAGCCATGATTGAATGGCGGAATACAAGTCTGAATGGCCTAATTCTGCTTCTATCACTTATGACATGTAATGGAAGAACATCTGAGATATTTCAGAGCCTGTATATTACTAAAGAAGAGATTGGCAATGTCTGGAATGCCTGAAGAAGGGTCTCGGCCCAAAACATCACCCATTCCTTCTATCCAGAGATGCTGCCTCTCCCGCTGAGTTACTCTCACATTTTGTGTGTATCTTCAGTGTAAACCAGCTTTAGCAGTTCCTTCCTCCACAGATAGCTTGTCAGCCTCTGCCTCACCCCTCCCTCTTCACCTCTTATATTTGCCATCTCCCCTCTACACTCCGTCTTAATGCAGTTTCAATCCGAACACCACGGATGCTGCCTGCACTGATGAGTTTTTCCAGAATTTTGCTTTTGGGTCCAAATACAACTGCAGTCTCTTGTGTCACTTATTCCCTACTCCCTTGTGAATGCACCAACCTTTGTTAAATGTACGAATGCTAATTAGTTCACCTCCACCTGCAGCAGCCATTTTTAGATTCTCCTTATCGTCTGAATTAAGTCATTTCTCAAAATCTTTATTTAACCTGGTAGTGACAATTGTGCATTTACTTGCAGTAGGTGGTTTACTGGAGAAAAAAACAATGGGGTTTGAATAAGAACCTTAGATGAATAGTTTGCAACTTTGAACATATTTAAACTCAAAATGTCACTGCTCAGCACATTAGCAAGGTTAAAAAGAGCAAAAGATAAATCAAGGATTGAAGTTTACGCACAGGCAGTTCGTAGGAGAGACAAGGATACAGCTCTAAGATGACTTTGTGGGTGGATTGACAAATTATGTAATAAGATTTGAATTTACTGCAGGAATCAGAAATGAAGAGAAATGTGTAGAATATTTAGTATGAATAAAATAGAACAATATTCAGTACACCAATTATTCAAGCTGTATCCATAGCCAACAAGAACATAAGACAATTGGAGCGAGAGTAGGCCACCTGACCTCCAAAACCTGCCCCGTCATTCTCCCAGGCATTAAACCTTCTTCTATGTCAATTCCCCATAGCCCTCAATTCCCTAATCTTCAACAAGTTATCCACCTTCTCTTTATATACTCCCAGTATTGAAGTACTCACCTCCACAACCCACTAGGTAGAAAGTTCCAGAGATTCACCATCTTCTGTGAGGGAATAGGAAAAAATGTGCACACCTAAATTTTAAATAACTCCTTCCTTATCTATTCAATATATCCCCATATTCATGAATCTCCCATTATTTTCGCTTTTACATCTACCTTGTCATGTTCCCTCGGGATCTTTAGGACTTTTAGGATGCTTCATTAAGATAATTTTCCAATGCAGTTAATTCCAAGTTAAACAAAAGAATGACATTTTGCAAACAAAAAAATATAATAAATTGGCCGTTCTAGGCATGACAAGCCTGCTTTGTAGTTGACAAACCTGTTTTGTTTCTTTTATAGGACAGTAAAGAAAGACTGTTAGATAATCCCCAGATTTTGATAATGTGTTCACAGTATTAAATTAGGTTTTACTGAGGATTAAATCAGAGCTTGCTGTTGAAGGAAAACTGAAAATAAGTATTCAGATACACAAAAAGATTTTGGCCATGGTGTATTCTTTAGTTGAATCTTTAAGCAAACACTGACTGGCATTTGATTACCATTTGAATTTGGTAGATACAAGATACAAGATACATTTATTTGTCACATGTGCCAGTATGCACAGTGAAATCTGATTACCATACAGCGATACAATAAAAATAAAGATCACAACACACGATAGAGTTCAACATAAAAACATCCCCACACAGCAGAATCAAAGTTTCCCACTGTGAGGGAAGGCACCAAAGTCAGTCCTCTTCCTCTAATGTTCCCAATGTTCACCCGTGGTCGGGGCCTCCCCGAGCCCTCCGCAGTAGCCACTACGGGCGGCCTGATGTTCAGGCCTGCCCGCCGGGGTATTAATAAATATATTTGGAAATGATTTAATGTGATTTAAAACAGTTGAATGGCATTATTTCAATATCAATCTTTCTTACTTTAGTTCAAACACATTAGTGCATCAAAATAGAAAGTTGTATGACTGAATTCAGAAAGCTGGTAACGTTTGTGCTGATAGCTGATAAAATTACCATGGTAGCCACTGAATTGTAACACCACCCATAACCTATTTAGTTTAGTTTAGTGACACAGTGCAGAAACAGGCTCTTCGGGCCACCGAGTCCGCACTGACAAGCGACCCCCGCACATTAACATTATCCTACACACACTAGGGACAAATTAGATTTATACCAAGCCAATTAACCTGCAAACCTGTACGGCTTTGGAGTGGGAGGAAACCAAAGATCTCAGAGAAAACCCACATGGTCACGGGGAGAACGTACAAATTCCGTTCAGACAGCACCCGTAGTCGGGATCAAACTCAGGTCTCCAGTGCTGCAAGCACTGTATGGCAGCAACTCTACCGCTGCACCACCTTGCCGCCCTATTCTAATGAAAAATATTTGATGTAAAATACCACGGTTCTCTCTCCAGAGTTGTTACATGATCTGCTGAGCATTTCCAGTATTTCTACATTTGACCCCAGAACCATGCTATATGGTCAACTTCAATCAGATGGGGAATAAATGCACCTTTTCATGTGGCTGCATATCAGGAATATATTTTTAATTTGGCACCAAACCACTGATCATTTATTAATGCCGGAGTCAATGTTATCTTTAAATCTGATATTTTGCTACCTATATTTGAAGGGGCCACGTGGAAAGACAGTTTATGGACAAGCACATGCAGAGTCCTGCTTGGGAGATTGTACGGCTGCATTCATGTGATCTCTACCCTTTTCATTTTGCAACCTTTGGTTCTAAAAATGCAATTTTCATTGTGGATAAAATTAAAAGAATGCTTTGTAATGAGAGGTGCTGTGTAGAACTAAGGTTTGAATAGTAATTCTTGTGAATTTCAGAACTTCGCATAAAATATCAAACAATGAACAAAGTATAGAAGCTGTCTCCTATCAACCAAATGACTACATTTTTACTAAAATGAAAACCTTCACATGAGATTAACTTTTTGACATCAACCTGAAAAATATCTGCGTATAAATTTGCTAACGTTGAATGGTAATCGTGCTATGCAGTTGTTACCTGACATTTGTCCTAAGTGTACTCTCAGTCCTGTACTCTTAACACTTGGTCATGTCTGGGTTTACTTTCCCAGTGGTTCAGCGGGTAGACCTGTGTAGAGGGATGGAGAAATAAACAAACCATAGTGCCAGAGACCTGGACTTGATCCTGACCTTGAGTACTCTCTGTGTGGAGTTTGCACATTCCCCCAGTGACCACCTGGGTTTCTTCCAGATACACCAGTTTCCTCCCACATCCCAAAGATGTGTAGGTTTGTAGGTTAATTGGTTTCTGTAAATTGCCCCAAGTGCTTGTCAAAGTGAGTTAATGTAGAATTATTATGAAAGGATGATCACTAGCCAGGATATTGCCATAAATGCCATTAGTGCCTTTTCATGCCTTTTTTGATGATTTCACCAAGTAATGCCTTTTTCATGATCAAGTGCCTAAATCAGCCTTTTTTTGCTGTTTTGCTAAAAGGTCGTGCTATTTTCTCTAGTTGTACCGTGATTACAATGATGTTTTCTATGTTAACACGTTAATATTAATGTTATTATTAACGTGTTAACAAAGTTTAAATTACAAGATAATTTCCACCACCGGGGCGAAACCAGGGGCGCCACCGTCGGTCGTTCATTCATTCGTGCCGCTGCCCACTGGTTCAGTCTTCTCCAAAATCTACTTACTGCTTCCAATTTTGCAAACTTCCCACAAGCTACCACTTCCCTTGAGAAACGAGGCGAAACATTAGTGAATAACTTGCAGGTTTTCAACAAAGAAACTGGCGATGTAGGTAAAGACTTACAAGGAAAATGTGAGAGGGGATTTTAGCTAACAAAGATCTTGAAGAAATACAAAACATAGCCAAAGTTCTCAAAGGTAGTTGTAATGCACAAGATATCAACATGAATATAGAGTCTGTAGCTTGTTTCGGGTATGCACCAGTGACCTCAGCTGAGGTAGAAAGAAGTTTTTCACAACTGAAGCATATTCTGTCTGTCAGACGGCATAGTTTCACACCAGATAATTTGAAAAAAAATGCTAGTAATTATGTGCAACCAGGCAACTTTGGTAATTTAATGTAGCATACCGTTATATTTTCATTTTTAACCATATTTTGGTGGTGGAAATAAATGTCTTTTTATGCCTTTTTCTGTCAATAAATGCCTTTTACGTACCTTTTTGTCATTTTATTATGTCCTTTTGCCTGCCTATTTCAGAGTTTTTTAGTGCCTAAACATCCTGGCTCTAGTGATCAATATTTAATGTGGGCAATGTGAGCAGAAGATCACTTTCCATGCTGTATCTTTCAAACAGTCAATCAATTATATTTTGCCAGTGAAAAATACCATCTCAACATATTCAGTAAAGTGTCTTCTCATTTCCCTAATTCCACCCCCGTTTACAATTTTGGGCAAAATAATTCACTTTCAGGCCATCTCAATATTTTCCCATTTCAAAGACAACAACAACAACATCAAGTCAAGTCAATTTTATTTCTATAGCACATTTAAAAAACAACTCTCGTTGACCAAAGTGGTTTACATTGATGGAGGTACTAACGTTATACAACATTGGTTCATAGATTAAGTACATCCATAAATACATACAGCTAGTCCTCCCTCATAACCATTTGCTCTGTAATCAAACAGAAGGCAGAAAATGTAGCTTTAGAGAAAGTCAAATTTGTTTGATATGGAGATTTTCTGAAGGTTTATTGAATATTTTTTCAATGTTTACTCATTATTACACATCTTGTGCGAATAACAGCAGTACTGGCAAGTAAAATTCTGGTATTTTAAGTAATACCTCTTTCTAAACCTAAAATCAGTGGAGAAAAGTAGAGTATTTAATAAGCCTTTAACTTACTAAGCACCACAGAGGTAGGATGGTATTGCCAGGAAAGGCCACAAAGAGAATAGATTTTAACAAGAAACATTTGCTAACACATCAGGCAAATTCCTTCTCTTTTGCTACTGAAATGACTGGTCATCTAATATTACCCCTATAAGGAGGACGTGCTATAACAAGTCATCATCAAGGGTCCTTAATATTAAACTCAGCCAGATATATGTTACATTAGCTTCCACCAGACTAAATGTGTACCTATAAAAAAAAAAAAGACTTAATGAAGTAAATATACCAGTAAGTGTAGGTTTCTGACAGCATAGAATATTGGATGACTTATGACAGAGATTAAGACCAATCACCTCATCCTCCCAGCAGCATAAACAGCTATGCCTCTTTCTCTAATATTTACTTCCCTCATGATGGTAATTTCTCCAATTAACCATGGTTGCTAATTCCATATACTAACCATTCAGCAAAATGAGGTCTCTTGAACTCCTTCATATATTAATTTGTATCAAAAATATTTATGACTTTTACCATTTGGGATTTGTGGCGGCCAAATGACAACCTATCAGCAAAGACGTTTTCATACTATTGATGGATTTGACATTTTTATTACAATTTCTGCATATGGTTAGCTCACTGATTCCATCTAGTGGTCATTGTGTGTGCATCATCAACTTGCGCAATATTACGAGAACACATTTCTATTTAAAATGTGTAGGAAGGAACTGCAGATGCTGGTTTAAACTGAAGATAGCCACAAAAAGCTGGAGTAACTCAGTGGGACAGGCAACATCTCTGGAGAGAAGGAATGAGTGACATTTCGGGTCGAGACCCTTCTTCATAGTGGTCTGAAGAAGGGTCACGACCCGAAACGTCACCCATTCCTTCTCTCTAGAGATGATGCCTGTCCCGCTGAGTTACTCCAGCATTTTGTGTCTACCTTACTGATAGTTTATTGATTGGTATACATTAATATGTAGCATTCTTGCATTAATGTGCCTATAAAGCTGCAACAAGCACGAATTTCAGTGTTCTGTTCCTGGTACATATGACAATTAAAGATTCTTAACACACTAGAACAAATCAAAAAGTAGGACTTCAATGAATGTCAACAAACATATGCAATGACACAAAGTACTGGAATAACTCAGCGGGTCAGGCAGCATCTGTGGAGAGTATGGATTGGTGATGTTTGGAGTTGGGACCCTCTTCAAATCTATGTTCTCCGGTGATGCTGCCTGACTCGCTGAGTTACTCCAGCAGTTTGTGCCTTTTTTTTGTAAACTAGCATCTGTAGTTCCTCGTGCCGCAAAATATTCTTGTTTTTTTTAGGGACCAACATATCTGTATGTTGAAGAAGAATGCAGACACTTTACCAATAACATGACTAGCTTAAATATCCTTCATGCCAAAATAAACTAATGGATAGTAAGCTTTAAACGCATGAAAGGAGCATGCAAAAATGTGGGTCTTGACATAATCTGTGGCAAACTGTTTAAATAGGAGTCTCTTGGGACAGGTTTAAAAGAGAATACCAGAATTTAGACGCCAGTCCCCAGGATAACATTGCCAATGTGAAAAACTCAAACACAAGCCTAAACCACAAACCAGCAGTTTTAGTGTTAAGTGTCCATCACAAATTAAGAAAACAATCACTTTCACCAAATCAATCTTAACTACCTGGGTGAGAATTTATACGCAAATTGTCACATTGAATCATTGTTTTGATTTCCTTCAATAGTAATAAATTATCAGGATACACTTGATGCCGATACATAGAATGTTGACATAGACGGTGGCCATTCAGCCCATCAAGTCCATGCTAGCCCTCCTACAGGGCAATTTCAATTCCATTTTTCCTTTTACTACCCCACAATTTGCCCATCATCACCCCCCTCCCCCTTTGATTATTTTGCTACTTAGCTGCACAAAGGTTAATTTACAGCAGCTAATTAATGAATGATCACATCAAATCAAAGGCACTCAGGGAATTCCCATATGGTCATATAAAATATATACAGTAGATCCTCTTAGAGATTATTCAGGGGTTATAAAATTATACGGGAGCAGAAGCCATTAATTCAAAGCAAGAACCAGTTTTAGAATATCTGTTCTAATGTACATTGAAAGCAATAATCGGTTTGAATTTAGGATAGCTTTTTAAGCAGACAGGCTGTCTACTAAGACAATTGAATATGTTAATTTGGCATAATAATAATAATAAACTTTATTTCGGACTCAAGGTCCAGACAAGGGACAAGGGACACATTACATAAAAATACATTACATGTAAAATCACCATAAAATACATATCAAATCTAAATATGTCACTTATAAAAGCATCATAAATTATTTATTAAAAAAAACACAATACATGATTTTAAATCCAGAATAATAAAGAATGATCAAAGTCCTACAACGAGACAGCGATACCAGTGTCTCCACAACTGGGATTCATAGCGTGTAGTGCTAAACATTATGCTTGACAAAGCCACGATAATCACATTTTTTGAGTAATTTATCCTGCAAATGAATTTATACGTATGATTTCTTAGGATAGCTACTAAAGTACTGACTCCTGCAGCCACAAACATGTTACTAGCACTACACCATCTAGGTTTCCTTAGCAGTGTTCTCATGGCATCGTTATAGGCCACCTTTACTCTCTGCAACCTTGTCTTTCCGTAGTTTGACCACAGGTGCGTAGTATAGAGTGGTGTGCAATATGCTCCAAGCAGCGACATCTTCACCACATCTGTACACGCACCAAACTTACGCAAGAAAATATTCGCCTGTACATACAGCATACGTCGTTGTCTATAAATATCCTCATCATCTGTCATTTGTTCTGTAATAAAATGCCCAAGATATTTTACCTTATTACAGACACTGAGATTATTGTCAGACATTTTAAAATCAGGAAATTTTAGACATTTATCCTCTTTGGTTCTACAGATCATAACAGCACTCTTACAAGCAGGCACGTGCCGTGAGTGATTACTCAGGGTAGGCAGTCAGTCGGCTTTTATTAAAAAAAACTTAAACCGCGCATGCGCAGATTGTTCTCTCCATAAAAATAAAATATAAAAATAAAGACAGTAACAATTCAATTTGCCCAAGGCTTCCAAGTCTCCTTCATTCTGAATTACTGAATGGGTGGGGGGTGAAGGGTGATGACAGGTGGAGAGATGGTGGGAAAAACGGGAGTACAGGGAAAAGTTGAATCAGTTGCCATCTTATTGAATGACAACACTTGTTCAAGGGACCAATTGGGGTGAGAGTTCCTTTCACAGCGTGTGGAGAGTCTGTGCCAGGGGTAAAGTGTCGGGGAGGGCAGGAGTGTTGAGAAGGAGGGGGTTGGGGATAATGCCAGTAACTCGCTCACTCACTGCTGCCGCGGCCTCTGGGCGCGGAGCCACCGCATTGTAGCCGGGGATAGAATCAGCTCGGGTGACTGCGAGCAGCCGCCGGGACCCGACAGCAGAACTGGCCGCCACTTCAGCGCCTTCTGCCGGCCCGCTCACCTTTGGCAGTGCTCTCCGTCTGAACACCTCTCACCTGCCGCTCGCCGACTTCACTCATGTCAGCCGCTTCCCGCAAATCCTTAAATTCCCACAGCCGAGTAACCTCAATCGCGCTGTCGGAATTTAAGGATCTGCGGGAAGCGGCTGACATGAGTGAGACCAACGAGCGGCAGGAGAGAGGTTTTTAGATGGAGAGCTGCCAGAGGTGAGCGGGGGCCGGCAGAAGGCGCTGAGGTGGCGGCCGGTTCTGCTGTCCGGCCCGGCGGCCGCTCGCAGCCACCCGAGCTACTTCTAACCCCTGGCCTTAATGCGGTGGCATTGCACGCCTCCGTGCAAGGAGCGTCGCAAGTGGCATGCTCCCGACCCCCTCCTTCACAACACTCTTGCCCTGCCCGCAACTTTACCACAGGCCAGACTCCCCAAACGCTGTGAAACTCTCCCCACCCCGGGAAATACGGTATTTAAAAACATATAGCACCAAGAAATGTACTGACCACATTATTGGTACATTCTTCTCTCTTTGTTTCTTAAGATACTTCAGATAATGGCAATCCATATTTGAAAACCCCGCCAAGAAACTAGCGCTGTGCATGTGCAGTAGGCTGCTGTGCATGCGCAGTACTGTAAAGACAGAATTTCAGCTGCCTTCAGCTCCCCTTGAAATTGACGGCTTGAAGCAGCGCTGACGGCACGTGGGCTGCACAGACCTTCGCGTGTTGCAAGTGCTGCGAATGAAAGGCACGGAGAATTATGCCTACCTAAGTCATCGATCTCTTAGATAGGCATAATTCTCCCGTGCCTTTACTATTTATATTTAGTAATTACCATTTTATAATTTTAGTCGTGCCCGCTTACAAGCATTATATTTAATATCATGTTCCACACCATACACAGAACATATAGTAAGGAGCTGCTGGAGACTAGCGCTAGATGGACTAAATACCACAAGATCATCTGCATACATAGTATGGTTCACTAAAATATTACCAATCATGCACCCAGTATTACAGGCTTTCAATTGCTTGGACAGATCATCAATATAAAGATTAAAAAGGACTGGATACAAAATTCCCCCTTGTCTAACACCATTGCTAACCCCAAATGGAGCTGAGACCCTATTGCATTTTATTTGCATAGTCTGGTGGGCATACCAGAATTCTCACAATGTATTTAGGCACTCCTCTTTGACTGATTTTAACAGCTTTCTATGATTAACACAATCAAAGGCTTTGGAAGCATCAATAAAGCACGTAAGAATTGAAGAGTTTTTGCCGCTATATTTGTTTACAATCTCCTTTAGGGCATATATGCACAAGTCAAGCCATGTTTAGCTTTAAAACCAAACTGGTTATCTGTGGAGTTAACAAACTCATTTACTCTATCCAGCAGAACTCTTTCTAAGACTTTTGACGATAGATTGGCTAAAGCTATGGGCCTGTAATTATTTAGGCTGCCTACTTTACCAGCTTTGTTCTTAATGACCGGCACTAACAGAACAGACAACATTGAGTCTGGTAACAAGCCATGAATCATTAAGCCAGTAAAGCAAATAGCAAGGAGAGGAGCTATCCTCATACTCGCATACTTAAGATGTTCAGCAGAAATATGATCCAGGCCACTTACTTTGTTGTTGGACAGCTTGTTCATGGCATGATACACCTCACGTGACATAATCACCATTGAGTCATTACTCTCAATATTGTCCATCCTATACAAATCACCTTGGACACAATTGAATAAAGTACTATTATGTTGTTGCCATAACTCCGCGATATTAGCTGATCCGGAGATTCCATCTACAGTGCATGGTAGAGATGTTTTGCAACTGTTAAGAGCTCTCACTTCTTTCCATAATTGTTACTAAGCAGCTTCTTAGCCATGGAATCAGACCTCATAGCTTGCTCATTTTTACAGATGAAGTGAACAGCACACTTATATCTTGCATTAGTGAGCTTCTTGTACTCAAACACAGACCCGTCTGGGTCTATCTGCCATGATTTAGTGGCTTCACAGGCTTCAGCATGATACTCAGCTACATACTTATTCCAACCAGGCCTGATGTTATGTGTCTTATTCTTATGCTTGCAGTAGGGCTTACTGCCTACATATAAAGTGCTCACTATATCATTATACATGGAGCAGATATCTCTCCTATGCTTCATATCCTTACAATTAACATTACTACAAAAAAATGGCAGTTTCTCTTGACGAGTAAAAACTTTATATCAACCCAGTAACTCAGTTTAAAAGGCAACAAAAGACTCCACTCAGTGCTTGCAGGTAGATAATTCACGGACCCGTTCCAAGGTTTAAACTTATGGTTTACAATGCTGCAAGAGTTTGTAATAGCAGAGAACATGTGAAATCTAAAGGATGATGAAACTTGTTCCCAGAGTCATGCAATTATATGTAATTACATTCCTTTTGAAAATACTCCCCACATATTTAATCAAATTGCTTACTTGTTTCCTGACAAGTTATCAATGTCTTGCCTTTCTGCTGAAGTTTTTCTTTTCAACCAGGCAAAATGTGTATTTTCCTTTTCTATTGCATAAAGTCTACAACTAAAAATTACATTAGATCCTGGTCCAAATAGTATTATTGGCATCAGCACTGGCAATGATTCATCACCACCATTGGAAGCTTTTTTCCACCATTAAGGACAATACTACAGCAGTAGTGCAGGATATTACAGATGATTCACCCAGTGAGGCCACATGAGTGGAGCTGAGAAATAAAAAGGGGACAATCACCTTGTTGGGAATGCATTATAGGCCCCTAAATACTCAATGGGAATTAGAACAAATATGCCAGGAAACATAGAAAATAGGTGCAGGAGTAGGCCCTTCGAGCCAGCACTGTCATTCAATATGATCATGGCTGATCAACTAAAATCAGTATCCCATTCCTGCTATTCCCCCATATCCCTTGATTTCGTTAGCCCCGAGAGCTATATCTAACTCTCTCTTGAAAACAAATTGTATACAGTTGCATGACAAATAGGGTTGCTGTAGTAGGGGGGTTTTAAGTTTCCCAATATAAACTGGGACTGTCATTGTACCTAGGGTTTAAATGGGGTGCCATTTGTCAAATGTGTTCAGCATAGTTTCTTCAGGCAATATATAGAGGGTCCTACAAGGGAGAGGGCAAAGCTTGATCTGCTCTTAGGAAATCGGGAAGGGGAAGTGACTGAAGCGTCTGTAGGACCAGCAACATTGTTTTATTCATTTTAAAATAGTTATTGTTAAAGATAGGGCAGGCCCACAAGTTAAAAATTGTGATTTGGGCCAAGGCCAACTTTGGTGGTATTAGACAGGAACTTGCTAAAGTTGATTGTAGTAGGTTGTTTGTGATAAAGGAAAGTCTGGAAAGTGGGAAATTAAGGAAAATCCAAAGATATGTATAAATACATTAAGGGAAAGAGGGTAACTAAAGAGAGTTGTCCCCTGTGTGTGGAGCCACAGGAGATGGGCAAGGTCCTGGATGAGTATTTCTCCCGTTTTTACTGTGGAGAAGGACATTAAGACTGGGGAACTTGGTCCGTTGATGTCGAGGACAGTCCATATTACGGTCAAAGAGATGTTGGACATCCTAAAGCGCATGAAAGTAGATAAATCACCTGTGCCTGATCAGATATAACCAATGACACTTTGGTGTCTGTATTTTTAATCTATAAATATTCACAGAACCATTTGTTGTTTATTATGGGTTTTATAGAGTACTATGTTTACATATCTGTTGTGCTGCTGCAAGTAAAATTTTACAGTAATTGTTCCCTTTCAGGACATGACAATAAAACATTCTTGACGCTTGCTTGCAGGCGGGGCTGATAGGGGGAACAGCAAGAGAATGTTTCCCATCCTGAAGTATCTTGAACTGGGGCAGTGCAATCATTTCAGAATAACACGTTAACTATTTCAGATGGAGAAAAGGTGGAAAGTCTTTCTAGATGGTTGCAACTCATAATATATCCCAAATGGATGCAGACAGACACCAGTAAATCAAGGAACGTGGAGGCAATGTGATGCTGATACAACATTGGGTCAACCATAATTTTATTGAATATATCAGGCTTGAAGGTCTGATTGGCTTAGCCCCTGCTTACATTCTCAGAAATTTAAACTTTTATTAAACTTAAATAATGGAAAACCAACCACCGGCTTTACATCATCCAAAAAAAGTGTGCAACTTTCAACTTTGTTGGGGAAATAAAATTGGTCATATTGGTTAAACATCCAGACCAAATTTTATTTTCTCTAAAAGAGAGTGGTTACATTATCAGATTCTGAGTTACCATCTTAATTACAGATACAAATGTTTAAATACAGGACCACACACTGCAATTTAGAAATCTGTTTATACATTGTATATCTTACTATGAAAAAAATAATATTTTCAAAGCAAAAACACTATTTAACACAAACTAAGACACAAGATATCTGAAAATAATATTTTACAACTCAACTGATCTCACAAAATGCAACAGCAGTGCCAGTGCAAAATCTTAAAAAAAAATAATATTGGACAACCATCTAACAGCATGGTGTATAGTTTGTGGTTTTAACTGTGTAAAATTCAGAAGTAAAGTTCCAAAAAGATGAAGAATAATTGTATTATGGGGAAAGAGATCTGTGACTTGCACAGTGAGAATCAAAGGGAAAAGAACACGTCACGAGGAAAAGTGAATTATCATGCTGGATAATGCAATTGGTTGATCTTTCATATGCCGATAGCAAGAAGTTTATTTTCATTTCCGAGCGTAGGTTTAAGATCATAAATGTTCAGTCTTCACCTTCATGAGTTAAAAAATAGTTGGCCCCATGATGGACGACAGCTTTTCAAAGAATCTGCATTTTAAAATATATTGTCAATGATAAAATTAAGTTAGCGCATCCCCAGAAGCTGTCTGCTTTTTAGCTGATAATTTTTTTCCATTTCACATAATGCTCTGGCTCGCAAGTTGGCAGCCTGTAATCTTTTCTTCAGATCCAAGTTCTTTGGTTTATTAAGAAGTTGTTTTGTTACATCAGTTTCCTTAAAGTGAATGTTCTCTTTACTTTCTCCTGCAAAATGAACTTTCCTCTTCCCTGGTGAGGTTTCGGTGTCTATGTAATCATCTAATGGAGAAGCCAGAACAAATATTAAAACTTTGAAATATTTTGTAAGTTACATGGATTTCAGCTTCCAAACAAAGTAAGTATACGAACAAATTAATCCATTATCAATGCATAGTATGATCTAAGAGAAGGGTTTTGTTGGTATTTTTCCTGAATGGAGCACGAAGAAATGGAAAATAGGGACTGTGAAAACAATAATTATAATTTTCAGTGCAAATGCAGGGCTTTAAAGATGACATTTGTGATCCCAGCTACAAAGACAGATGTGTACAGCAATTCGTTCTTCCCCCGCACAATTAAAGCATGGAATAATCTCCACCCTACTATAGTTACCCAACCAGATGCAACTAAATTTAAAGTAGCTCTTTTTTCCCAATAACCCTTTCTGGCTTAAGTCCTCCTTCCACCACCTCCAGTTTAAATTCCATTTGGAATATTTTGGAGGACCAAGAAACCAAGAACCAAGACATTATAACAAGAAAATACATCAGAAATATAGTTTATTTCAAGTATTGCCACTTTTGCTTTCTTAATCTTTACTTTAGCAGGATAAATCAGACCACATATACAAATGAATAATTAAATGAAACTTCAAAAAGCTTAACCACCATGCATTTATTTATTATCCCCACTCATACCAAATCTAACATAGGAGATTCAAAAAAATTATATAATTGAAGCACAAATCCTTCATGTTCAAGTCATACAGTATGGAAACAGGCCCTTGGGCCCACTTGCCCACACCAACCAACATGCTCCAGCTATATATTAGTCCCACGCCTGAGTTTGGTCCATATCCCTCTAAACCTGCCCTATCCATGTGCCTGTCTAATTGCTTCTTAAATGTTACGATAGTCTCTGTCTCAACTACCTCCTCCGGGCAGCTCGTTCCATACACTCAACATCTTTTGCATGAAAGTTACCCCTCAGATTCCTATAAAATCTTTCACCTTACACCTATGCCTCTGGTTCTCGATTCTCCCATTCTGGGCCAGAGACTCTGTGCACCTACCCAATCTACTCCTCTCATGATTTTATACCTGAAACTTCTGCAGACAACTAATAAGCATTCCATATTTTTGTATTTAATTCCTTATTTCCTACATATGCAATGTTTTGCTATTCAAAACAATGTATTTCAAAACTAGTTCCAGCCGCCTTTATCTTGTAGAAATAAGTGTCTGCAGTTTTCACTTATTTTGGTTAAACTCAGGAAACTGATCAGAAAATAAAAACTAGGAAATTCAAATGTTTCATTAAAAATCAGAAGACATGTTTCATACACTATTAGCGGCTATTAAGTTAAAGGTTAATTAAGTACAAGTGCTGGGAGGTTTTGCTTACGGCACATACCTAATCGACCAACTGGCATCTTTATTTTTTGCTGTTGCTTCATCAGGGTGTAGTTGTTTAGTAAGCTCTCTGCTCTGTTCACAGAAACAAAAAAGATTTAATCATTTATTTATCATTTTACCATGCCGATAGAAAAGGAACTCTTTGCAAGATCTTATTCTGCTTAAGAAAATCCAACTTAATAAAATAAACTACAGAAAATGTAATCATATTCTAAAACAATTAAAATCTTTGCTGACATTTCAGTTCAACGTTGGAATGCAAGTAAAAACTATTAACATGAATATCCTAAAATTGTGCTCATTCATGTAGTGTTCCTACTTGCAGTTCTCTCCAGTGTGATAAATTCCATTGACACAAAGTTAAGTCTTAAAAATGAACGTTCTAATATATACCCTGAAAATCCTGTGCTTAGCGAGGTCTAAATGTGTTTATAATGTCAAAGTGATTTGTTATTAGACAGACTGTTTTGCCCTAATTTAAAAAAATATATGCATTGCACTTTGTTATACAAACATTCCAGATAGCAAATTTGAAACTTAAAAATAAAATGGCTTTCTCGTTTCTGTCAAAAGAATTCTATGTTACGATTAGCGGTTCATACTTCACTGTTGCTGTCCCCAAGGGAACCCATTGAACGCTCACATGTCAGCAGCCAGTGTCAGAAAAGGGGGAATTGCTACCAACAAACAGCTTAAATTTAGTTTAGGTTTGTATATACAGCGTGGAAACAGGGTCTTCGGCCCACCGAGTCCACGCAAACCACCCATACACCATCCTATACACTGGGGAAAATTTACAGAAGCCAATTAACCTACTAATCTGCACGTCTTTGGAATGCGGGAGGAAACAGACATCTGATGAAAACCCTTACGGTCACAGGGAGAAAATATAAACTCTTTATAGGATTGAACCCGGGTATCTGGCGCTGTGCCACTGCCACCATCCAGCAATATTATGGAGTTCTTCCCCAGTCCACCCTACCTACATTCTCAAGAAATTGTGCCGTTTCATCAATAAGAGCAAAATCCAGATAAAGATTTATATTAAAATGTCATGACAAAAAAGTTTAGTAAAATATTTGAATTCTAATTGTACAATGCTGTTCTAATGATATCCTACAGCCTCCATGAACACAAAAGTCGGATATAGATTTAACACAAAATATCTTCCCGTTAGCTGACTTGCAAGTGGGCGAGGGAATGGCATGAACTGTATTGAAAAGGTTTCATAGCAATGGAATGAGATTTGCAATAAAATGCTGGCAATTTTACACAGGAAGAGAAATGGCAGACATTAAGCAGGGATCCATTACCTAGAAAACTTTTCCTCTGCCAGCCTCTCTCGGATGCAAAGTTCTCGTTCACGTTCTGGAAAAATTTTAATTGAATGCAGCATTAACATTACTAGTAAAATTGCCATCTGTGATGGCAAGTTAATGGAATTGACACATGTGTACATGATTATAGAATGACGTTTTTTGGGGGAATTATTTGTTATACTTTACTCCTGATAAAGTCAATGATCTAGAAAATTAAATGTATTTTCTCTCTCTACAGACGCCTTCTAAACCAAATAATTCAAAATTTTACCAGATCCCTCAACACCCTAGACATCCAGCATCTGAACTCCTTTGCTTAATTCAGCAAGAAACAGGAGTAGAGAAAAGAACATGCATAATACATGATATTGATTTAGATCAAAACGCATAGAACTTGGTCACTGCATCCTGCCTTCCACCAAAAGACTAGCAGATCAATGAAAATGATTTGTAATTTCTCTAGGTGGCTGTAGAGCTAATAAAGAACACTCCAAGTAACGATCCAACAGGTTTATTAGCATATAGTAAAGTTACACTGTAAGTAGTCACCACTGTGACTACATCCCGACTAACAGACTAATGGCTGAAAGCGTTAGTAATATATGGTGTCTGTAAGGTAAAACCCAGACTGGATTATAGATCTGAGTGGTGTGTAACATGTGTGTGTGTGTTAGTATGTGGTAGAGCAGATCTACATCTTTCCTCTTAAGAAAATAATAACTACAAATACATATATGCGAGTACAACCAATTAAGTTTAACTGTTGTCTAATAAAATCAGCACTGGAGCAGGTTAAGCATAGTCTAAGGAAAGGTTTGTAAATGCGACCCACGCTCGTACGGTACAGGCTCGCATCTCCATCCTTCGCCGGCGAGAACTGTGAGACTGGGGGCTGATGGAGCACCGGAGACCCGTGAGACGGGTGAGGGGAGACCGGAGGGTGGGACACCGACGGTGGTGGCAAGAAGGCAGGATACCTGCTGAGCACAGACACCGCAAACGGAGTCGGGGGAGAGAGTATCAGTCATACGGTGACACAGTCCAGGAACATCTGGAAACGGGATCATAGGTTGCAGTTCCTTCACTGGTAGAAGGTGTTGACGGTTTCGCCGGTAAGTCCCTCCATTAGAATCGACCATGTACGAGCGTGGATGTGGTGCCGGGCTGCGGATTGTTCCAAGGCGTCCGTGACCCGTGTCAGTTTGAAGCCTTACAACTTGACCGCTTGCCAGCGGCTCGAGTGGCCTACTTGTTCTGTCCTACGAGTGGTTTTGAATCTCGCGCTAATGCTAAAGTTGTACTTGAATTACTGATGGCTTGAGAACCTGTACTGATGGCTTGAGAAGCTGTGGCTGTAGTAGTTGCTTAGGTACGGGCAGCGTGGTGCGGGTCTGCCTTGACATGAGGCGTTGGGCAGGAGACCCTAGCAATGTTTCTTAAGTTGAGCAAGTCCAGGTAAACATCAGATTTTGCCAAGTGTGATCTTTCCATCACCTGTTTAGAACTCCGGACTGCCCGCTCGGCCAGCCCGTTCGATTGAGGGAATTCAGGACTGCTGGTAATGTGACGAAAGTCCCATCGTTGGGCAAAATACTTGAAGCACTGGCTGGTGAACTGGCTTCCGTTGTCAGACAGGAGTTTCACTTACGCCTCGTGACTTGAAAAGTGTTGCGCTAGTTTTTGAACCACCACTGGTGAAGTGAGGCTGGGAAGCAGATCAATCTCAAACCAGCCCGAGTCGAACAGAACCAGGTATGGTTTACCACACCATTCGAAAATGTCTGTTGCCAGTGTGGACCATGGTAGGGCAGGGATTGGGTGAGAGAGAAGCAGCTGCTTGTGTTGATGGGGCATCAGGCTATTGCAGATCGCGCAAGCTTCCACCTTCTCCCGTATAAACTCAGTTATTCCTGGCCAGAAAAGCATGCTCTTGGCTCGAAGGATGGTTGCCTCAGTGCTGGGATGTCCCCCGTGTACCGAGTCGAAATATTTGTCTCGTAAAGCAGTTGGAACGACCGCCTTGTGTCCCTCGACAATCACACTGTCCTGGAGCATCAGCTCATCACGGACTGGGAAGTACGGGCAAATGGCAACCGGTACCTTGTGCTGTTTATCCGGCCAGCCATGCCGGATGATCGAGGACAGGGACTGTAGGGTGTCATCGGCTGCTGTTTGGGCAGCCAAGTCATCCAGGCAATCTGTGGGAAGGTGAGACACCATCATCATAATGTAGGTGTCGTTGTCAGTCAGTTGTTGCTCGCAGGTCTTGCGTGGGGCTCTGGATAGAGTGTTGGCTAAGTGCATGTCTTTGCCTGGTTTGTAAAGAAGGTTGATATCGTACCTTTGAAGCTGCATCATCATCTGTTGCAGCCGGGCAGGAGCAGCATGGATTGGCTTGTTTAGAATGCTGATCAGGGGCTGGTGGTCTGTTTCAACAGTCACAGTCTTTCCAAAAATAAAGTCGTTGAATTTCGCGCAGGCAAAGACCACTGCCAGTGGTTCCTTTTCGATTTGAGCATAGCATTGCTGGGTCTGAGACATCGTACGAGAGGCATATGCCATAGGTCTGTTGTCACTGGTGCTCTGAAGGCAGGCAGCACCCGATCCGTACTGGGAGGCATCACAGAGCGTTACCGGCAGTTTTACATAAAAATAAGCCAGAGTCGGGGCACAGGACAACTGCTGTTTTAGGGCATCGAATGCTCTCTGGTGTTGTGTATACCAGGACCAGGTTGCGTCTTTTTGTGTCAGCTGCCGCAGTGGTGCTGACAGTTCACTGAAATTCGGAATGAACTTACCTAGGTAATTCACCATGCCAAGGAATCTTTGTAAGCTGGTTACGTCTGTGGGAACCGGTAGTTCGTTGATGGCAATGATCTTGGAAGGATCTGGTTTGAGTCCATCACTGGTAAAAACGTGTCCCACATTCTTCATTTAGGATGCCACTCACCAGTCTGTCGCGGACAAGCTCGTCGCACAGATCTCCAAAACGACACCTGCTTGCAATGTGTTTTATGGCACTTATGTATGCCTCGACAGGCTCACCAGGGAGCTGGTTTCTTTGATGGAATTTGTTGCGTTCCATAACCATGTGGGTCCGAAGTTCACACAGGTGTCTGAACTTGTTCATTAAACAGACTGGGTTGTCCATAGTCTCTTCAGGGGTAATCACCACATTGTTGTCACCCATCAGAGCCGGGGCATAGTGGAGCCGCTCAGCTAGTTGGATAGCTTAAGATCCCGCAACGTTGAGAAGCACAGCAGCTATCTGCTCTGGGGGCGCTCCGCCAGGAGCAGCTCAAATGTAGACGTTGAAATCCCTCTCAAAAATCCGCCAACGCTCGCTGAGGACAGCATCGAAAACTAGGGGGTCGGGCTTCTTAAACGACTGTGCCATAATAAAGTGGGAAAGGGGAAAAAAAATACTGGGGAATAAAGAAAATAAATCCGATAAACTAGGAGCGGAATGGGTTCGAAAAACTCTGACACCATGTAGAGCTATTAAGAACACTCCACATAACGATCCAACAAGCTTATTAGCATATAGTAAAGTTACACTGCAAGTAGTCACCACGGTGACTACATCCCGACAAATGGACTAGTGGCTGAAAGCGTTAGTAATATATGGTGACTGTAAGGTAAAACCCAGACTGGATTATAGATCCAAGTGGTGTGTAACATATGTGTGTTAGTATTTGGTAGAGCAGATCTACAGTGACTACTCCACATTTTCATGTGATGTGAGAAAGAAAATACAAAGAAAAACTAAAGTTTCAAAGAGAATTAGACAGTCAAGAATCATACAGCATGGAATAGACCTTTTGGCATACTGAGTGCACACTGACAATCATGCATTCAATCTCACCAATCCTTTTTTCTCTCCACATACCCATCCATTAGCCCCAAACTCTACCACTTAATTACAGACAAGGAGTGATTTACAGTGGCTAATTAACCTATCAGAGCTCTGGGATGTGGAGGAAAGTGGAATACTGCAAAGAAAGCCACATGACCACAGTGAGATCAAGCAAATTCTACAAAGACAGCAATGAACCCGATGTCTGGAGCTGTGAAGCAGCAGCTTTACCAGCTGCACTACTGTTACACTCTTAAGTTACTCTGCAGCACACAGTGGCACAGCTGGTAGAGCTGTTGCATCACAGTACCAGACCTGAAGTTGATCCTGTTTTCAGGTGGTGTTTGTGTAGATTATGTACATTCTTTGTTTGACTGGGTAGGCTTCCTCCAGGTTCTTCGTTTCCCCACACATCCTAAAGATGCACAGGTTTGTAGGTAAGTGGGCCTCTGTAAATTGCCCCTCGTGTGTAGGGAGTGGATGAGAAAGTGGGATAACATAGAACTGGTGTGAATGGTGGACATGATCAGTGGGCTGAAAGACCCGTTGCCATGCTCTAGGTATTTCCATGCTGTATACAAATTACTTCATCCCACTAAAGAGTCAGCTTGTGGAAACAACCCACTAGTTTATTTTGCTGTGTGAATGCAATCTTCAATACCACCATTGTGGGGACACTGTTAGATGGTGGACCGAAGGGCAAGCCACGTTTTTAAATCAATCGGGAATTAGAATCTACCAAATGCAGGGAACGCACCTCAAACTCGTAATTGCATCCCCTTTCCAATTACTAATGTGCTTGAATAAATCAAATAAATCGTGAATAAATTAAACGGGTATAATTACGTTCAAGAAGTTCTTCTCGTTCTTTCAAGGCCTTCGCCCTATTGTGAAGTTGATCCTCTTTAAGTTTGAGTTCAGCCATCAGTGGGTTACTGTCCTGGAAATTATCATTATCCAGACATTTACTCCCTCTCCTTTCAGCTGAGATTTTGCGCTGTTCTTCAGCCACCAAATTTGCAATCAAGAAATGCTCCATTAGTTCATCCACAGTTGGCCTCAAGTAATCCTGGTTTACACATAAACACATTTACATTGAAAAAATGAATAAACAACACATTTAAATTGTAAAACATCATTGTAGGCCCAATTCTGTGGGAGTAGAAATCTTGAACGTGGCGATGGGATCACAAAACTGCACCCTCCAAATGGACTCCTATTATATCCCTTAAAATTACTTTATCCCTCTTAAGAAAGTCAGTTTGTGGAAATAACCCACTAGTTATTTTGCCGTGAATGAGATCTTCAATACCACTTCATTGTACTTGCAAACCAGATTTTTAAAACTATCACAGTTAAGAGTTCAAAAGTTCCACGCATTTGTTGAAATTTGTTGCTCGAGCCAAATGGTTCATCTGCACCCTTAAGAGAAGCAACCCAAGATCTCTACCCAATTCAACCTACCTACAATTTTAGTCACCCATAAAATGTCTTAATAGTCTCAATAAAGTCATTTGCTGACCTCCTTCATGAAGAGTGGAAGATATGCGATGTTGGCAAGTGAGATTTCAGTATTGAAGCAGGAAGCACAGTAACTGCTCATGATCCAAATTCATGATATTGTTTGATCAACAAAACAATATAAAGTGCATTCTCATTCCTAAATGTTCATGGGCTTGGTCAACCTCAGTGGGGCTAGAGCTTTATGTTTGCCTCCTGCAAGATTTCTGCTCATCTCATCTCACTAGTTGCCAATATCTCTGAAGATGTGTGCTGAACAAATTATATATTTTTTAGTGCAGGTAAAAAAATCAGATGCACAGGAGGTCCCAATCATACTGATGTGCATGCTGCTATAAGCTAGCATCCACAACCACTCACTGGCCACCAGCACCATCAAATCCATTGTCGCCACTTAGGATGCAGCTGTCATCGTCTACACTGTGCCCAACACATAGCACAAAACATCAGATAAAAGATCATAATATCATGTGATAGAAGCAGAATTGGGTCGTTCGGCCCATCAAGTCTACTCTGCCATTCAATCTTTACTCTGCCATTCAACCCATTTCTCCTGCCTTCTCCCCATATCCCCCGACACCCGAACTAATCAAGAATCTATCTACGTCTGCCTTAAATATATCCACTGATGGCCTCCACAGCCTTCTGTGGCAAAGAATTCCACAGATTCACCACCCTCTGACCACAGAAAGTTCTCCTTACCTCCTTCCTAAAAGAACATCCTTTAATTCTGAGACTATGAGCTCTAGTCTAGACTCTACCACTAGTGGAAACATCCTCTCCACATCCATTCTATCCAAGCCTTTCACTATTCTGTATGTTTCAATGAGGTCCCCCGATTCTTCTAAACTCTATGGAGTGTAGGCCCAGTGCCGTCAAACGCTCATCATATGTTAACCGACTCATTCTGGGACCATTCTTGTAAACCTCCTCTGGACCCTCTCCGGTGCCAGCACAACCTTCCTCAGATATCGTGCCTAAAATTGTTGACAATATTCCAAATGTGGCCTGACCAGCGCCTTAGAGCCTCAGCATTACATCCCTGTTTTTGTATACAAGCCCTCTCGAAATAAATGTTAGCATTGCATTTGTTATCTTTACTAAAGGAACAAATGAAAGCTATATTATAGGAGGACAAGCCAATACTAACCTTAAGATTTAACATTCTACCAAGGAGATCATTGAGGTCATCTGAGTAGCGAAATGGTATTCTTCTAAATTTGCCTTCCCTTATTTTCTCTGCTAATTCCTTCTGGTTAAATGCAGTGAAAGGTGGGCTTGAAAATAAAGTTACAAATTAAATCAACTCTTCTTTTGAAATATAATGCAGACAACAGGTGACAATGCACAAGCTAGAAATTTACAAAGGGGAAATTAGATCACGTGACAAGTACGTATGAAAAATGGCAATTCTGAAACAGTGCATTATCTAGCAGGCTGAGGGAGGACCTCACTGAGGTATAAAACATTATGATGGGCACAGGTTTAAAGGTAAGGAATAGGAAGTTTCGAAGGGATACGAGAAAGATTTGTTTTCCCCATGTAGACTGGTTGGAATCTGTAAAGCATTGCCTTAAAGTCCAAGTCTCATACAACATTTTAAATTGTATCTAGATGAGCACTTTAATCACCACAATCCAGAAGGCCATTGGACAGACACTGGGAAAAGAGACAAGCATGATTGTTGGCACAGAACTAGTGCGTGAAAGGGCTTGTTTCTGTGTTGAATTCTGCATTCTGCCAATAAACTCACTTGAACTTGAACTTGCTCCCACTCCTATCAGACTTCTGAACCAGAAATGGAAATAATCTTGCATCGAAAAAAGCACGGAAATCTACATTTGTGCATTTTTAATAATACCAGTATTTTTGAACTTTATTCCATTCTCATCCAATGTAGAGATTATAGCCTGAATCAGGCAGCACATTGAAAAAAATCTAGATATCCAGGATATCCTTCAAAAGGGTCTTAAAAACGACCAACCACTAACCCCATGGTCCTACATTTGATGTGCAAAAAGGCAAATAGAATGGTATTGAGAAAATAACTGCTGTGAGCAACCTATTGCTTCACCCTCTATACCTCAGCAAAACTGCTTTTACTCAAAGTCCCTGGCACATGAAGCCTGGCTCAATGTCAGCCACAATATATTCCAAGAGATTTGGATCATGGTGACAGGGAAATCAACATTTCACTTTTACGGTCCAAATTCATTTACAAAAGACACCAACATCAATGTTTTTGCCCCTATTCCTGTGTATATAACAGACCAATCCATAAATACAGATTGGAAATGTTCTTCTGTTGTTCATCCTCAACATCAGAAATTGGCCTCAAGATGTGACCTAATACAAAATGCTCCTTTCTGAATGCAGTCAAGTGGAGACTGCAGATGCGCATGTCTGCGCTTAGTTTCGTCGATGGATAGCAGGCCACAGCAGGAACACCGAATGCAGTGGACAAGGTTAGAGGAGGTGCAAATACACCTGTCTCATCAGGAAGAGCTGTTGGTGTCCCTAGATGGAGGATGTGTAGAGATAGGTGTTACGTCTCGTAAAGTAAAGTACCCAAGAAGGGGGTGGTTTTGGTGGGAAGGGATGAGTGACCCAAAAAGTTATGAATGGAGTGGTCTATGTGGAAAGTGGTGGGATTGGGAAGTTTATAATGGTGGGGGGGGGGGGGGTCACGTTAGAGATGGCAAAAATGTTGGAGAATGACGTGTTGGATGCAGAGACTGGCAGGGTGAAAGATAAAGACCTGGGGAACTCCATCCTTGTGCCGTCTAAGAGAGGGGGTGGGGAAGTGAAAGCAGAATTGCAGGATGCAGTGGCACAGGGGAAGGATCTATCCACAACAACACGAGGGAAAAATCACATTTACTGAAGAAAGAGGACATCTCAGATGTTCTAGACTGGAAAGATTCCTCTTTTGGGAGCAGTTGCAGCAGTAGCAGAGAAACTGTGAGTAATAGAGGCAAGGCGGGAGGAGATGTAGACACGGTAACTGTGGGAGTCAATGGAGTTAGTCGGTGGTCCGTCCCCTGTGATGGAGACAGAAATCAAGAAAGTGGAGAGAGGATTCAGGGATAGTCCAAGTAAATTTGTTCCAGGTGGTAGTAAAGTTGATGAAGTCAACGGTTCTGCACGGGTGCAGGAAACAGCTCTGATGCTTTGTCAATGTAGCAGAGAAATAGTCAGGGGGGTAATTGAGATAAGGACTGTTCACATAACCAACAAAAAGACAGGCATAGCTGGTCCCATGCAAGTGCCACGGTTGCACCATTGACTGGAAGAATGTGAGACGAGTCAAAAGAGGTTGTTGAGGGCAATGACAACTTCCGTCATCTGAAGGAGTGTTAGTTGTGGGAACTAATTGGGTCTCTGTTCAAGGAAGAGCAGGACTACCCCAAGACCTTCCTGGTGGGGGGGGATGGAGGTGTAAAGGGTCAGTACGCCCATGGGAGATACGAGGTACTGGGGGGGGGGCAAGGAATTGAACGTGTGAGGCGTCTCAGATGTAGGTCGGGACTGGATGAGGGGGGGGGGGGGGGGGAAGAGGGGTTCAGTGGTGCAGGAGCAGGTACAAACATTGAGTCTGCCAGGGAGATCCTGCCTGTGGATCTTGGTGAGGAGATAGAAACGGAGAGTGCAAGGAATGAGAAGTATAAGATTAGAGGCTGTGGAGGGGAACAAAATTGTCCTCTCCAGAGGTGACAAAATTGCAGTCAATTTCTGCCTCAAAGCTGTCGGGTTTAGGCATCATTAGAAAATAGTGCCCAACGAAAACCCCCTGAATTTTTACTAATCAGGTTAGAGTTCAATGTTCATTTATAACCATTGGTCTATCACAAAGTCGTTGACTACACCTCGGTATTAGCTTCCCTCCCCTCACTGATGCAGCCCACAAACGCAGCCATCTGAAAACTTCTGCAGGTGGCAGGAGTCCGAGTTACATCTGAAGTCCGAGGTGTAGATGGTGAACAGGAAAGGAGAGTGGACTGTCCCGTGTTGCTCACTACCATATCCGAGACACAGCTCTATAGCCTGACATATTAGTCGTACAGTCAGGTAGTTGGTGATCCAGGACACCAATGGAGCATCTATCTGCATCTTTGTCAGGGTACTGATGGAAAATGGTGGTGAGATAGATCTTCCATGATCTTGATGAGTGGTGCAGGCTAAACGAACAGTCCGGCCTCTTCCTGATCTTTATGTAGCACCACTTTGGAAACTCCAATGCTAACATGGTTTTCTAGGTTGACTATTACGTGAGAATTGTTCTGTAATGCTATATGGAAAGATCCATCAACTTGTTTTTTTGCAGTCACACGATACTGCAGATGTTATAACCTTGAGCAATAAAACAAAATGCCGGAGGAACGCAGCAGGCCAGGGAGTATCTGTGGAGGCAGTAGGACATTTGACGATTCCAAGAAACTGGGTGCTGAACACGACTGCATTTTGATGCAAAGTCTCGACAAAAAATGTTGACGATCCCTCTGTCTCCACAGATACTCCCTGGCCTGCATGACATGCTGAATTCCTCCAGCAGATATTCCCCCCCCCACAATTCATAGCAGACTGAACCATAAAGCCTCAGGAAATTTACTCAAGCAGAATTTTATGTCTGTGTATATAATGTTCTTCGATTTGTTCTATGTGGGGGGAGGGGGGAAGGGGGAAACCTTTTTTCCCGGCTACGGGTCAAGATCATCCCGTCAACGGGGGCTCGAGGCCCACGACCGAGGAAGAACTAAGGGAAGGACTTGAACTTTATTTCCCCTTCCATCACAGTGAGGAATGTGTAGGAGTCACTGTGGTGGATGTTCATGTTAAAATGTGTTTTTGACTGATCAATTGCTTTTAATTGTATGACTGACCTGGCCAATGAAATTCCTCGTATGTTGCTAAACATACTTGACGAATAAAGTGTGATTCTGATTCTGATTATAACAGCCATCTACATAGAGAAATTTGAGGAAGCAATTTTCCATTCAGGTAAACATTTCCTCCTTAAATATTGTACTTCAAACATATCTTCCACCAGAGGCATTACATGCCAAGCAGATGTACAGAATATCAAATCATTCAACCAAAAAATGTACTGAATTTCAGGAATTCTTTTATACATCCTTCCTCTCCCCTTGATTCCCCACGAGTTTTTATTTTGTGATTTTTAGTGTTTCTTTCTCACTCACAGTCCAGAAAGTTGCAGTTTGTGACCTACCACTCAAGATAGTTGTCAAGTTAAACAAAAGGAGGAAGAGGAAGACAAAATACAAATCTTAGCAAACCAATTAAAAGGCAACCTCAAGCAATATTTTTAAAAATCTTACAATGCAAATAAATTTAACTACCGTACTTACGTAAGAGCACAAAGTTCATACAGCAAACATCCCAGAGACCATATGTCAGACTTCTCATTGTAGGACATATGATTAATTTGTTCCTACAAACAAAAGGTTCAAATGATAAACAATATTTGTTTGCCAAGATTTAAAATGATTGTAATCCCAAATATCTCCCCTCTAGTTAGATAAAATACTCTAATTATAGAATGTAGCATCTCAAAGTAATTAAGTAAAATATCCAAATAGTTAACTAAATTAATAATCGCATAACATAGATTGAAAATTCAATGGCCGTTATTTTCAGAATTCCCTATTAAAAAAGGATTAATATTTTTTCAGCTATAATCAAATATGGTGTTCAATTGTTATTATATGATTGAAATTCAGAAAGTATTAAAAAAATCAGTATGTAAAGATGGAATTTAATGATTATGAATTAACCCAAATTATTGCATATACGATTACTATCAAAATGTATACTCACTGGAGACATGTAATACGGCGTGCCAACAAATGTTTTGGCGAAACTAGTGTCATGTTGCAAAATCCTAGCCAAACCAAAATCACCTAATTTGACATTATGGTGTACGTCAAGAAAGACATTTGCAGGTTTGAGATCTCGATGTAGCACTGTACGGCCATTTTCTGAGCGTCTGTGGCATTCCCGCAAGGCCAGAGCAATCTGAGCAAGGACCCGCAAGGCAAATTCTTCTTCTACATACCGCCTGCAACAGAGGATTTTGTCAAGGAAATAATGCACCTAAAAATTTACGTAAATCAGTTAAGTCATAATATTTTTAATAATATAGATCTCTGAAATCAAACAACAAGAAGGTAATTTAAACACCATCAGGGTAATTTTGAACAGTATCATCTACTGCAGGATATCAAATGTGATCGCTAAAATCAATGAAAACAAATGCAAAGACTTTGCATTCCATTATTATCAACTTTTGGAGGTCCAAATCTATGCCCAGAAAAATCTCTGTGGGATAAAAGTGCATTTGCACCCTAACACACTTTATTGTTCATAAATAAATAGCAAAAGTGACAGAAGACAACAGATCTGAATCAATGTCCTTGTTCTTTCCACAGATGCTTCTAACCTGCTGAGTATTTTCATGCTATTCTTTCACTCATTTTCCACGTGGTCTTTACACATTATTTGAATCCAGGCAGGACACCAGACTGATTTTCTATTCCCATCCAACATCCACGTTCAATCAGCAGTGCAAACGTGACTAATGATAGAAAATGCTGGAAACAAGCGGTAGATCAGGCAGCATCTGTAAAAAGGAGAATCAATGTTTCAACAGAGATCTTTTGCCAAAACTGGGAAAAGATCTCAGACCTGAAACATTAAATTCAGATGACGCCCAACCTGCTGAATATTTCCAGCATTTGTAGTGTTTTTGATTTTCTTTCTTTTCCTCTGACTAAACCACAGCAAAATTTGGCAATTATTACAATTATCTCCATTTCAGTTGGCAATTCTACTTAATTGAAAAATATCATCAGGCAGTTAAGAAACTCAAGCAACATATCTTATACTAAATCAAATTATAGAGTGAATCAGTGTGGAAACAGACCCTTCGACCCAACATGTCGAATGGCCCACCCCTGCACCTATTGTCTATTGTCATGTCCGAGCTACACTAGTCCAAAGTGTCCGCATTTGGTCCACATCCCTCCAAACCTGTCCTATCCATGTACCCGTCTAACCGTTTCTTAAATGTTGGGATAGTCCCTGCCTCAATTACCTCCTCTGGCAGCTTGTTCCATACACCCACCATCCCTTGTGTGAAAAATGTATCCCTCAGAATCCTATAAATTTATTACCCCTTCACCTTAAACCCGTGTCTTATAGTCTTCGATTCACCTACTGGGCAAGAGACTGTGCATCTTCCCAACCTATTCCTCTCATGATTTATACACCTCAATAAGATTACCCCTCATCCTCTTGCGCTCCAAGGAATAGAGTCCCAGCCTACTCAACTTCTCCCTATAACTCAGACCCTCTAGCCCTGGCAACATCCTAGTAAATAGTCTCTGTACCCTTTCCAGCTTGACATCTTTCCTTTACATGGTTCCCAGAACTGAACACAATACTCTGCACATCTCGTATGTGTATGTGACAAATAAACTTGACTTGACTAAATGCGGCCTCACCAACATCTTATACAACTGCAACATGACCTCCCAACTTCTATACTCAATACTCTGATTGATGAAGGCCAATGTGCCAAACGCCTTTTTGACCACCCTATCTACCTGCGACTTCACCTTCAAGGAACTATGCCCCTGCACTCCTCGATCCCTCTGCTCTACAACACCCCCAGAGCCCCACCATTCACTGCGTAGGTCCTTCCAAAATGCAACACCTCATATTTCTCTATTAAATTCCATCAACCATTCCTCAGCCCACCTAGCCAATCGTTCAAGTTCCTGCTGCAATTTTTCACAACCATCTTCACTATCTGATTACTTAGACCATTAATAATTGTGACCAATCTGCAATTACCAGTAAATCACCTTTATGTTATATTTCTCACAAAACACTCTTTTTGATACAGGGAACTCTTAAAAGCCATTTTTATTGACAAGATAAAATTCTTGAAGCAAAATAGTTTCTCTTTAGAAAGCAAAAAGCCATCCAAAATTTGATGCCACCTTTAAAAAATCAAAGTAGTCTTATGCTGCTTGCTAATATTATCCACATTTTGGTTCCAGTTAAAAAATTTGCCTTTCAAAACAGACTTAAAACTAAGGCCCTAATGCGGGCTTAAAATAAAGATACATGGTATTGAAGAAATGTATCCCTGGTATGTGGGACAATATACTGTACCTCCCAATCAACATAATTATTAAAGATCGATTAATTGGTCATCAGCCTGATTAAGATTGGTAGGAGCTCGATGCAGCATTTCCTATGTTAATATAGTCACTGCTGGAGCTTTGCATTGCAGGGTAAATCATAATTGTAGATCCAATTGCTAATTTTGGAAGTGCTCTTCAATAGCTCACAACTCAGAAGTGAACTAAAAAGGTAAAAACATTACACAAAATGCCCTTAAATAGTGTCATGATGTATTATTTTTTAATCTCATTATGTTCTTGTCCAGCAAAAAATAAAAGACCCTCATACAATTTCATTGCTTGCGCGTGCCCCATAAATCATGAATTTTCTTCAATTAAATCCCAGAGTTCAAGTGGCAAAATTAAGGAAGGAAGGATTTCCAATGTCACTGCTATTGCCAAAGTAAATGCAGGCAACTTCTGACTGCACGATGGCTCACTTACCATTTCCCAATATATATTATTCACTCATTTAACACACTTTACCTTTCCCGTATGCACTTGCTAATCAGACTGGCCAGGTCGCCTCCTTCACAGAACTCCATTACAATGTACAACGTTGTATTTGTTCTGTCAATAATTCGGTCATAGTAGCGAACGATATTTGGATGCTTAAGCTCACGAAGCAAGTTCACCTCAGATACAAGCATCTGTTTCTCTGCTTCAGACATTGATCCATAATCCATCTCTTTCCAAACAAGGACCTGCAAAATTTAGCAAAGAAAAGCACCCTTTATAGACAGACTGGTTAGTTAGCCCTGCAAATGCAGGTTAGCGGATATCTCAATTAGAACTCAATTAGGGGCGGCACGGAGACGCAGCGGCAGAGCTGCTGCCTTGCAGCGCCAGAGACCCGGGTTTTATCCTGACATTACTGTGCTGTCTGTCCAGAGCTTATACGTTCTCCCTGTGACCACATGGGTTTCTCCCACATTCGAAAAGGTGTACAGATTTGTAGGTTAATTGGCTTTGGTGAGAATTGTAAATTGTCCCTAGTGTGTAGGATAGTACTAGTGTAAGGGGTGATCGCTGGTCTGCGCAGACCAGGTGGGCCGAAGTTCCCGTTTCCGTTCTGTACTCTCTAAACTAAACGAGATGAGTGGTTGATTTTATTTAAATGGCCAAATATAAAATGTATAGATTTTTTTTGGTCAAGTTTGGTGCCGATTCCTTCCACTTGTTGACTAGGCCACGAACATCACGGATGTTTAACTTTTGATCGAGTCCTACATCTGGAATTTTTTATTTGATTTTGAATTACTAAAGGTTAAAAAAAAAAGCCATTCAAATTTTCACTGGTCATGTAGATCGTTAGATAGGGACATGGTTTAGTAGAAACTTTTGAATAAGGATGAATTTCGAATGGGATATTGTAGCCTTTCTCAACCAGGTTTGAAGACAACATTCCTAAACCAGTCTATCTAAATCAACCTAAGTTCATTTATGTGGGTTAGATTTCTGTCAAAGAGGCCAACAGCAGAGCATTCGGGTGTAAGAGGCAAAGAAAGAATAGAGTGAATATAGGACCAATGAATCAGCCATCCATAATTCCAAATGTATATTAAAGATTTGGACGAGGGGATTGAAAGCTTTGTGGCAAAGTTTGCGGATGATACAAAAATAGGTAATGGGACGTAGTGTAAAGAAAGCAGGGACACTGCAGAAGGACTTGGACAGGTTGGGAGAGTGGGCAGAGAAGTGGCCGATGGAATATAGTGTAGCAAAGTGTGCAATCATGCATTTTGGTAGTAGGAACAATGGCGTAGACTATTTTCTAAATGGGGTGAGAATCCAGAAATCAGAGGTGCAAAGGGACTTGGGAGTGCAGGTGCAGGATTCCCAAAAGGTTAATATGCAAGTCAAATCAGTAGTAAAGTTTGTGTATTCAAGCCCTGTTTTTGTATACAAGCCCTCTTGAAAGGCAGGACAGTGGGGTTAGGAGAGACAGATCAGCCATGATTGAATAGCGGAGCAGACTGGATGGGCCGAACGGCCTAATATTGCTCCTATCACATGACCTTATGAGTTATTCCAGGAAGGTAGGCCAAATGTACTAGAAACATAGTGAAGCCACCTCAGAGAGCCACGACACATTGATGAGATCAAAATAAAGAGTTCAGTGAACCACCTCAGAGAACCAAAAGCACACTGGATAGCCACCAAGTGGTTACAGGAGTGGAAGGCAACCTCATCTCCATTACACAGCTACATCACTTCACCAGATTAAAGCTGTCCAGGGTATGACCTCCCCAGAGGATCATGGGTGAAGCTCAACAGACTTCGTACTGGAGTTGGGCGTTTCAATGCCAGCATGTGGAGATGGGGATTCCACCAGAGCCCAACCTGTGAATGCGGAGCAGAACGGACAGACAGCCAACCATGTCACCTCTGGGTGCCCACTCTACCAACCACCAAATGAAGCTCAGGGCCTTGCAGACATTGACGCAGAGACAACAACCTGGCTGCTCAACACCCGGCTTGAGATCTAACTACAGGTGCACAACCTTTTATCCGAAAGCCTTGGGACCAGACACTTTTCGTAATTCGGAATGTTTCCGCTTTCGGAATGGAAGATTTTTAGCATAGATTTTAACGGCTGGCTCAGTGGTAGAGTGCTCGGCTCATATCCGCAAGGTCGCGAGTTTGCGCCTCGATCCCGGCAGTTACTCGATCGCGAGTTTGAGTCTTCAATGTAGTTTTTTCTTGCAGAATAGGAGAGAATAGGGAGGGTTAGGCTGGGATCATTCTCTGCGAGATGATCTTAGTGCGGGAGACAAGTGTAGGAGAGGAGCACTGACTGTGTGGGCAGAACTTTGGAAGTGATTGCCCACCATTCTCAAAAGCCGCTGTGTCTCCCTGTCCCTCCAACTCCAGAGGAATCCGCTCCCCGATGGGCCGCTACGGCGACAAGTGGCAGTTCGCCCACAGCCCGAGCTGCGCGACCCCAAGAACAAGACGTACCTTGCACACCATCAGCTTCTGCCCCTGCGTGTTCCTCTGGAGTTGGAGCGGGGCTGGGCTGGAGTTGCTGATCTGGGATCTCCGTGCTTGCAGTGGGCCTGGGGGTCGGTGTCCCGATGAGGGGGCGCAGCTCGGGCTGTGGCCGAACTGCCACTTGTCGCCATAGCGGCCCATCGGGGAGCGGCTTCTGGTGGTCCTGACGTCTCTCAGCTCCTGTCCAGGGGGGTGGCCGGAGACGTCAGGGCCAACAGGAACCCGCTCCCCGATGGGCCGCTACAGCGACAAGTGGCAGCTCGCCCACAGCCCGAGCTGCGCCCCCTCATCCGCAACCCGGGTTCCTCTGGAGTTGGAGTGGGGCTGGGCTAGAGTTGCTGCTGGCTGTGAGTCTCTGGGATCTCCGCGCTTGCAGTCGGTGTCCCGTTGGTCCTGACGTCTCCGGCCACCCCCCTGGACAAAAGCGGAGACTGGGAACTGTACCGCCCTTGCCCCCTCCCTCTGCAACTGCAAACAACCCCACCCTCCTGCTCAGTGGCAGCCCGAGCTGCGCCCCCTCATCCGCAACCCCAAGAACAAGACGTACCTTGCACACCATCAGCTTCTGTCCCTATGGGGAGGGCGTTCCTCTGGAGTTGGAACGGGGCTGGGCTAGAGTTGCTGCTGGCTGTGGGTCTCTGGGATCTCCGTGCTTGCAGTGGGCCTGGGGGTCGGTGTCCCGTTGGTCCTGACGTCTCCGGTGACTGGCACTGACCTGCTGGCATCGCCGACGTGAAGACAGTGCAAAGCCCCCGCGCCGGTCCAATGGGCGGGGAGCTGGAGAGGGGAGGGAAGGGATCACACACATGGCCGGGAAGCAGAGGGGTGTAGGTGGGGTGAAACTGAAGGGAGCGACAATCTGCTGCTGCCTGCCCGCTGAGTTAAAAAGTTCCCACGCAAGACTCACGATACACTGTGTATCGTGAGTCTACCGTGGGAACTTTTTAACTCAGCGGGCAGGCAGCAGCAGATTGTCAATTATTAACCCTCCCGCGCAATATACCCTCACCTTCTCTTTTATGAATGGGGATTTAGTTCCCCTTTCTTCGAGGACCGACCGGAGGTTCCGCTGTCACCTCTGCGGGCCGCCCTCGGTGAACGTCTTCAAGGACCTTTCTTCACGGACCGAAAAAATGTTCGCTATTCGTTATTTGGAATTTCGGATAAAAGGTTGTGCACCTGTATTCCTTTAGTTTATGTTTCATTCTCAAGATGAAAAAGTGAACCATAAAGACGTGGGAATTGTACTAAGTGGCTGCGAACAGCCATTTACAGGGACACAATAGACGAATATCAATGTATTAGAATCACTATACTTCAAAATAAAGAAACTATATGGCACCATTAATATACGAATGACAATGAGAGATCAAAATAAAGATTTCAAATGGCGAACTGCTCATAGAATATGACCAAAAATGGTCATGGTCACATTTGATGAAATGTAATCACTCACTGCAGAGTATCAATGTATCTAAAATTCATACTCTTTCACCTCATGCCCTGCACGTTTAGAACAGAATAAAAACCCTGTTACAACGTCAAGGTCTTCGTAGTTATCAAGGTCCCCCATTCGTATATGTAAATTGGGTCAATTTCTTGCCGTGGGTCAGAATCTGATACTTGACATCCCTGGTAACTAAATTTCCCCCTAAATCAACAACTATTTATTTGTGATGTTTTATTCCTGCCACAAGTGTCACCACCTCCACATTTACATTAAGATGGCGCCTACCTGTGGCAACATTTTGCCAGTAGCGCAACAGAACAGAATAAAAGAGTTTTTCACAGCTTACTTGGATCAAAGAAACGGCAGAAATCAGCACTAACGGACAAGCTGCTAGTGCTTCTAATGGCACTAGCGATATTAATCTCCCAAGTTGCTGACTGTAAGCGATCCCTCGATTGCTGGAAAATACCCGACCTGGCTGAGGATCACAGGTACTGTACCTGGAAACACCGGGGAGAGCTCCGGGGCAGACCGGCAGGATCTCCCAGCAGACTGTGAGGGAACCCCCGTCCCAGCGCAGGCTCGCAGAAACAGCAGGTAGTTAGTACAGTAGCTGGAAACAACGGGGAGGCCTGCATAGTGTCTGGAAACGTGGATGTCGAGCATGACTTCAGGTCAGACTGAAGCGCTGGGGACTTCGACTCCCTCTCCCCACCATCCTACTAGCCAATGTACAATCCCTTGAAAATAAAGTGGAGAACTTAAGGTCAAGGCTGCTTTAGCAAAGGGAGCTGAGGGAATGCTCTGTGTTCTGTTTCACAGAGACATGGCTCACCCCCAGCTCCCCAGACTCAGCAGTCCAGCCTGAAGGTTTCTCCATCCATCGCATGGACCGTACACTGGCATCTGGGAAAGGGAGAGGAGGCGGCGCCTGCCTCATGGTCCACTCTGTGTGGTGCTCAGACGTGGCTGTCCTATCCAACTCCTGCTCTTCACACCTCGAACATCTGACGGTGAAGTGCCGCCCTTTCAACCTACAGAAGGAATTCACCTCTATCATCCTGACCGCGGTCTACATCCCACCCGAGGCAGAAGTCTGTCTGGCACTGTGGTAGCTGCACGCCGTGGTCAACAAGCACCAGACGGCTTATCCCGAGGCATTTACCACCATTGCCGGGGACTTCAACAAAGCCAACCTGAAGAAATCACTCCCTAACTTCCACCAACATGTCTCCTGCAGCATCAGAGGATCAAACACCCTCGCCCACTGCTACACAACCATCCAAGACGCCTATCGCTCTATCCCTCGCCCTCACTTCGGAAAATCTGACCATTCAGCGGTGCTGCTTCTTCCTGCATACAGACAGCAATTGAAGAAAGAACCCCCATAGGTGAGGACTATACAGAGCTGGTCGGGGAAGGCAGAGGAACAACTCCAGGACTGCTTGGAGTCTGTAGACTGGGCAATGTTCAAGGACTAGTCAACGAACCTGAATGAATACGCCACAGTGGTTACAGACTTTAGAAGGAAATGTGGAGAGGACTACGTTCCAACAAAAACCTTCCGAGTGTTATCTAACCAGAAGCCTTGGATGAACTGTGAGATCCGCATTCTTCTGAAGTCCAGATCCCGGGCATTCAGGTCTGGCGATGCAGAGATCTATAAGAAGTTCAGATACGACCTTGGTAAGGCTATCAAAAAGGCCAAAAGGGACCTGCTCTAAGCTGGAGGATGAGACGGATATTCAGCAACTGTGGCAGGGCTGGAATGCCATCATTTCCTACAAGGCGAAATCAGGAGGCAGCTCAAACGACAGCAAAGCATCACTCCCGACGAGCTCAATGCTTTCCACGCACGGTTCGATAAGGAGAACACTGATGTGCCTTCCTGAGCCCCCATTCGCCCTGACGGTATTATAGTCACAGTCTCAGAGGGCGACGTCAGAAGATCCTTCGGGGGGGGGGGGGGGGGGGGGGTGATCCTCGGAAAGCGCCTGGACCCGATGGTATACCCAGTCAAGTTCTCAAGACCTGTGCAGACCAACTGGCGGGAGTTTTTGCGGACATTTTCAACCTCTCACTTCTGAGGTCTGAGGTTCCCACCTGCTTTAAGAGGGCATCAATAATACTGGTGCCCAAGAAGAGTAAAGTGACGTGCCTCAATGACTATCAACCAGTGGCACTAACATCTGTGGTGATGAAGTGCATTGAGAGGTTGGTTATGGTGCACATCAACTCCTACCTCGACAAGAACCTCGACACACTACAGTTTGCATACCGCCACAACAGGTCAACGGAGAATGCAATTTCACTGGCTCTCCACTTCGCATTGGATCACTTAGACAATTAAAACACTTACATCAGGCTGTTGCTTATAGACTACAGCGCGGCATTTAATACCACCATCCCTTCCAAGCTGGTTACCAAGCTCACAGAACTGGGTCTCTGCACATCCCTCTGCAATTGGATCCTCGACTTCCTCATCCACAGACCACATTCTCTTCGAATTGGCAGAAGCACTTCATCCTCAGTAACAATTAGCACGGGAGCACCTCAGGTTGCGTGCTCAGCCCCCTGCTTTACTCACTCTATACCAATGACTGTGCAGCCAGACATAGTGCAAATTCCATCATCAAGTTTGCCGACGACACCACGGTTGATGGACGAATCACAGATGGGGATGTTAGAGTATAGAAGTGAGATCGACCGACTGACCAAATGGTGCCAGCACAACAACCTGGCTCTCAACATCAGTAAGACCAAGGAACTGATTGTGGACTTCCTGTTCCTGTTCACATCAACGTGGATGGTGGAGAGGGTAAAAAACTTCACCTTTCTGGGCGTGCATATTTTGACAGATCTTTCCTGGGCCCAGCACACCGATGCAATTATAAAAAAGGCACATCAGCTACTCTACTTCCTGAGAAGATTACGGAGATTCGGCATGTTGACGAGGATTCTCCTAAACTTCTACAGTTGCACAGTAGAAAGCCTTCTGACTGGTTGCATCGTGGCCTGGTTCGGCAACTTGAACGTCCAGGAGCGGAAAAGACTACAAAAAATTGTGACCACTGCCCAGTCCATTACCGGCTTTGACCTCCCCACAGTCAAAGGGATCTAACGTAGTCGCTGCCTCAAAAAGGCAGCCAAAATCAAAGACCCACACCATCCTGGCCACACACACATATCACCATCGGGAAGAAGGTACAGGAGCCTGAAAACAGTAACATCCAGGTTCAGGAACAGCTTTTTCCCTGCAGGCATCAGGCTATTAAACACAACAACGAATAAGCTCTGTGCTCTGAACTGCAAAATACTGTGATTATTATTATTGCACTATATCTGTTTTTTGTTGGACTTTCTTTTCCTCTTCCCCCGTTATGTACTATGTTTACATGTTCACATATTCTGCAGCAAGTAAGAATTTCATTGTCCCACCCGGGACATATGACAATAAAACACTCTTGATACCATCAGTACATTTATCCTGCTCTTTGGAACAAAATCCTGCTCAATAACCTTCCTTCTATTATTAATGTTTCTCTTTTTTGTACATTTCAACACCTGTTGCTTGACTGGAGAAATGTTGGTAGGTTGCTCCTGCCTGGGTAACGCGACGTGTTAGAGATGAACTGGTGATGCGAGTTTAGTTGGGCCAGAGGCGGTTGCAGTTCCATACTTTCGTTAATCTCCAGTGGAGTTCTACCCCCATTGCACTCCGACTCCCCAGAGACACCCCAAGGGACAGATACTCACCTTACAGTCAGACTTCCTCCGGATTTTCTGGCATCTGCCGTAGGAGCCGGAGCCTATGCTCTCCAACAGCTCGTAGTCTTCCAGGCGAGAAGGCATTTCTTTTTCCGCAGCAGGTGAACTGCCAAGACCACTTCGGGCAGCGGCGGCGGCAGCGACTGTTGCCACTGGGCTACTCCGAGCAGAAACACGGGGTTACCACTCTTGTTACCACTCCGAGCAGTAGTGTTACGTGAACAGACGTTACTCCGTGCAGCAGCACTGGGTGAATACACGATGCTACTAGACTACTCTGACCACAAGTACTGGATGAACTGCTGTTACCATTCCGGGCACAAGGTGAATAGACGTTACTCCGAGCAATACCACTGGGTGAGCCGCTGTATCTACTTCAGTAACAGTGGGTGAGCCGCTGTATCTACTTCAGTAACTCCAGGTGAGCCGCTGTGACCGGGCGGAAGCGGCAGCAGCAGTAATTGTAGGTGCGCCACTATAACCGCTCCAGCAACGGTTCCCGGGCCCCGGCGCACGAGCCGCGCTTTGAACGCCGGCCCTCTTCCGCGCTCCTCTCCCATTGGCCGGCCGCCGTCGGCTTCTGCATTCCCATTGGCTGCCAGCGCAACAACAAACCCGGTCTCCAGGCAGCCGCTCGCGGCGGGGAATTTGAACGCAACCCGCGCTCCAGCCCAAAGATCACAGAGCGGAGCATCCCTTTTCTCCAGAGATGTTGTCTTGACCCACTGAGTTACGACAGTTTTTTGTGTCTATCTTCTATTTAAACCAACATCTGTAGTTCCTTCTTACACATCCTCTGTACATTCTCACCATAGATGTTGCTTGACCTGCTGAATACCTTCAGTATTCTATTTTTTGAGGTGCGTATAACCTACTTGAACCCCTCCAATCTGGCTTTCGCCCCCTCCATAGCACAGAAACTGCTCTCCTCAAAGTCCTCAACGACCTCCTCACCTCTGCTGACACTGGTTCCCTCAACATCCTCATCCTCCTTGACCTGAGCGCAGCCTTCGATACAGTGAACCATAACATCCTGCTCACCAGACTCAAAGACCTCGGCATTGAAGGCTCTGCACTCAGCTGGCTCCGTTCCTACCTTTCCAACAGATCCCACTTCATCTCTTTCCACAACCACACCTCTGCTACAGCCGCAGTCACTCAAGGCGTTCCCCAAGGCTCCGTACTCGGCCCCCTCCTCTTCATCATCTACATCCTCCCCCTTGGTCAGATACTCCGCCACTTCAATCTGGACTTCCACTGTTACGCTGATGACACCCAGATTTACCTTAGCACCAAATCCCCCCCCAACCCCCCCCCCCCCCCCCCCCCCCCTCCCATATCAACTCCTGTTTGTCAGCTATAAAAACCTGGATGCAACAAAATTTCCTCAAACTCAACAGCGATGACAGAATTCCTCCTCATAGGCTCCAAAGCCACACTCAGCAAAATCAATAACCCCACTCTCACCATCGACGGCACCACTGTCTCCCCATCTCCCCAGGCCCGCAACCTTGGCGTGATCTTTGATTCCACCCTCTCCCTTGAGCCTCACATCCGCCATGTCATTAAAACCTCCTTCTTTCATCTCCGCAACATCGCCAAACTCAGACCCTCTCTCACACCGCCCGCTGCTGAAAGTCTCATCCATGCCTTCATCTCCTCCCGACTGGACTATTGCAACTCACTTCTCCTTGGCATCAGCTCCACCTACATCAACCGACTCCAACTGGTCCAGAACGCAGCCGCCCGACTCATCACCCACACCAAATCCTGGCATCACATCACTCCAGTCCTCAAAAAACTTCACTGGCTTCCCATCTCCCACCGGATCACCTACAAAATCCTGGTCCTCACCTACAAAGCCCTCCACCATCTGGCCCCCCCATATCTCACTGACCTCCTCTCCCCCTACCAACCCTCACGGTCCCTCAGATCCACATCAGCCGGTCTCCTCTCCATCCACAAGTCCAACCTCCGCAGTTTTGGGGACAGAGCCTTCTCCAGGGCAGCTCCCAGGCTCTGGAACTCCCTCCCCCAACCGATCCGCAATTCCGTGTCCCTCACCATCTTCCAGTCCCGCCTCAAGACCCATCTCTTCACCTCTGCCTATCCTTAGCCCCACGTCCCCGTCCCTTTTCATCTGTGCATTAATTGCCTCATACTGTGTTTTGTATTGAATTCTGTCTTTACTTTGTGTACTAGTCATGTCTCTACTATTTATTTCATTCCCCTTACATGTTTTTCCTCTACATGCTCAATTTTTGTAAGGTGTCCTTGAGACTCTTGAAAGGCGCCCATAAATAAAATTTATTATTATTATTATTACACATCCTCTGTACATTCTCACCATAGATGTTGCTTGACCTGCTGAATTCCTTCAGTATTCTATTTTTTGAGGTGAAACTACTGAGTTGCCAAACAATTCATTGTAAGATTTTCCCTCAGTAATCCATGTTAATCCTTTTCTTTCCTCAGATTTGTGCAGCTATGATGAACAAGTGGTAGACTAGTCATACTAATTCAGCATTACTTTTCTTGTTTCACAATGCAAAATCCAATAGTAAAATGGCTTGATTGAAACTAACAACCACACACCAATTCATCAATTGTTTCGTCTGGTTTGTAAATTTACTCTATTTACACCTCATGCTGCCTCGGCAAGACCGCCACCATAATAGAATAGAATAGAATAGAATTTATTAGCCACACAACCAGGGTCGGTGGAATTTGAGTTGTCAACAGTGGTACAGTAATAAAGAACACACAACCACAATAAAAATGTAACACAAACATCCACCACAGCATTCATCACTGTGGTGGAAGGCACAGAACTTGGCCAGTCCTCCTCCATTTCCCCCCGTGGTCGGGACCTCCACCCTCCGCAGCCGTTGCTGCGGGCGTCCAGATGGTAAGGGACAAAGTCAGAGTCAAAGTAAGTCCAGGATCGGCTTTTCCCCACCGGAGACCGCGGCTTCAGGTTGGTGTAGGCCGCAGGCCGGCGGTCGAAAATGTAAGGTTCTCGCCGTGCCGCAACCAGAAGCACCGCAGACCGCAGGGCCGATGGTCGAAGCTCCCCTCCAGGGGTGATGGTAAGTCCATGCCGCACCCGCTGGTAGAAGTTGGCCGCGGGCCAGCCGTGATGGCTTCTTCTTCCCCCGGGTCCCCCACGAGGGATCCCGGGCTGCGGACGCCGCGCCATCTGGCGCTCTGCAGACCGCGGCTTCAGGCTGCCGGCTGCCGCGGGCCAGCGAAACGGAGCGCTCCCCTCCAGCGAGCCCCAGCGAGGGCTCGCCCGCTCCATGCCGAGAGTCCACGCTGCGCCCGCCGCTGAAGCCCCCGCTCAAAGACAAGTCGCACCCCGGCCACTCCCTCTTCTCCCCTCTCCCATCGGGCAAAAGGTATAGAAGTGTAAAAACACACACCTTCAGATTCAGGGACAGTTTCTTCCCAGCTGTTTACAGGCAACTGAACCATCCGAGCAGTCCTAAGCTACTATCTACCGCGAAGACAAACACAAAATACTGGATGTAACTCAGTGGAACAGGCAGCATCTCTGGAGAGAAGGAGCGGGTGATGTTTCGAGTCAAGACTCTTCTTCAGGCTGATGTCAGGGGAGAGGGAAGTACATAGACAAGGAAGAGTAAGGTGGGAAAACAGGATAAAGGGAATGGAGATCAAGGTAAATGTATAATAAATCATTGTTAGTTGGGAGCAGGTAACAACAAAGCAAACAGATAAAATGTAGTCGGACACGATAAGACTGGTCGAAGTACTGGGAAGGGGGAAGGATGGTGAGATCATGGTATATGGACACATTTATCTGTTTTGTAGTAAATGCCTACTATTTTCTGTGTGCTTAAGCAAAGCAAGAATTTCATTGTCCTATACAGGGACACATGACAATAAACGAACTTGAACTTGAACTTGAGAGGGAAAACTTGAAGTTAGAGAAGTCAATGTTCATACCGCTGGGGTGTAAGCTACCCAAGCGAAATATGAGATGCTGTTCCTCCAATCTGCGCTGGGCCTCACTCCGACAATGGAGGAGGCTGAGGACAGAAAGGTCAGTGTGGGAATGGGAGGGGGAGTTAAAGTGTTTAGCAACCGGGCGATCAGGTAGGTTTAGGTGGACTGAGCGGAGGTGTTCAGCTATACAACTGCCGAGCCAACACTTGGTCTCGCCGATATGTAGGAATCCACAATTGGAACAGTGGGCACAGTAGATGAGGTTGAAGGAGGTGCAAGTGAACCTCTGCCTCACCTGAAAAGACTGGTGCAGGATTCCCAAAAAGTTAATCTACAAATCGAATCGGTAGTAAAGAAACCAAGCGCAATGCCAGCATTTATTTCAAGGGAGCTAAAATACAAAAACAGGGATGTAACGCTGAGGCTCTATAAGGTGCTGTTCAGGCTGCTTTTGGAGTATTGTAAGTAATTTTGGGCAATATATCAGAGAAAGGATGTGCTGGCTCTGGAGAGGGTCCAGAGGAGGCTTACAAGAATGATCCCAGGAATGAGTGGCTTAACATATGATGAGCATTTGACGGTACTGGGCCTGTACTCGCTGGAATTTAGAAGAATGAGGGGGGACCTCATTGAAACGTACAGAATAGTGAAAGTCTTGGATAGAGTTTATGTGGCGAAGATGTTTCCACTAGTGGGAGAGTCTAGGACTCGTCATAGCCTCATAATTAAAGGATGTTCCTTTAGGAAGGAGATGAGGAGGAATGTCTTTAGTCAGACGGTGGTGAATCTGGATTTTTTTGCCACAGAAGGCTGTGGAGGCCAAGTCAATGGATATTTTTAAGGCAGACATAGATAGATTCTTGATTAGTACGGGTGTCAGGGGTTATGAGGAGGAGAATGGGATTAAGAGGGAGAGATAGATCAGCCATGATTGAATGGCGGAGTAGGCTTGTTGGACCAAATGGCCTAATACTTTTCCTATCACTTGTGACCTTAAGATCCTCAATGCTCTCGGTCAGAATAGACATGTAAAAATATCAGAGTCTAGACTGGTCTTACACGCTGGTGGGCATTTTTGCTGCTCCTTAACCCAATTTAAAGGTTCATCATTGAGGTTTATGAAGATGAATTAATGGAGATGAGATTCGGAACAAAGCATGTAATATCGAAGGAGCATTTTTACATTGTCCAGCTCCTTTGTATTAACTACCATTGCTGCTTTTACTATTGAAAGAATGTGAGAGCTTGATGACATTGTTCAGCTCCCTTGCATAACTGAATTCTACTGTGGTGAACCATCACCAGCATTTTATTTTCTTCCAATTTACTAGTTCTTCCTCTACCCCTACTTTAGCTGTGTTGTGCACCAAAAAAGGCCAGCAAAAGTTAAGCCTGGCATTGTGGCAGGTTGGACCTGGGCCTTATGCCATCATTATACGAATCACTGACGAGGTTGGCATACAGTATTAAAAGACCATCTAGAGCTATTTCCTAGCCAAGTGAAGTTTCCACGGTCGGTCCTGTCCAGTAATGGACAGTGCGTTTTACATGATCAAAAGCAGTTGATTCTCACATGCATCATTGCCAACCATGACCTTCGAAGGTCCTTGGTGCTTCCACAAAGCACTGGGCAACTGTGTCCTGGTAAACATCTGTCTATGTGTAACGTGCCTTGTATCTAAGTGATTCATAGCCGGATTAATGCACATCTCTAATTCTTTGCCATTTAAATGATAGGGTTCTTAAAAATAGTGCTGTTTTCTCCTTCACCACCAAATGTCTAGTAGAGGCCATTGAGCATGCACCCTTAATCATTCCAGTTTAGCATCAGTGCATTCAGAATACCTCTACATCAGCACTGCTCATAACTACCTTCCTGCCTTTCGACTATTTCCGAATCACTTATGTCTGTTTCTGCGGACATTTGCAGATTCTTCCTGAACTGTGTGGTGTGCTTTCCTGCCTCGCCAGTAGGAGGGCACATTTCTCTGCAGAAGAACCGTACAACCCGTGGTTGCCCAGGCAACAAAAACAAGCCTTCCTGTGTTTTATTGCCATGTGACACAACATTTTTCACACTCTCAGGTTCCCATGGTTACTTTTATTTTGGTCAAAATAACAATGCGGAAGTGACCTGGTCCTGATAGAGGAAACATGGTTAAAGCCACTATCTCTGCTCTTCTAACTTGGCACATAAATACTTATCTGCACCTTGAATTGACCAAAACTGCTTCATGTTTCCCAGTAACACTAATAAAACTTGTAATTCAGTAGACCATATCAATATATGAAAAAGTTCCATTTGGGTATGTTTGTGGGACTACTGACAAAGCAATCTTCTAATACACGATTCTGAAACAGCCTAATTTGACAGTCTTGATAGGCTCTTAAAAGCGACTATTATCTCCCTGGCTGATGGGCACATAAAGCAGAGATCAAGTTCTGTAAGATTGCCAAAGGGATTGGACTGCAATGGTCCATAAAATTACCACAATCTCATTAAATTATAGGTTGACTCAATGGAATGACAGACAACATTTCCCAATTTGTCAGCATTTCGAAAGTACTCTGTTTTTCTTCCTCAATGTGATGATCTCACATTCTCCACATTATATTCCATCTACCATGTTCCTGCCCACTTGGTAAGTGTGTCCATATCCTCCTGAAGCCTTTTTGTATCCAGTGGTTATTTTAAATGTGTAACAAGCCCTATGACTAAGTTATCCACAGCCGAATTAATACAGCATTTAGATGAAGGTAACTAATATAATCTCATTTTAAACGGAAGGAACTAACAACAGGGTATTATAAGCCTGTTATCCTAAAACCGGTCGTTGGACAGTGCTCAAGACCATTATTAACACTGGTTCTGGAAAAAAATAACAGGATTGTTCTGAATCAATATGGACTTACAAAAGCGAAATCATGCTAGACAGATTTACTAGAATTTTTTGAAAATGCAGCTAATATAGAGTGGAATGGAAAAAAAATGAATCTGACGTGTTTGGACTTTCAGAAGATTTTTGGCAAGGTTCCATATCAGAGATTAGTATGCAAAACAGTAATATACATCAGATTGGGAGTGATGTAATTACACAGCGAAAACTGGCTGACAGACGCAAGACAAGTGGCAGGGAGTGACTAGTGAGGAAATGTATGATTGGATGGTGGAGTAGGCTCAAAGGGCTGAATGTCCTAATTCTGCTCCTGTCTTACGAATCTGTGATCTGTTCACAATACATACTAGTTATTTAGATGTGAGTATTGAATGTGGCATTTCCAAGTTTGTGGATGGCACTAGGTTTGGTGGTGTGGGAGCTGTGAGGAGGGTCTCCAATGTAATTTGGACAGGTGAGTGAGTGGCCAATGCAGATGCGGTATAATGTATAACGTGACGTTTCCCGCTTGAGTGGCAAAACAAGAAGGCAGATTGTTATAAGCAAGTTCAGTATCTCGATAAACGCAAGGAATCATGGGATTTGTCAAAGGTCATTCGGGATTTTAAAAAAGCGAACACAACGCTGTATAAACTGTGAGTACATTTTCAATCTGAGTTTTCGTCTTCTTTGAATCTTATATTGGTTATGGTTGACCAAAATTACGACACTGGAGCTTTGAAGCATTTTTTAACAGACAGGGGGTTGAAAAAGACGGGACTAAAAGACAAACTCGCTGCTCTTGCTTACGCTGCATCGTACATGAAGAACCCTGTGCTACTGACTGCCGGTGAAGAAAAATGTCATCATGCTGATCAATACAAGGAATTCTTGAAATGTGGAGAATAAATTCTTCCCGATCCCATGAGCGAACTGAAAGATGGGTGGCTTGGAGAATCAAAAGGACTAAACTGCTGGCCTCCCACATCCATCGTCGAGCTGTCAAATCATCTTGACAGTTACATTGAAACATAGAAAATAGGTGCAGGAGTAGGCCATTTGGCCCTTCGAGCCTGCACCTCCATTCCATATGATCATGGCTGATCATCCAACTCAGTATCCCGTACCTGTCTTCTCTCCATACCCCCTGATCCCCTTAGCCACAAGGGCCACATCTAACTCCCTCTTAAATATAGCCAATGAACTGTCCTCAACTACCTTCTGTGGCAGAGAATTCCAGAGATTCAACACTCTCTGTGTGAAAAATGTTCTTCTCATCTCGGTCCTAAAAGACTTCCCCCTTATCCTTAAACTGTGACCCCTTGTTCTGGACTTCCCCAACATCGGGAACAATCTTCCTGCATCTAGCCTGTCCAACCCCTTAAGTATTTTGTAAGTTTCTATAAGATCCCCCCTCAATCTTCTAAATTCTAGCGAGTACAAGCCGAGTCTATCCAGTCTTTCTTCATATGAAAGTCCTGACATCCCTAGTCAATGTTCGCTCTGAAGACATTTCAAGCACCATAGGGTCAGGGGGGTGGGGGGTGTATGAATCAGTGCGGGGTGGATAGATGGCGGGGGTGGGGGGTTAGTAGGCAGTCAGTGCAGAATGGATGGATTGAGGCAGGTGAATAAGTACGTGTTGGTTGGAGTAGGTAAAATTGTGAGGGGAGAGCACGGGGGATGTCAGTGGTGTTGAGTGAGGGGGTTCAGTACGGGATGGATGGGGGTAGACATAAGTGCTGGAGAACTCAGCAGGTGAGGCATCATCTATGGAGCGAAGGATATAGGCAACGTTTCGGGTCGAGACCCTTCTTCAGACTGTACCCCCCATTCTTCTTGAATGGGAGGATCAGTACAGGATGGATGGGGGGGGGAGATCAGCGCAGGATGAATGGGGGGGGGGGGGTCAGTACAGTGTGGATCGGAGGGTCTGTTCTGGATGAATGGGGGATCACTACAGGATGAATGAGGGGAAAGTGCAGGGTAAATGGAGAGTGGGTCAGTACGGGATGAATGCGTGGATTAGCACAGGATGGATGGGGGATCAGTACAGGATGGATGGAGGAGAAGTGCAGGATGGATGGGAAGGGGGGTAAGTACAGGATAAGTTGGGGGACCAGTGTAGGATGGATGGGGGGGTGGCAGGAGAATCAATGCGAGGTGGATAGGGTGATCAGCGCAGGATGAATAGATGGGGGGGTAGAAGGGGAGAGGAGCACAGGCGATGTCAGTGAATACTGAATAGATGCGGGAATGGGGAACAGTGCGGGATGGAGAGGAGGGGTCCCAGGATAAGGGTGGGGGTGGAGGGGGCGTACAAGAGAGAGAGAGAGAGAGAGGGGGGGGGGGGGCGATGTGGGGAAGAAGGAAGGTCAGCGCTCCTCGGACAACATCGCCCCGCTGCCTTGGCCGTTGGGATTTCCTTACCACCGCCTTCCTCCTCCGCCAGCCAACAGCAAGGTGCGGGGCCGGGCAGTGCAGCTCAAAGATCCTATAGGTATAGGATCTTTAGTGCAGGTGCTTCAGAAGGGTCGGAGCGAATGATGGGCCCCGAACAGCGGCAGCAGCGGCCGCGACAGCGGCTCCATCTCCTCCTCCTCCCGCACCCCGCCCACCCTGATAAGGGCCACAGCTTGCAAATCCGTTAACGGCGCTTTCAAAACATCCCTCCTCCCTGCCTCGGCGTGCGGGAGAGTTTGTTTTGAAAGCGCCGTTAGCGGATTTGCAAGCAGCGGCCCTTATCAGGGCAGGCGGGGTGCGGGAGGAGGAGGAGATGGAGCCGCTGTCGCGGGCGCTGCTGCCGCTGTTCGGAGCCCGTCATTCGCTCCGACCCTTCGTCACACCGCATCTAGTATCTTTGCCCCGCACGACTGCCGTCGCCGACACGAAACGTCGCGTTCCATTTCTCCAGAGATGCTGCCTGACCCGTGGAGTTACTCCAGTTTTTTTTGTGTCTATCTTCGGTATAAACCAAGTTGCCAAGCCGGGCAAAATGACTCGCCGTTTAGGTTGCCCGGCGGCACTTTGGGTGGTCAGTGGCACCCGGGCAACTACTAATTTCAAGCCCTGCAAGAATGTCTTTCCTCAGATTAGGAGACCAAATCTATACGCAATACTCCAGGTGTGGTCACACCAAGACCCTGTACAACTGCAGTAGAACCTCCCTGCTGCTATACTCAAATCCTTTTGCTATGAATGCTAACATACCATTCACTTTCTTCACTGCCTGCTGCACCTGCATGCCTACTTTCAATGACTGGTGTACCATGACACCCAGGTCTCGTTGCATCTCCCCTTTCCTAATCGGCCACCATTCAGATAATAGTCTACTTTCCTGTTTTTGCCACCAAAGTGGATCTCACATTTATCCACATTATACTGCATCTGCCATGCATTTGCCCACTCACCCAACCTATCCAAGCCTCCTAGCATCCTCCTCACAGCTAACACTGCCGCCCAGCTTCGTGTCATCTGCAAACTTGGAGATGTTGCATTCAATTCACTCGTCCAAATCATTAATATATATTGTAAATAGCTGGGGTCCCCGCTAGTCACAGCCTGCCATTCTGAAAAGGACCCGTTTACTCCTACTCTTTGCTTCCTGTCTGCCAGCCAGTTCTCTATCCACATCAATACTGAACCCCCAATATCATGTGCTTTAAGTTTGCATACAAATCTCTTATGTGGGACCTTGTCGAAAGCCTTCTGAAATTCCAGATATAACACACCCACTGGTTCTCCCTCATCCACTCTACTAGTTACATCCTCGAAAAATTCTATAAGATTCGTCAGACATGATTTACCTTTCATAAATCCATGCTGACTTTGTCCAATAATTTCACCACTTTCCAAATGTGCTGCTATTCCATCTTTAATAACTGACTCTAGCAGTTTCCCCACTACCGATGTTAGACTAACTGGTCTGTAATTCCCCGTTTACGCTCTCCATCCCTTTTTAAAAAGTGGGGTTACATTAACTACCCTCCAATCCTCAGGAACTACTCCAGAATCTAAAGAGTTTTGAAAAATTATCACTAATGCATCCACTATTTCTGGGGCTACTTCCTTAAGTACTCTGGGATGCAGCCTATCTGGCCCTGGGATTTATCGGCCTTTAATCCATTCAATTTACCTAACACCACTTCCCAGCTAACCTGGATTTCACTCAGTTCCATCTCATTTGACCCCCGGACCCCTGCTATTTCCGGCAGATTATTTATGTCTTCCTTAGTGAAGACAGAAACAAAGTAGTTATTCAACTGGTCTGCCATATCCTTGTTCCCCATGATCAATTCACCTGTTTCTGACTGCAAGGGACCTACTTTTGTTTTAACTAATCTTTTTCTCTTCACATATCTATAAAACCTTTTGCAGTCAGTTTTTATGTTCCCTGCCAGTTTTCTTTCATAATCTTTTTTCCCTTTCCTGATTAATCCCTTTGTCCTCCTCTGCTGGACTCTGAATTTCTCCCAGTCCTCTGGTAGGTTGCTTTTTCTGGCTAATTTGTATGCTTCATCTTTTGTTTTGATACTATCCCTGATTTCCCTTGTTATCCATGGATGCACTACCTTCCCTGATTTATTCTTTTGCCAAACTGGGATGAACAATTTTTGTAGTTCATCCATGCAGTCTTTAAATGCCTTCCATTGCCTATCCACCGTCAACCCTTTAAGAATCAATTGCCAGTCTATCTTGGCCAATTCATGTCTCATACCCTCAAAGTTACCTTTCTTTAAGTTCAGAACCCTTGTTTCTGAATAAATTATGTCACTCTCCATCCTAATGAAGAATTCAACCATATTATTGTCACTCTTGCCCAAGGGGCCACGCACAACAAGACTGTTAACTAACCCTTCCTCATTACTCAATACCCAGTCTAGAATAGCCTGCTCTCTCGTTGGTTCCTCTACATGTTGGTTTAGAAAACTATCCCGTATACATTCCAAGAAATCCTCTTCCTCAGCACCCCTGCCAATTTGATTCACCCAATCTATATGTAGATTGAAGTCACCCATTATAACTGTTTTACCTTTGTTGCACGCATTTCTAATTTCCTGTTTGATGCCATCCCCAACTCCACTACTACTGTTAGGTGGCCTGTACACAACTCCCACTAGCGTTTTCTGCCCCTTAGTGTTTCGCAGCTCTACCCATATCGATTCCACATCCTCCAAGCTAATGTCCTTCCATTCTATTGCGTTAATCTCCTCTCTAACCAGCAACGCTACCCCACCTCCTTTTCCTTTCTGTCTATCCCTCCTGAATATTGAATATCCCTGGATGTTCAGCTCCCAGCCTTGGTCACCCTGGAGCCATGTCTCCGTGATCCCAACTATATCATATTCATTAATAACTATCTGCACATTCAACTTATCCACCTTATTACGAATGCTCCTTGCATTGAGATATAAAGCCTTCAGGCTTGTTTTTACAACACTCTTACCCCTTATACAATTATGTTGAAAAGTGGCCCTTTTTGATTTTTGCCCTGGATTTGTCTGCCTGCCACTTTTACTTTTCACCTTGCTACCTATAGCTTCAACCCTCATTTTACACCCCTCTGTCTCTCTGCTCACACATTTAAGAAACCCACCACTTATTCTCTGTTTATTATATTTTTCTTCTTTCTCCCCTACATGTTGGGTCGGAGTGCTTCCCTTCTCTGCCTCCTGCCTCACACACTGTCTACTAGCTTTCTCTATTTGAGTCCCTCCCCCCAACCGTTCTAGTTTAAAGTCTTCCCAGTAGCCTTTGCAAATCTCCCCGCCAGGATATTGGTCCCCCTCTGGTTCAAGTGCAACCCATCCTTTTTGTACAGGTCACACCTTCCCCAAAAGGTGTTACGATGAGGCTAACCAGCCAGCTACTTCACTGAAGTCTCGCCTGCTTAGCGACTACAAAGAAAGTGTAGTGGCCATTTGGCCTGTTTTGCATGTTATTGATGATGGCATGTGCCTTTAAATTTTAGACCCCGTTATATTGTGGGTGGGAATTATGACGTGTTTTTGGGCGTGATTGGAGCTTAGATGCTTGCGCAGACGTTTAGTTTTTATTGCAGCTTGGAGCGAGTAGGGAGAAGGTTAACCCTTCGAGCATGCGAGTTCCAAAGGAGATCATGCCAGTGTTACGGAGACACGAGGAGTTTTCTAATGTTTGAAGTAATAAGCTGGAGTTCGATGAAGATTGTAGTAACGAGTCGGAAGAAATTTGGATGTATCTTACTGCTTTCTACCAACAATTAAGCATTTATTCATCAAAAGACTGTGTTTTTAAGCCATATCTGTGAAGAAGCTCTGAAGGTCTCTGTGAGCCAGCTCGCATGCGTATCGAAGATATTTCCCTTATCCATGCTCATCCAAAAGGCGGCTAGGGAGTTAATTTCTCGAAAGATATGAAAATATGCCACTACAGAAAGCAAGGTCTATAGGTATTTTGATGCAATTTTAAAGAAAAACAAAATAAAACTTGGAGATGTTACGAAATAAGCCCAAAAATAATGGGATTGCTAACTTTGTATCCCCAGGTCACCAGGAAAGAAATGTGCAGTACCTTGGTATTAATAATGTATAGACACCAAAACCCATTTTGACCGTTTTAGAAATCATATATTTCATTTCATTCTCCCCCTCCAAAACAAAAGCAATAAAAAATGTTTGTTATTCATCGTCACAATCTCGCTCACTCACCGAAGTATAAAGCAATAAAACCACCAAAATTATCGTAGTTTTGTACAAATGAACCATAAATACTGTTAATAGTTTTGAAAGCAGATGAAGAAGCAAAACTGGAAAATACTTATAAAACGCAGGTCCGTACACGCACAGTAGCTTAGCTGGTGAGAATGTTTATCCCGAATGATTCATGACCTGGGCGTGTGCAGTTGTAATACCAAACTCGCTTATTGTCATCTGCCGGGCAACTGTTGAAAAAGAACTGGTAGGCAGTCAGAAAAAATTAAGAAGTAGTTGAGTACTGAGTGTAGTATTAGATTTCTTATCTAAGGACAGATATTCTTGCATTAGAGGGAGTGCATTTAAAGTTCATCAGACTGTTTCCCAGAATGTCAGGTATTAAGAGGGATTGAAATAATTAGGCTTATTTTTGCCAGAGTTTAGGTGAATGAGAACGAGCATTGAAATTTATAAGGTCCTTATGTGATTGGGCAGAGTAAATGAAGGATGGATACTCCTGTCACTGGGGAATTCTAGAACCAGCTGACATGGGCACACGCCTGAAGCCATTTAGGCCTGAGATGAGGGGAAACTCCTTCACCAGAAGAGTGGTGAGCATGTGGAATTGTCCACCACAAAAATAAGTCATGTAATGTAATGTATTCAAGAGCAGTTTGGTATAGTTTTTTTGACCAAAGAGATCAAAGCAGGAGCAGGACACTGAATTTGAATGATCAGGTGTGATATCGAATGGTCTATTTCCTCTCTTGTTTTCTGTATTCTCTCTAGTTTCTCAAAGCAAAAATAAACTGCAGATGCTGAATAGATGGACTAGAAAATATTGGAAACTCAGCAGATCAGGCTGCGATGAGAGAATTGAATGTCTCAGTTCAATCACCTTCAGTATTATTATTTTTACTAGGTTTTATTTCAGTTGAATATTAAAAGCACTGTCATAATCCTTTACAGGAAAAGTCTGGACATGAGGATATTTTTTATTTACCTTACTGCACTTGATACATCTCAAGGTTTTCTTCAGATTCATGTTATCAATTATCTTTTTTTTCTGGTAAGCAAGATTCTTCTTGTTTCACAGAACTTGTTATTTTTTTTCTTTTCTATAATCATCTCGGCTGCCTTAAAGATAAAGCAAGTCAGAATAGATTATTAGTTATAAATTAAAATATGAGGGATTTTTTTTCAGAATCTTCAAATCCAAAACCTTAGAGATACAACAGTCTATTTACAGGGTCTTCCATAAATGAACTATTAACTCTCCAACTGGATCATTGTCTGATGAAAAAAAAGTCTTCAGGGTTTAAAATTATAAAACTACAATATTGGTATTTTTTTAAATGTTACTTCAACCTTAAACTTCAAGTGTCCATAATGTTGATGGTCCATGCGATGATGCCATGTTACTCTTGGAATTACATTTAAAGACGCATACTTAAGGTCTGAAGAAGGGTCTTGACTCAAAACGTCACCCATTTCTTCTCTCCAGAGATGCTGCCTGTCCCACTGAGTTACTCCACCATTTTGTGTCTACCTACAGTACATATTTAAAGTAGTTTGCAATCAGAATCTCTCAGTATGTTTATCGATGTTACTCCTACCATTTGTCCCTTTATCTTCCTTAAATAGATCATTATTTACATTTGTAGACACAAGAGACTGCAGATGCTACAATCTGGAGCAACAAATGACCTGCTGGAGAAACTCAGGGGATCGAGAAACATTTGTGGGTGGAAAGGAATGGTCGATGTTTTGGGTTGAAACCTTGTATCAGCACTGAGAGTGAAGAGGGGAGATATCCAGTATAAACTAGTGTGACAGAAGCAGGAGGTCATATATAGACTTTTGATCGGCTCTCATGTATATGCTGATAATACCCAGATGAGAATGTTTTGACGATTTAGATCAGACCATTGAACATATTAACTGTTTATTTCCATTTACGCTGTCTGACCTGAAAACTGAAGAAGAGTCTCGACCCGAAACATCACCTATCACTTCTATCCAGAAATGCTGCCTATCTCGCTGAGTTACTCCAGTATTTTGTGTCTATCTTCGGTGTAAACCAGCATCTGCAGTTTCTTCCGACACAAACTATTTCCAGCATGTGGGCTTTTTTTGCACTAATATTGTTTTTTTAATTAATTGATTTTTTTTGTCATTATTTTGTTATCTATGAATACAATGTTCACAGACGTTATGTTGCTGCCAGTAAGAATTTAATTGTTCTGTTTCTTAGTTCCGTATTACAATTAAACACTCTTTTTATTCCAAATTGAACAGTATGCACAGCATTTTGCTTATGATGTATTAGGTCCAGTTACTTAAAGACTTTCAGTGATATATTGTATTACTAGACCTTAGATTATGAAATAAACCAATATTATCAATATTACCAATTTTAATGAGTTCCTGTTGGTTAAGGATGGAGTCCTGCTCTTAAGAACACCACTAACAAATCACACCCACAATTCTAGTTTTCCTCTGCAAATTGTGACTTTTGGATTTCTCTTTCAAATTGTTCACAGGTGATCTCCAACTATTTTGAACTACAGATGGACTAGTGATCTAATGATCTGTTGTGATCACACTCTTCCTGCAGAATTATACACAGATGCCCAGCTCTGGCCAAACTAATGTTTCTGTTCGTCGAATCATAACTTCTGTGCTCTCATATTCTATATGAAGGCAAATAACATAGAACGGTACAGCACAGGGGCAGGCCCTTTTGCCCACAATGTCTGTGTCAAACATGATACCAGATTAAACTAATTAATCTTATTTGCATGTGTCCATATCCCTCCACTCTCTGCATATTCTTGCACCTATCTGAAAGCCACTATCATATCAAATGCCACCACAAACCCTGGCCACACATTCTAGGCATCTACCACTGTAAAAACTTACCCTGCATGTCTCCTTTTATCTCTCCCCCCGTGACCTTAAAAGTCTACTCTCTAATATTTGACATTTCCATTCAGGGAAATGTTTCTGTATATCTTTTGTATGCCTCTTATAATTTTAGCAACATCTATCAGATCTCCCCTCAACCTCCGACGAGCATTAAATTCCATCTGCCATTTCTCTGTCCATTTTACCAACTGATCCATCTTGTTTTGCAGCCTCATAATCAAGATAACCACCAATTTTCACATCATCTTCAGATTTCTAATCCTAAATCCTACATTCACATCCAGATTGTCAATGTTATAACAAATAGTGACGTATGACACACCACTAGTCAAAGACTTCAAATCGCAAAGGCAACTCTTGATCACCACTTCAGCCCCCCTCGTGAAGACAATTTGGAATCCAATTTGCCAAGATCCCTAGATCCCATGAGCTCTATCTTTTGGACTGGTTTCCATTGTGAGGCCTTGCCAAAGGTCTTATCAAAGTTCATTTAGACTACACCAACTACACTACCCTCTTCAAACAAATTAGTCAGACAAGATAACCCCTTATCTGCCAATCCCTGTCTCTCACTGCAGATGAATCATGCCCTTCCTAAAATTTCTCTAATAATTTTAGTCTGACATTAGAATGACACGCCAGAAGGGCTTTTGCGTGCTGTCTTTCTTTAATAGAAACACTATATTCTGTCCTCCAGTCATTTGACAACTCTTTGTCAGACAATATTTGAACATTTCTGTATGAGTTCCAGCAATTATCTCCCACAGCAGACAGCAATATATCTCATCAGGCCCTGGGGATTTATTCACCCTTAAAACTGCTAAGAAATCTATTGCTGCATCCTTGACAATGATAATTAATCTAAAAATCATCCCCCTCCTTGAATTCTCAAACTACGATGCCCTTCTCCATAGTGAATACAGATGAGAAGTATGCTTTAAGACCTCAATGATGTCCTAAGGCTTTATGCACAAATTATCTTTCAACATTTGTGGGTCTTACTCTTTCTCTGCTCACCTTCCTGACCTTAAGAAACATAAGATGCTTTATGCTTTTCCTTAATCTTGTATGTTGGTGCCATTTTATGTCCCCTCTTCCCCCTCCTAATTACTTTTTCAAGTTTAATGCAGGTTTAATGCAGCACTGCGGGACAGCTGGTAGAGCTGAGGAGTTTGGCAAGATGGCGGTGGTGGAAGGAGAAAGTTGGCGAGTTTAGTGGCGCCAGTGTCCAGAGCGCTACAGTAGCTGTAGTAGCAGCAGCGGGCGGGAGAGCGAGAGAGGAGAGATTCTAGAGGCCCATGGCTTCAGGGGGTGGTGGGGCTGAGGGTGGTGGGTGGCAGACTGTAGGTAAGGAAAAGGGGGGCTCTAAGAGAGAGGCATCGAGCGAAAGACCCGAAATGTCAGGAGACGAAGGAAGTAAAGTTAGGAGAACTAGAATTATTGAAGAATTCGTCGTGCTGTTTAAAGTTAAAGGAACAAATCAAGGAGATGCAGGATTTAGAGCAGTGAATCCATTAAAAATTACCACCGCTTTGGAGAGCCAGATAGGCAGGGATTTTCAGGCCAAGATTCTGTATAATGGGATGTTAAGAGTTTGTTGCAAAGACAGAAAACAGTTTAATGATGCTAGGGGTGTGGGGAAATTGGTGGTCAAGGTGGATAGTTTGGTCCCTAGAGGAAGACAGCAGGGAATAAAGGGAGTGGTGTATGGGATGTATGATGGCTTGTCTGAGAAGGAGATCTTAGAAAACGTTAAGGGGGCCCAGGTAACTGATGTTGTGAGATTTAAGAGTAGGAATGGAGTCAGGGACCCGCCGGTCCTGCTTACGTTCAAAGATGGAATACTGCCACAGAGAGTGTTTCTTGGGAGTATGGCGTATCAAGTGAGGGAGTACATTAAACCACCATTGCGCTGCTATAACTGTCAGAGGTTTGGACATGTTGCTGGGTCTTGTCGGGGTAAAAGAAAGTGCGCAAAGTGCGGTGGAGATCAGGCAATACAAAATTGCAAGGCAGAGGCTCCTAAGTGCCCTAACTGTGATGGGGATCATGCAGCAGTGTTTCATGGTTGTGAGCGCTTTGTTCAGGCGAAGCGAGTGCAGGAAGTGAAGGATCAGAACAACGTGCCATATGCAGAGGCAGCTCAAAGGGTGGCTAGAGAACGCGGAGATGTGAGCGCTGGGACTAGAGTGGTGCTAGGAAGCCAGATCACTGTGCCAAACTTGCCGTCGGCTTTTCCATCTGACATGTTGATTTTTAATAAGGAGTCATTTCTGTCTTTTGTTTCTGATGTGCTGGTAGGAGCTAAGAAAGCAGCTAACCGGTCAGATATCATCAGGTTAGTGGTGGGGGCAGCTGAAAGGTTCCTCAGTGTAAAGCAGTTGCCAGAAAAGTTGCATCAATACATGACGGAGAGTCAGTGTATGGAGAGGTCACAGTTGTCGAGAGCTAGCAGTATGGAGTATGTCAGTGAGGTGGATGATGGTGATCCACATTAACACCATAATGTTTTATATACTTCAATGGAACGCCCGGAGTCTGATTGGAAATGGTCAAGAGTTAAAGAGATTTGTTGATGAATTTAAAGAAGCACCAGAATTAATATGTATCCAAGAGACATGGTTAAAGTCCTGTCTAGATTTTGTAATCCCAGGTTATGAATGTGTGCGATTAGATAGGTCTGATAGATCAGGTGGGGGTTGTGCAACTTTTGTTAAGGCTGGGTTGCAGTATAGGAAAGTTGACATTAATTCTAATCTTGAGGTTTTGGCTGTGGAGGTTTGGAGCAGCCAGAATTCTATCACTGTGATAAATTATTATAACCCCTGTCAACCCTTGATATTGTCAGATTTTGATGAGATAATGGAGAAGGTAAGGTGTCCTATTATATGGATTGGAGATTTTAATGCGCATAATCCTTTATGGGGTAGTGATCACAGGGATAAAAATGGTGTTATTGTTGAAGAATTTCTAGACAAGTATGAGTTGGTATTGTTAAATGATGGAAGGCCGTCTAGGTATAATATTGTGAGAAACACCTGCAGCCACATAGATTTATCAATTGCTTCATCAAATTTAGCAAGAATTGGTGAATGGGATGTAATGGATAGATATACACTGGGTAGTGATCATTATCCAATTTTATGTAGGTTTGGTAGGGATTTGAGGAGAGAAGTGGAAAAGAAAGTCCCTAGATATAACTTTTTTCAGGCCAAATGGGATAAATTCCAAGAGAAGGCTCAAAGTTTAGTTGGAGAGGTTAATAGTGAGGGTTCTGTAGATAGTTGGAATACTTCCATTAGTCTCATGATTCATGAGGCAGCTTGTTGTACTATTCCTGTGAAGCAGGAACCTAGGTCCCGTATGTCTGTTCCTTGGTGGAATAAAGAATGTGATGAAGCTGTAAGGAATAGGAATATAGCCTGTCGAAAATTAAGAAATTATCCAATTTTGGTCAATGCAATGGAGTACAAGTGGCTAAGGGCAGTAGCAAGACGAGTTGTAAAGGATGCAAAGAGGAATAGTTGGAGGAAGTTTTGTGGTACGCTAGGCCCGGAAACTCCAGTAAGGCATTTGTAGTCAGCTGTGCGTAGAATGTCAGGAGTATATAAAAGAAGTTTGTTACCAGTGTTGCAGAAGGGTGAGGTGGTAGCAGTCTCCAATAAGGAAAAAGCAGACATGTGTGTTGACAGTTTTCAAGCAGTGCATAGATCAGAGAGCATGGGAGTGGAGAGGTGTAGAAAGAGAACCGAGCTGATGGCAGTTAATCAGTGGAAGCTGGAGAGGAGTTTAGTAAATGATAATACCTTTAATCTGTTTTTTACCATAAAAGAGTTGAAGGATGCAATTATGTCTGGGGCAAATACCACCCCGGGGAGAGATAGGTTGTCGTATGAGTTATTTAAACATCTGGATGATACTGTACTTGATGAAATCTTAGCTTTGTTTAATACTGTGTGGGCAGAGGGTTATTTACCAAAGGAATGGAAACATGCAGTCGTGGTCCCTATTTTAAAACCGGGCAAAGAGGCATCTGACCCTAGTTCATATCGCCCTATAGCGCTCACAGCAGTGCTCTGTAAAATTATGGAGAGGATGGTAACCAACAGACTAGTTTATTTTTTAGAAACCAGAGGACTATTTGTTGATGTACAGAGTGGCTTTAGGAATGGAAGGTCTACAATGGAGTCTGTATCAGTTTTGGATCAGGATATTAAAAGGGCATTTAGAAGCAAGGAAACAGTAGTGAGTGTATTCCTTGATATTGAGAAGGCATATGATTCTTTGTGGAAGGAGGGATTAATGATTAAAATCTTTGACTTGGGAGTCAGGGGACGAATGTTCAACTGGATTAAGGATTTTTTATTGAATAGAACAATACAAGTAATGGTTGGTAGTGTCAGCTCAGAGACTGTAGAAATAGAGAATGGAACCCCGCAAGGAAGTGTTATCAGTCCAGTTTTATTTAATATCATGATAAACGACATATTTTGTAAATTAGATAGAGGATTTGGTCTGTCTTTGTTTGCAGATGACGGGGCCATCTGGAAAAGAGGTCGTAATGTAGAGTTTGTTTTAAAACAGATTCAAAGAGTGTTAGTGTCTGTAGAGGAATGGGGGAACACATGGGGCTTTAAAATCTCTGCCTCTAAGACTAAATATATGGTATTTGGTTTTAAAAGAAAGTTACCTAAGTTAGGGCTGTATATGTATGGGTCTCTATTGGAGAAGGTAAAGGTTTTTAAGTTTTTGGGTGTTTGGTTTGAAGAGCGTATGACTTGGGCTGTGCATGTAGGTAAAATTGTGTTGAAGTGTGAAAAAGTTCTGAATGTTATGAGAAGTCTGGTTGGGTGTGAGTGGGGGGCCAACAGGGAGACAATGCTGCTAATTTATCAGGCCATGATCAGATCTTCTCTTGACTATGGGTGTTTTGTGTATGGGTCTGCGTCTAAAACTGTTCTGGCTAGGCTAGATGTGTTGCAGGCAAAGGCTTTGAGGCTTTGCTGTGGAGCCTTCAGGACTTCCCCAGTCCCTGCCCTGATTGTTGAAATGGGAGAAATGCCCTTATGGTTAAGGCGCATTAAGCTAGGGTTACATTACTGGGCTAAACTTTGTGGGTGTAATGATACCTTCCCAGCAAGGTGTTTGTTGCAAGAGGTTGATGATGGTAACAAATATAACACATTTTTTGTCATTATAAATCAGTGGGCTAGGAAGCTGGGTTTGGAACAAGGGGGTATTATAGAGCATACAATAAGGCTACCTGTGCCCTATTGGGTTCTTCCTGAACTGTTTATTGAGCTTGCTTTTCTTCAGGAAAAAGATAAGCACGAGGTGACTCCAAGAATAGTGGAATATCTTAATTCAATCAGTGAGAGCACTTTGATTGTTTTTACAGATGGATCTAAAGATCCAGTTAGTGGGAGAGCTGGGTTTGGAGTGTATGTGGAGCAGCTTGGGTTGAAGATTGGCCGGTGCATTTCTGATGGAAGCTCTGTTCTCACGACTGAATTAATGGCAATTCAATGTGCTCTAAGGTGGATTGAGGAAGCCAGTTTTAGAGAAGTCATTTTCTGTTCTGATTCTGCAGCTGCTCTTGAAACTTTAAGAGTAGGGAAATCTAAAGCTCGTCCTGACATTCTAAATGAAATCTTGAGTGTGTTTTCTAGAATTGGGTTTGCGTGTAACATCACTTTTTGCTGGGTTCCCGAGCATGCTGGGGTGAGGGGGAATGAGCAGGTGGACCTCATAGCAAAGGAGAGTTTAAGAAGAGAAATAGATATCCATGTATCATTGGGGAGAGTGGAACTGAGAGAAATAATTAAAGAGGGCTTAACAAAAGAATGGCAGAGAGGATGGGAAATGGAAGTCAGGGGTAGACACTACTTTTCTATACAATCTGAAGTTAGGAAAATATGTTTCTGTACATCTCTGTCCCGTAGGGACTCAGTTAAACTGTGTAGATTGAGGTTGGGACACTGTGGGTTAAATTACTATTTGTACATTGTAGGGAAACATGTTTCTGGCTTGTGTGAATGTGGGAGTAATGAGACAGTTAAGCATGTTTTCCTAGAATGTAAAAAGTATAGGGTAGAAAGAAAAGTATTGTTTGTTAGACTGACAGGACTTGGAGTTGAGGCTTTTTCTGTTTTATCTCTGTTTGGACACAGTGAGAAACATCAACTGATATCCAGGGCTGTTCTTCAATTCCTGCAAGTTACAGGACTGTATGTAAGAATTTAGTTCAAACTTTGACCTGTGGAGGGCATTAATACGCTTAGCAGCGTCTACACTGCCGGAATCCTACAAGAAGAAGAAGTAGCTGGTAGAGCTCCTGGCTCACACCGCCAGGGACACAGGTTCAATCCTAACCGCGGATGCTGTCTGTGTGGAGTTTGTGAGTTCTCCCTGTGAACACGTTGGTTTCCTCCAGGTGCTCCCGCTTCCACACTCATCCCAAAGTCATGGAATTTGTAGGTTAATTGGCCTCTGTAAATTGCCCCCAGTGTGTAAGAAGTGGATCAGAAAGTGGAATAGCATAGAACTAGTGTGAACGGGTGATCCATCGTCAGCATGGACTCTGTGAACCAAATGGTCTTTTTCCTTGCTGTATCTCTAAACTAAACTAAATCCTTCCTCATCCTATAAACTCTTGGGGCCACCCTGTTGGATTAGATTAGTGTCATTTGGGAGGGCACAGTGGTGCAGTTGGTAAAGCCGCTGCCTTACAGAGCCACAAACCAAGGTCTGATCCTGCCCTTGTGTGCGTGATCCTGCCCTTGTGTGTGTGATCCTGCCCCTGTGTCTGTGTGGAATTTGCACGTTCTCCTTGTGATCACATGGCGTTCCTTTGGGTGCTTTGGTTTCCTCCCACATCCCAAATACGTGCAGGTTTGTAGGTTAATTGTAAATTATACAGTATGGACTCTGTTTCCTTGCTGCATCTCGAAACAAATCTAAATCTATATCATTTCTAAATCACATTGTTTTCCAACATGGTGAAACATTTATGCAGTAAGATGCATTCTGAGGCTTTCCTGGCTACCTTGTTTGCTGGTGCAAGATTTAGTAAATCATTTGCACAAACAGGATACCATAAAGAACTATGGTACATTGAAAGTTATTTAATTAGTATTATGGTTTAAATATTGCCTAAATTTGGAGGGAAAAAAGCTGCTGGGAGAATTCAGCGGGTCGTAAGTTCTTTGTGCGGAATTGGGCCATTCAGCCCATCAAGTCTACTCTGCCATTCATAATGGATGATCGATCTATCCCTCTCGACCCCATCCTCCTGCCTTGTCCCCATAACTCCTGACACCCATACAAATCAAGAATCTGTCAATCTCTACCTTAAAAATATCCATTGACTTGGCATCCACGGCTGTCTGTGGAAATGAATTCCAGATTCCCCACCTTCTGACTAAAGAAATTCCTCATCTCCTTTTATTCTGAGGCTATGGCCTCTGGTCCTAGACTATCCCTATAGTGAACACATCCTCTCCAGATTCAAGCAGCATCAGTGGAGACAAAGAGATAGTAGTGATCCTTTTGGCTCCATGGATAGTTTGACCCTTCGAGTTCTTCCAGTCGTTTATTTTTTAATCAGTAAGTCTGAAGAAGACCCCGAACATCACTATTTATTTCCGCCAAAGATGCTGCCTGATTTGCTGGGTTACTCCAGCATTTAGTGTCAATCTTTGGTATAAACCAGCATCTACAATTCTTTAAGGTACACAAAATTGCTGGGGAAACTCAGCGAGTGCAGCAGCATCTATGGAGCGAAGGAAATAGGCGACGTTTCGGGACGAAACCCTTCTTCAGACTGACTCCATCTACCCCATCTACAATTCTTTGTTTTCCAAGTTTATTTTTTTTATCTCGTGCAAATTTCGGTTTCTTACATCCCCATGGGAAGTACTCTTCCATTTCTTATTTTAAATCATGTCCTGAAATAATGTTTACCTCCGTCTCACAGGCCGGAGAAGGCCTTCAACTGTAATCTGCAATGGGGCGATACCTCGGACTGGTTTCGCTGCCACGGGCATTATTTCATGCGAAGTTTGAAACATTCTTCGGTATAAACCAACATCCGCAGTTCACCTCCGACACTCTCCGTGCGAGTTCAGTTTAGTTTATCATTGTCACGTGTACCGAGGTACAGTGAAAGGCTTTTGTTGCGTGCTATCCAGTCAGCAGAAAGATAATACTTGACTACAATCGATGCTGCCTGTCCCGCTGAGTTACTCCAGCATTTTGTGTCTACCTTCGATTAAAACCAGCATCTGCAGTTCTTTCCCACACATGATCACAATCGAGCCATTTACAGCGTACAGGTACAATGATATGGGGAATGATATGGTTCCCGTGCAACCATCAGCAGAGAAGGGAGGGATGAGGGAAGGAGCTGCTGCAGATGACAGAGGCCGGGGAGTGTGCATTGGTTTGGTTTTTGAATCGTGGACATACACAAGCTCCTACAAGCCGCGTCCTCCCTCCCTCCCTACTTCCTCCTTTGTGTCAGATCAGAACAGAACGCGGCCCGGAGGCACGCCCGACGTGGCGCGCCGTGCAGCGTGGAGCGGGTGTTGTGTTGGGGGCGGGCGGGCGGGGCGGGGAGGGAGGGAGGGGGGAGGGGAAGGCGAGAGCGGGGCCATGGCCGGTTACGTTCAGGCCGGAGACACAAGGGGGACGTTGTGAGGGTGGAATCCGCCGGGCTGCGGGCTTGTGGATCGCGGCGGCGGCGGTGAGTGAGTGTGTGAGTCCGTCCGTCCGTGCGGCCCGGGCGCCACGTGATGCCCACCCTCTGTACTGCCTGCCTTCAATGTGGACAGTGGCACAGACCTCCAGCCATCCACACAGCCGGGAGGGAGAAAGGCTATGTGGCTGAGCGCAGACTTCCCTGCTCATCCATCTCTTCGCATTGGGAAGCAACCGGGCCGTTTTATACCCTTTGCATTGGGGAGGGAGGGGGGGTTCGTGGGATCACTATCGCGAGATTTTTTGCATCTTTTTCTCACACACATTGGAAGGTGCAAGAAGGAAATGGTGTCGGCTTAATATTGCACTCGATCGGCTTGAAAATGGATATCGTAGCCTTGAAGTATTTATATATATATGCCTTTGCAATGCTGGAAATGGCAGTGAGTGAGCGAGGGAAGGGCTAGTTAGCCACTTGTTAGATTGGGTCACTGCGAACGAAATAATCACCGGATGGTTTATTTGTATTCATTCCATGTCTTATCATTCTTGTCAGGACATGAGTGAGGAAACCAGCTTCTTCTTGGCCCAGTGGCTCCAGGCAGCTGCTGCTTATTCTCGTTATGTCTATGAGTAACGGCCCAGACGATCAGTCCATGAACCCCCAGCTACCACAATAGTAACCGTCCAGCGTCCTCCTTCATCCGTCTCATATCCATTTATAGATACCACCAACATAGGTAAGATTGTCTTTAACATTTCTCTTTGAATGAGGGTTCAAATATTCTAGTTTAGACGCTGTTCAGTCTTTATTTCCCCCAAACGTGGGCATGGGAATCGGAGGGAAATCTATCAGAAATCATAAAGTAAGTTTACTTTTGCAGTCGTGACAAGGACGAGGGATACATGTACCCTTGCGAGTGTGATTGGCAAATCCCGCTGTCACGATTTCCACAAAATGTGTTGGAATTGTAAACTTAGTCCATATCATGTTTCTGTCTATTGTAATCCAAGTACGCTTTTTCTTTAAAACGATTTCAAAAGAATAGAAATATAAACTAGCAGCTGAATTTGGGCGCATACTATTTCAGAATCTACGCTGCTCATGTTTCCTCTGCAAGTTTTGTTTTTCAAAGTTGGTTTTCCCAAGTGAACACTTAAAACTTTTTTTGAATAAATGATTTTTAATATTTCTTCCCACAGACCTTAGTTCTCATTACTGCCAAGCAAGATGTGGCATATTACAGGTTTCATGAAAATGCTAGTGGAGAGATTAATATTATATATTTCACATTTAATTTGTAAAATAAGGTTAATTATTTGGACTGTTACATACATAAATCAAAATTCCAGTAATGCCTCCCAAATAAATATCCTTTCCCACTCAGAAATCCATTGATCGCCAATTTGATGTACTCAATGTCTGACTACATAGTCCTTTGTGTAGGGAATTTGAAAAACTTACAGGCCCCTCTATGTTCTCCTTGTCTCAGACCTTGTCATGAGAGTTTATACCTCAGTTATGGATTCTTCAGCCAGTGGCCCTCGGTATCACTCTGAGTTTAGCCATGATGTTAAATTAAGAATACTTCTGTGTAAATTTGAAAGGCTTCAGCGGCACATTCCAAATTGCAAAATAAAATTGAGTTCCTCCAGCAATTTCCTTTTTGCTCCAGATTCCTCTTTTGTTTCTCCATATTCCAAAGAATTTCATCAACTATATTTTTAATGTTTTGAAAAATGAATGCCCGTTTACATTGAACATGTAGAAACATTTTATTGTATTCTTAAGGACATTCCCCTGCAGGTTTTGAGCAATTCTCAGAAAACAGTGTAACTTCAGTGCTTGTAGCTGCAGATTGCATTCAAGTAATGGAATGTAACAGCAGCTTGCATGTCTAAGTATTGTTCATCTGATGAAGGTTCCAAATTTATTTGGGGGAAATTTTTGTGTTTTGAAACTGATTTGAATAGATATTTGTTTTAGAAACATAGAAAATAGGTGCAGGAGTAAGCCATTCGGCCCTTCGAGCCTGCACCACCATTCAATATGATCATGGCTGATCATCCAACTCAGTATCCCATCCCTGCCTTCTCTCCATACCCCCTGATCCCTTTAGCCACAAGGGCCACATCTAACTCCCTCTTAAATATAGCCAATGAACTGGCCTCAACTACCTTCTGTGGCAGAGAATTCCACAGATTCACCACTCTCTGTGTGAAAAATGATTTTCTCATCTCGGTCCTAAAAGACTTCCCTCTTATCCTTAAACTGTGACCCCTTGTTCTGGACTTCCCGAACATTGGAAATAATCTTCCTGCATCTAGCCTATCCAACCCCTTAAGAATTTTGTAAGTTTCTATAAGATCCCCCCTCAATCTTCTAAATTCTAGCGAGTGCAAGCCGAGTTCCTCCAGTCTTTCTTCATATGAAAGTCCTGCCGTCCCAGGAATCAGTCTGCACAGAGACCTTGGGCAGTTTTGTCTTTGCTCCCTCGAAAGCTCATTTGACAATTTAAACTCTACAACCGCTGACTTTTGTTTAATCAATTTTAGCAATGTAAGATTGAACAAATATTTTTAGACCAATTGCAGCTTCTGCATGTGATGGACACGAATACTCTTCCCAGAGACTCCTTAGGATGATCTCACCAGTCCTTTGTACTTTGATCTGTCAGGTCATTGCAAGTTATTTAAAACTTTCTTATCTATTAAAGTAACAACCCACTTAGTGTGACTGCATAATTTGCAATCATTTTAATTTTCTTGAAACTCGCAAATATTTTTCATTTTTTCTACAGGATCTGACAGAGGTGGTAGAAGCATGGCAATAAATCGAAAAGAAATACTGCATAGCAGCTGGATATTGGTGAAAGGGGCAATCCGATTTGCTTTTATGGTCATCAACAATATGGTTGCCATTCCATCCTATGTTTTGTATTTCATAGCCCTTCAGCCATTGAAATTACTGGACCATAAACTGTTCTGGCATGTGGAAGGATTAATGTTCAAATGGCTGCTGGCTATGGTGTCATCCTGGGGTTGGTCAGCAGGTTATACAGGTAAGACTGGTAAACCTGTAGTTTTCACAATGCTAAATGGAATACATTTTGATATATTTGTAGTGGTTGCATCTGAACTAAACAAAGATATCAGAAAATGGTCTACTTCTGCATTTCCCAAAACTTGCTCTTAGATAGCCTGGTCCAATGATTTGTTAGTTAGCATTACTGTAAGATGCAAGAACATTTGCACCTATTTTTAATGTTTTGTAAGTCAATTTAGGCAATATTCAGTTTCATTGAGCACCGTATTTGAATGAAATAAGGAACTTGCGGTGAACTGTACAGGAACTGCTAGAAGCAAACTTTAAAAAAATTAAAAGTTAACTCCCACCTGCTATTCTTTAGAAGTCATGACTTTTACATAATGAGCAGCACCAGCTTACTTATGGTGATTTACCTTGGAATCTAATTATTCTGGAATAAAGCAATATATTCATTAAGTAGCAAACAACAGCTGTGAATATAAGTAGATTCAAAATCTTAGACTACTTCCACAGTTTGTAATTAGTAATAGTCACCATTTTTGTTTCTGCTAGGTACATGGAACCTCTTGCTTTGTTCAAATCTGCTAAGAATTTGTTCTTTAGAGTATTTCCCCTCTTTTGCATTATGCACAATTCAATTGTGTTGGCTAGCTGTTTAATTTATTGCTTGTGTCCCTGATTCTAAAAATTGCCATGAGGCGATGTAAACAACATGATCTCTCTTCCCTGTTTCCCATTACTCCAGAATAAATTTGAAATTGACCATCAACTGGAGAGAAATAAAAATTTAATCATTTGATCAGTAGTTCAGGTACAAGGCAATCACATTGAATAACATCAAAAATCTAAATGAGACTTAGCAAGTCAAGAAGCACACGAGGAAAGAAAAATGGGATCATGTTTCAGGTCGTGAAACAACACTCCTTGCCTTTATATTTGATAGCATTTATATGGTTGCAAATAATAGTAATGGCAGGATATTGCAGAGTAATAACAAAAGACTGGTGTTAAATTAATCGGAAATTGATAGCGTTTTTGAGATCTTATCACATGCCACATTGCTATTGTACGTGTCACTGGCCTATTGAACCAGAGACATGGGTTTGAATCCCAGTAGTTCTTCCCAGGTTCTGAGTGTCTGACTCCTGGGTATCCCGTTATCAAGAGCGAGTGCTTGGGAGACAAGTGGGATAGATTGGGATGGATTTGCTGAATGCTGTGGTATTCCATACATCTTCTGAATGGGCACAGGGCACTTACACGTGCATTCTGTCCAATCCCCCTCTACAACGCGTGATGGGGGTGCTGGATCGAGCCATGCAGAGCTGGGAATGCACAGGAGACTGACTCGCTGAATCAGTGAGACTATCAGGTGGCCACTCTTCATGTTCCTGCTCGCAGCTGTTTTTGTAATCCTGTCGCATGCGTATTTTGTCAATTTTTGTCTCTTGAACAGTTTGGGTTACGAACAGTTCTTAGGATCGGACCCTTGTCGTAACCTGGGGACCTCCTGTGTGATAGTGGGAAAGACTAATGCCAATTTCTTTAGTCAGAGGGTGATGAATGTGTGGAATTCATTGCCATATGTGGCTGTGGAGGCCAAGTCAACGGGTGTTTTTAAGGCAGAGATTGACAGATTCTTAATTAATATGGGCATCAGGGGTTATGGGGAGAAGACAGGAGAATGGGTTTAAGAGGGAAAGATAGATTTGCCATGATTGAATGGTGGAGTAGACTCAATGAGTCCCATGGCCTAATTCTGCTCCTATAACTTATGAACTTATGAAATGTAATTTCAAGCAATTAAATTCAGTTGGAATTTTAATAAAAAAGCAATTAATAGCAATCATCAAACTATTGTACAAAACCCATCTAGTTTACTAATATCCTTTGGAGAAGGAATTCTACCAACCATTTCTGATCTGACATATTTGCAATTCATGATTCATCAACGTGTTTGATGCTGAACTGCCTCTTGGGTTCAGAGACAGTTAGAGGTGGAAAGTAAATGCCATCATTGCCAGGAGCCTCCACGTCCACTCAATAAATAAAATCTCCCTTGATTTTATTACTTTTGATCGCACTTTTGAAGGATAACTCATTTTTTCTATCTATCCTTATAGCCTCACTTGTCCTACTTTCCCGAAGTGATCAGGGTTCCTCTTTTAGCCTGCCTTCCCCCAACCAAAATGGTGTTCCTTTTTATGGCGCAGCAAAGCCTCATTCTACTTGTGTAATCATGGCTGTCTTAATGGCTTTTCTTCCTTCCTTCCTTTGTTTCAATAAATGGTCTCAGCCCAGGCCCTCTTGGGGTTGCTCTTCAGTGATGCCGTTTGGGCAAATTGGATTATCTTCTGGCATTGAGCTCTGCACTGTGTTTTGCTCCTTCATTTCATATTGGTTGTTTATTATCCACTGAGCCATGTTGTCTTAGAGTTATATACAGCACGGAAACTGACCCTTCAGTGCAACACGTCCATGCAGATGAATGTCCCCAACCGAGCTAGTCCCACCTGCCTGCGCCTGGCCCATATCCCTCCGAACCTTTCCTATCTATTAACTTGTCCAAGTCTCTTTTCGATGCCATAATTGGACCCACCACTTTCACTTCCTTTTAGACTTTACTTGAGATACCTCGTGGAAACAGGCCCTTCGGCCCACCGAGTCCGCGTTGACCAGCAATCGCCCCTTACATTAGCAGTATCCTACATACGAGGGACAATTTACAATTGATAGAAGCCAATTAACCTACAAACCTGTAAGTCTTTGGAATGTGAGAGTGACCCGAGCACCCGGAGAAAACCCACCCGGTCAAAGGGAGAACATACAAACTCCATACAGACAGCACCTGTAGTCAGGATCGAATCCAAGTATCTTCCGCTGTAAGGCAGCAACTCTGCCACTGCACCACTCTGTCGCCCTCTGGGAGCTTGTTCCTTGCACGCACCACAGTCTGTGTCGGAAAGTTGCCCTTCGGGATCCTTTTAAATCTTAGTCCTCCCACCTCAAACCTTTGCCCTCTAGTTTTAGACTACCCTACCACGGGAAAGGACTGTGGCTATTCACCTTATCTATGCCCCTCATGATTTTGTACACTATAAGGTCACCCTTCAGCCTCGTACGCTCTAGGGGAAAATATTCAGCTGCTCCTTATAGCTCAAACCCTTTAGAGCCAGTAACATAGAAACATTGAAATAAGGTGCAGGAGTAGGACATTCGGCCCTTCGAGCCTGCACCGCCATTCAATATGATCATGGCTGATCATCCAACTCAGTATCCTGTACCTGCCTTCTCTCCATACCCACCGATCCCTTTAGCCACAAGGGCCACATCTAACTCCCTCTTAAATATAGCCAATGAACTGGCCTCAACTACCTTCTGCGGGAGAGAATTCCACAGATTCACCACTCTCTGTGTGAAAAAAGTTTTCCTCATCTCGGTCCTAAAAGATTTCCCCTTTATCCTTAAACTGTGACCCCTTGTTCTGGACTTCCCCAACATCGGGAACAATCTTCCTGCATCTAGCCTGTCCAACCCCTTAAGAATTTTGTACTGCCTCCAGGGCTAGTACATCCTTCCTTAAGTATGGACCCCAGAACTGTACACAGTATTCCAAATGTGGTCTCACTAATACCGTGTACAGCTGCAGCAAGACCTCCGTGTTTTTATACTCAATCCCCCTAGCAATAAAGGCCAAAACTCCATTGGCCTTCCTGATTGCTTGCTGCACCTGCATACTGACTTTTAGTGATTCATGTACTAATACCCCTAGATCCCTCTGCGTTGCATTACAACGCAGCTCCTCCTCATTTAGAAAATAACTTGCCCTATCATTTTTTTCCCCAAAGTGAATGACTTCACATTTATTAGTATTAAATTTCATCTGCCAAGTTGTTGCCCACTCACCTAGCTTATCTATATCCTTTTGCAGACTCTTCCTATCCTCCTCATCCCCTACTTTCCCTCCCATTTTCGTATCGTCTGCAAATTTTGATATATTACACTTGGTTCCCTCCTCCAAATCATTTATATAAATTGTGAACAACTGGGGTCCCAGCACCGACCCTTGCGGAACCCCGCTAGTCACCGGTTGCCATCCCGAGTATGAACCATTTATCCCCACTCTCTGCTTCCTATTTGTTAGCCAATCCTCTACCCATGCTAATATATTACCCCCAATCCCATAATTTTTTATTTTTAGCAATAGTCTCTTATGTGGCACCTTGTCAAAAGCCTTTTGGAAGTCCAAGTATACCACATCCACCGGTTCCCCTTTATCCACCCGGGTTGTTACTTCCTCAAAGAATTCCTATGAATGCTAACATACCATTCGCCTTCTTCACTGCCTGCTGCACCTGCATGCCTACTTTTAATGACTGGTGTACCTTGACACCCAGGTCTCGTTGCATCTCCCCCTTTCCTAATCGGCCACCATTCAGATAATAATCTACTTTCCTGTTTTTGCCACCAAAGTGGATAACCTCACATTTATCCACATTATACTGCATCTGCCATGCATTTGCCCACTCACCCAGCCTATCCAAGTCACCTTGCAGCCTCCTAGCATCCTCCTCACAGCTAACACTGCCCCCCAGCTTCGTGTCATCCGCAAACTTGGAGATGTTGCATTCAATTCCCTCGTCCAAATCATTAATATATATCGTAAATAGCTGGGGTCCCAGAACTGAGCCTTGTGGTACCCCACTAGTCACGCCTGCCATTGTGAAAAGGACCCGTTTACTCCTACTCTTTGCTTCCTGTCTGCCAGCCAGTTCTCTATCCACATCAATACTGAACCCCCAATACCGTATGCTTTAAGTTTGTATACTAATCTCTTATGTGGGACCTTGTCGAAAGCCTTCTGAAAGTCCAGATATAACACATCCACTGGTTCTCCCTTATCCACTCTACTAGTTACATCCTCGAAAAATTCTATAAGATTCGTCAGACATGATTTACCCTTCATAAATCCATGCTGACTTTGTCCAATGATTTCACCACTTTCCAAATGTGCTGCTATCCCATCTTTAATAACTGATTCTGGCAGCTTCCCCACTACCGACGTTAGACTAACTGGTCTGTAATTCCCCGTTTTCTCTCTCCCTCCCTTTTTAAAAAATGGTGTTACATTAGCTACCCTCCAATCCTCAGGAACTACTCCAGAATCTAAAGAGTTTTGAAAAATTATCACTAATGCATCCACTATTTCTGGGGTTACTTCGTTAAGTACTCTAGGATGCAGCCTATCTGGCCCTGGGGATTTATCGGCCTTTAATCCATTCAATTTACCTAACACCACTTCCCGGCTAACCTGGATTTCACTCAGTTCCTCCATCTCATTTGACCCCCGGTCCCCTGCTATTTCCGGCAGATTATTTATGTCTTCCTTAGTGAAGACAGAACCAAAGTAGTTATTCAATTGGTCTGCCATGTCCTTGTTCCCCATGATCAATTCACCCGTTTCTGACTGCAAGGGACCTACATTTGTTTTAACTAATCTTTTTCTCTTCACATATCTATAAAAGCTTTTGCAGTCAGTTTTTATGTTCCCTGCCAGTTTTCTTTCATAATCTATTTTCCCTTTCCTAATTAAGCCCTTTGTCCTCCTCTGCTGGTCTCTGAATTTCTCCCAGTCCTCTGGTAGGCTGCTTTTTCTGGCTAATTTGTACGCTTCATCTTTTGCTTTGATACTATCCCTGATTTCCCTTGTTATCCACGGATGCACTACCTTCCCTGATTTATTTTTTTGCCAAACTGGGATGAACAATTGTTGTAGTTCATCCATGCAGTCTTTAAATGCCTTCCATTGCATATCCACCGTCGACCCATTAAGAATCAATCGCCAGTCTATCTTGGCCAATTCACGTCTCATACCCTCAAAGTTACCTTTCTTTAATTTGTTTTTGCCAGGGGCATCAAGTTCTGGAGATGTATAATGCAGACAGGTTCCTGTTGAGGAACACACAGAAGAAGGGTCTCGACCCGAAACATCACCCATTCCTTCCCTCCAGAGATGCTGCCTGTCCCGCTGAGTTACTCCAACTTTTTGTGTCTAAACAACCTTTTGGCCTTCATTCAGAAACCAGTTTGACCAGACTAGAGTGAGGATCAGGAGATGAATTGAAGGAGTTACACTACCGCTGATGTCATTCCAGGGCACTTGCCCTCAGTTCCCGTGGGATCTTTGAAACACAGGCCACTGGCTGCACATGTTTTTCAGCTTCCTTTGCTGTGGAAGAGCAACTGGTTTCTGTCATTAGCCTGTAGCCCCAGTGAGACAGTTGTGCTGAGAACATCCAGTGATTGTGTGCGTGTCGCTGTATGACACTGGTGGCAGTACCAGAGTTCTGGGAGAGGGGTGAATGGACTGTGTGGGAACCTGCAGCCCGTGAGTCTGGCTGGGCAGAAGGTGACTGCAGGAGCAAGAGCGAGTGAAAGAGGAGCTGCCGAGGCAATGCATAGGGACCCGCTATGGTGTTTGAGTTTAGTTTATTGTCACATGTACCGAGGTACTGAAAAGCTTCTGTTGCGTGCTAACCAGTCAGCAGAAAGACAATACATGATTACTATCGAGCCATCCACAGTGTACAGATACATGATAAAGGGAATAACATGAATAACATGTTTAGTACAAGATATAGTGCAGTTAAGTCCGATCAAAGATAGTCCGAGTGTCCCAAGGCCCAACTGTCCTCCTCTTGTGTCTCCCACTGGCTTCTCAACACAAAACGATAAATGACTGGATGATATTCAGAGGCAAACACCCAATAATGCCAGCAACTGTGAATATTAGATAGGCGAGTCATCAGATTTCTTTCCTACACTCAACTCTGACCCCTCAATACAGTATCTCCTGCCTGACTGCTCTGTCAACTTGAACCAGATGATTTGCAACATTGTCTTTCATTCCAAATTAAGCTTTCGGTACCAAAGCAGTTTGCTTCCATCTTAACATTTGCTATTTTTTGTACGTGGTTCAACCTATTTGTCCCTGAAACTTTCACTTTGCATTTTCACTGTACATATGGTATTATGGCTGCTGTCTTGTGATTTTAAGTTCAATGCAAACTGTTGTCCATGTCAACTTCTGTCAGTTACCTATCTATCTGGGCTGTGTTGCCTTCCTTCCAGTTTTACTGTCATTATCTTAATCTTTGGTCCCTACTCAAACCAAGTGCTTTACATATTGAATTATTTGAATAACCATTTTCTCTTAGTGAGAGGTCTACCGACACATGGAGTGTAGTCACAAGAGACTAACTACACAGACTTTTGTGGTTGGGTAAGCGTTGGTAGAATGCGACTCTACTTTATTTCTGACCAACTTGTGTTTTTAACTAAAAGAAGTAGCAATGATAAAATAATTTAATCAAATCCTTTTTTAAAAAAAAATATAAATGAATGATTCGTCAAGGAACGGGTAAGCAGTTAACATTAGTCGAGGTTTGGTGCATATTTCTCAGATTTGTTTTTGCACATTAAATATACTGTTGGGGGCAGTACTCCACTCTGTTTCCATGGTTTTGATGTGGGAGTGCTATTTGGCAACTTTCCATGATGTCCTGGCAAGTACAATGTGTGGTCTTCCTAATTCCCTCCTGCAGTGCCCTCCATAATATTTGGGACAAAGACCCATCATTTATTTATTTGCCTCTGTATTCCACAATTTGAGATATGTGATAGAAAAAATCACATGTGGTTAAAGTACACATTGTCAGATTTTATTTACGGACATTTTTATATTTTTTGGTTTCAACATTTGGAAATTCAACTGTGTTTACACATAGTTCCCCCCATTTCAGGGCACCATAATGTTTGGGACACATGGCTTCACAGGTGTGTTTAAATGCCTCCTTAATGCAGGTATAAGAGAACTCTCAGCGCCTAGTCTTTCCTCCAGTCTTTCCGTCACCTTTGGAAACTTTTATTGCTGTTTGTCAACGAGGACCAAAGTTGTGCCAATGAAAGTCAAAGAAGCCATTATGGGACTGAGAAACAAGAATAGAACTGTTAGAGACATTAGCCAAACATTAGACTTACCAAAATCAACTGTTTGGAACATCATTAAGAAGAAAGAGAGCACTGATGAGCTTACTAATCGCAAAGGGACTGATGGGCCAAGAAAGACCTCCACAGCTGATGACAGAAGAATTCTCTGTATAATAAAGAAAAAACCCCAAACCCCTGACCGACAGTCGGGTGTGGATTTGTCAATGACCACTGTGCACAGAAGACCTCATGAACAGAAATACAGAGGCTACACTGCAAGATGCAAACCACTAGTCAGCTGCAAAAATAGGATGGCCAGGTTATCGTTTGCCAAGAAGTACTTAAAAGAGCAACCACAGTTCTGGAAAAAGGTCTTGTGGACAGATGAGACGAAGATTAACATATTAGAGTGATGGCAAGAGCAAAGTATGGAGGAGAGAAGGAACTGCCCAAGATCCAAAGCTTACCACCTGATCTGTGAAACACAGTGGTGGGAGTGTTATGGCCTGGGCATGTATGGCTGCTGAAGGTACTGACTCACTTATCTTCATTCTTTCTTTCATCTCCTTCTTTCACCTCCTTCTTTCACCTCCGCAACATCGCCAAACTCAGACCCTCTCTCACACCTCCCGCTGCTGAAAGACTCATCCATGCCTTCATCTCCTCCCGACTGGACTATTGCAACTCACTTCTCCTTGGCATCAGCTCCACCTACATCAACCGACTCCAACTGGTCCAGAACGCAGCCGCCCGACTCATCACCCACACCAAATCCTGGCATCACATCACTCCAGTCCTCAAACAACTTCACTGGCTTCCCATCTCCCACCGGATCACCTACAAAATCCTGGTCCTCACCTACAAAGCCCTCCACCATCTGGCCCCCCCATATCTCACTGACCTCCTCTCCCCCTACCAACCCTCACGGTCCCTCAGATCCACATCAGCCGGTCTCCTCTCCATCCACAAGTCCAACCTCCGCAGTTTAGGGGACAGAGCCTTCTCCAGGGCAGCTCCCAGGCTCTGGAACTCCCTCCCCCAACTGATCCGCAATTCCGTGTCCCTCACCATCTTCCAGTCCCGCCTCAAGACTCATCTCTTCACCTCTGCCTATCCTTAGCCCCACGTCCCCCTCCCTTTTCATCTGTGCATGAATTGCCTCATATTGTGTTTTGAATTGAATTCTGTCTTTAATTTGTGTACTAGTCATGTCTCTACTATTTATTTCATTCCCCTTACATGTTTTTCCTCTACTTGCTAAATGTTTGTAAGGTGTCCTTGAGACTCTTGAAAGGCGCCCATAAATAAAATTTATTATTATTATTATTATTACAACTGCCGATGGTAGTAGCATAATGAATTCTGAAGTGTATAGACACATCCTATCTGCTCAAGTTCAAACAAATGCCTCAAAACTCATTGGCCGGCGGTTCATTCTACAGCAAGACAATGATCCCAAACATACTGCTAAAGCAACAAAGGAGTTTTTCAAAGGTATAAAATGGTCAATTCTTGAGTGGCCAAGTCAATCCCCCGATCAAAACCCAGTTCAGCATGCCTTTTATATGCTGAAGAGAAAACTGAAGGTGACCATCCCCCAAAACAAGCATAAGCTAAAGATGGTTGCAATACAGGCCTGGCAGAGCATCACCAGAGAAGACACCCAGCAACTGATGATGTCCATGAATTGCAGACTTCAAGCAGTCATTGCATGCAAAGGATATGCAACAAAATACTAAACATGACTTATTTCATTTACATGACATTGCTGTGTCCCAAACATTATGGTGCCCTGAAATGGGGGGACTATATATAAACACTGCTGTAAGTTCTACATGGTGAAACCAAAATGTATAAATATAGCCTTTATTAAAATCTGACAATGTGCATTTTAACCACATGTAATTTTCTCTATTACAGATCTCAAATTGTGGAGTACAGAGCCAAATAAGTAAATGTTGGGTCTTTGTCCCAAACATGGAGAGCACTGTAACTGCATTGAGATTTTCAGCAATGCATGAAACTAAACATTTGTTAAACTTGATATTTTAACGTTGCTCAAGTATTTTATCATTAAATAATTCTTCTGAAGAAATGTTGTTATTAATGCTTTTATTGGGCCAGCTCTGTATTCTTGTACCAAATCACATAATTTTGCAGCATTGAAACTTGTGACCCCAACTGGTCTGATTCAATGTTGGTACTTCACAAGAACCTCCTCACATTGAACTTCATCCCATCAGTATTATTTTATTTCTTGTCCCCTTAATGTTTAGGTACCTTTTCAAAACCTTTCGAAACTCTACGTGATAAACTAGTTCTATTTAATTGTGCTTTAGGGGATGAAAAGTTTAGGAGCTGCCCTGTGTTTGTATGAGGGATATATATGCTCATGAAGGGAGCGAATATTCCTGCTGGAGAGCGAATCTGGTTTTCACTTTGTACACCCAGTGAGCATCTCGTATTACAAAGCCAAATAAACCATGCAATCTCAGTGGTAGTGCCTTGAATATGTCTCAATTATCAGAAGAACAAGAGTAGATCTTATGAAACCAATCTGCAGAAAGCTGGCATTCTCCTCCAAAGAATACACCCAAGATCCGCTGGAAGAAATGAGTCTTTCCAATGGGTGACTCATTTGTCATCAGAAGATCTGGCCCAGTACAAATTACCTTAGAGTACCCGTCTGAAGAAGGGTTTCGGCCCGAAACGTCGCCTATTTCCTTCGCTCCTTAGATGCTGCTGCACCCGCTGAGTTTCCCCAGCAATTTTGTGTACCTTCGATATTCCAGCATCTGCAGTTCCCTTTTGAACACCTTAGAGTACGATGCTGTTATTGGTCAGGGGAATGACATTGATAGGTTTCATGTGAAAGGTTTGGGCTAATTGCCACTGATAGATGGTTGTTATTGCTGGGGGGGGGGAGATTTTGGCCAAGAGTTTTGTAATACCCAGGCAGATGGAACATCTCATTTACAGCTACTTCTAAACTAGAATGTCTGCCTCGATTGTGTTTTAATGTACTATACTAAGGCATAAATCTGTTATAATCCAGTTCAAAAAAGGATCCAACGTTAATGAATTCAAGGAGCAAAGAAGAGAGGTCCAATAGGGCAGCTTTATCTTTACAGATCTATGAAGCAGCTTTCTTTATCAGATGTCGTGTTTTAATTCATGGTCACAACCTGGTCTAGTGCTTTATTTGTACTTTTTGTTATTTGGATTCTTGATTTACAACAATTATTCGGCTATCTCTTATTCTGTCTTTTGAAATTTAGTACGGTCACATGATAGATGTCTGAAATGCTCATAGTGTGACAAAACAATGTGGTCAAATCTTGCCCCACCATACCTGGTGTGTAGAGGGTGCGGTACTTAATTATCATTGCCACAGTCTTGGTTCTATTGAGGCAAGTTGCTGTACTCTGGGTATAATATAAGAATAATAGTACATCTTATAGGATGTATATCTAACAATAAAATAATCGATTAACACCAGCGCCAGATGACTGCAAAGCTGCAATGACTGTAGTAATAATGAAAATGTATATTGTACTCCTTACTCCTAATGGAGTATAGCATGTGATCAAATGGAGACATGGGACATCAGATTAGATTGGGGGGGATCCAAGATTTATTTTGGCTGTGCCTTAGTTTTACCTCCACCTCTCCTCATCATCACACTAATTATAAACATTGAGTAAAAGCTTTGTTGTTATAGTCAGGTAGACACAAGCACACCCACCCGTTTTACACACCCTTTTTTCAACTTTGGTGTGCTCAACTGCAGTTAGCTGGGATTAACTAACAATACTTGGTTATGTGGAGTATGGTAATGTGAAAATCAGGCTACTTGGACATGTTCAGTTTGTGGTGGACAAACAGTGGGAGGACCCATTGGAAATGCTTTGAAGGTTTCTTAGTTCTAATGGTGATTTAATGTTGGTCTCACCTATTTATTCAATGGGTGCTTTTGACTGTTTTTAAATGCAGCCTGTGGCAGGGTCCTCCTGGTGGTTTATAACAATGGGATGACCTTCAAACTATGATAAGGCAGATAATGATGTCAGTTTTCTTCTATTGGGTTGCGTTGTGACATGTTTTTCTTCATGTTTTATAATTAACTTCATGAGGTTGTGATGTATTGTTGTTGTAAACTAATTATCCGTGTATGTTTTTGAGTCTGGTCAAAGAGCTGCATCTGGAGAATTGCATAGTTTATCTCCACGATGCAAATTGATTTGCTATTGTTGCTGCACTTATACTCGTAGGTATGGTTGCATGATTTTTTTAAATACTCCAGCATCATTCATTCTAGTCCTGGCCTCTGTCCTTAATGTCATAGGGTCATAAAGCATGGAAACTGGCCCTTTGGCCCAACTTGCCCACGCCGACCAACATGCTCCACCCTCAGTAGTCCCACCTGTCTGCGTTTGGCCGATATCCCTCTAAACCTATGTGGAGGAAGGAACTGCAGATGCTGGTTTAAATCGAAGCTAGACACAAAATGCTGGAGTAACTCAGAGGGACAGGCAGCATCTCTGGAGAGAAAGAATGGGTGACGTTTCGAGTCGTGTCCCTTCTTCAGACCTCTGAACCTATCCTAGTCATGCACGTCCATATTATTTTTAAGCATTGTGATAATACCTGCCTCAAATACCTCCTCCAGTAACTTGTCCTATATACCTACCCCTCTTTGTGTTAAAAAAAAAGTTGACCCTCTGGTTTCTATTAAATCTTTCCACTCTCTCCTTGAACCTCTGTCCTCTGGTTCTTGATTAGAGCTTTGTCCTCTGGTTCTTAATGGCAGGCCTTTAATGTCGCACCTTACAACAATTCTTCATATGGTTGGGGCACATTGCAATTCATAAACCACTTTTAAAATTTATGAACTCTGCAGTAGTTCACATACTGCGTGTATTTGAATGCATCATGGATCAGTAGAAATGGCATGGTATGTCCGGATGTACAGCTTCAGATATCTACAAACAAGGAACTGCAGATGTTGGTTTACCAAGGAAAGATGGAAAGAAAACAAATGCTGGAGTAACGGTCAGGCAGCATTCCTTGAGAACATGCTCAGGTGATGTTTTGGGTCAGGACCCTTCTTCAGACTGATGGGAGGGGGGTGAAAGAAAGCTAAAAGAATGAAGGAGCAAGACAAAGCCTGGTAGGACATGGATGAATGGGGGTGTGTGGGGGGGGGGGGGGGGGGGGGGGGTGGGGGGGTTAGAAGACAGATGTTTCGACAAAGGCCAGAGATGAACATACATGGGTGTGAGATTTGACAAGGTTGAATTACTCAGGAATGCTGGGGAAGGGAGAGATTGGTGTAAGGTTAGCTAGGGCTTCAGATATCTCCTTGTCACTTTTGTACGCCTCTTGATGCAACTTTGGAATCATCGTGACATGTAGTCTCACAGCATGTAAACAGGCCCTTCAGCCCATCAGATCCATGTCACCCTTGTACCTATCTGCACTAATTCCATTTACTGCACAAGCTCTGTTGCCTTCAATGCCTTTGCATTCCACGTACTTGTTTAGAGGATACTCTAATTAATAACCTCATGATTAATAACCTTTAATTATGATTCACATTATAGGATTGGTTGATAATGGGTTGGCAAGGTGACCTTCAGGAATCCGTGAACAATTTCCCCATCTGATTACAACGATATTCCGAGAAATGAGTTTGAGATGATTCCAAGGTCAGGTGTATGTGGAGCCACACAACTCGCCTTTCTGTATTAAGGCATTTCCCTTAGCCCAGTCCTTGAACGGCTTGAAGGATGTTGGAAAGAGAGATTGCATTGATAGTCTGTGCCTGCTGCACTGTTTATCCGATGTTACAAGTGACATAATTCAATTGCCGTTGTACACACATGCAGGTTATTGGTCAAATTACTTTTTTACTAGACTACTTAAAAGTTGTAGCATAAATTAAAGGATAAAGGAACAGGATTATCTTGAGAAGGTGACAAATCCTTTGTTTATAAACATTGTGGGGGTGGTTTAATTTATCATTTGCATGTATTAGTATCATATTGATCTGTCTCCCTTGCAAACAGGACATTAACAATTCAAATAGGGTTGCCATTTGAATATGGTGTTTCCTTTCATGGACTATACATCGAGCAAGTTTATAAAGTTGTGGCTGGAACTGTCACCCATGTCCTCTCCATTTCCTGCAGTTCTGCAATTGCTTCCCCCCCCCCCCCCCCGCCGGACAGAACAGGGGTAGAGTTCCCCTGGTCCCCATCTTTCATGCCAACAGCATCCACATCCAACACCTCATTCTCCCACACTTCCACCAGTTTCAATGCAATCGCATCACCAGTAACATCGTCCACTCCCCATTCTTTCTGCTTTCCGCTGAGATCACTCTCAGTGATTCCTTGGTTTGCTCATCCCTCCCCTTTTCCAGGCACGTTTCACCTGCAACCACAGAGGTCCAAAAACCACTTCTCTCACCTACATTCAGAGACTCAAACAACCCTTCTAGGTGAGATAGAGGATCACACGTATCACCTCCAACCTCGTCTGTTGCATTCAGCACTCTCTGTAAGGACTCTTCTACATAGGTGGGACCAAACGTAGACAAGGCAACCACTTTGCTGAGCCCTTGCGTTCTGTCCACCAGTGCCAAATGGAGGTTGCGGTTGCAAGCCACATCAATGCCCATTCACATTCTCGTTCTCATTCCCAGACCGACCATTCTGCCCTTGACCAACCCACACACACCTCAGCACCACTTGTGTAGCCTGCATCCTCAGCACCACATGTGTAGCCTGCATCCTCAGCACCACTTGTGTAGCCTGCATCCTCAGCACCACTTCTGTGGCCTGCATCCCATCAGCATGAACATTGAATCTCCTTCTCTCCAATTTCAGGTTACACCTTTCCTCTCCCCCCTCCCCCCCCCCCACCCACTTATTCACTTCCACCTGCTCAGTACCCACTCCTCTATACTCAGGGTCCATCATTTTACATCTCTTCCTCCCCTTCCCCCATTCTTCTTCCTACCATCCTCTCTTTGGTGGTATATTTCACTCCCCACCTTTCTGATCAGATTTCACCATTTACCCCCTTTTGTTTTCTCCACTTATCATCTCCAGCCTTGGTTACTCTCTCCCCACTTCTCTTCCCCACCTGATTCATCAGCCAATCGACCAACCTTTCCTTACCTGGATCCAGCTAAAACACAAGTCTATCCCCACCCGTTCCCCTCGCCTCTTTTTATCAACTACTCTCTGATAACCAGTGCTCTTCGTTCACTTGCAATGCTTGCAATTTTCATGAATTGGCCTCAGAAGTTTTGTCTATGCAACTGAAGTACTTTATTTTAATATATTTATATTACATCAGCCAAAATCATTCCAGTGTTTCCTTTGCTTATTTTAATAATTTCACTTTGTGTTTTGATGTACTATTCTTTGAAGGTCAGCAGATGACATGCCAAGAATATACAAGGGTGGGTCCATTGTTTACGCCTTCAGAAAAATATACAGTCTCTGTTTACGTTATGGAATCGAAAGTTATACTTCTGTATATAATTTACAAAAAAGAAATACATAATTCAACCTTATTTAGTTACCTTGTGTGCCTGATACTTTTCACTGCTTGTTGTTTACTGTGAAACAATGGGTATTGTAAATCATTGATCTAGATTTGTATAGCAACCTCAATTACAATGGACCAGTCTGGCGGTTCAGGGTTCCTTGGGGTGTTTGCAAGAGTGATGACGGATTGATAGGCACAGGTTGGTAAGTGAGGCCATCGAAAGGGTCAGAAAGTAAGGAAAACCTGTGGGCGCATGGCACTCTTGAACGAGTACTTATCAGTCAAGATTGTTGAAAGTGACAGTTCCCTGAGTGCATTTCAGCAGCTGGCACCTTGGGCACTTGCAGATGGAAATTGTGTAAGAGCTATCCATGATTTTCCAGTTCTCCCTAATACAGAGGTGGTAACGGAGGAATGGAAAATAACAAATGTTGCATCCAGTTAATTGAATCTTGGAGGCAGGGAAATCTCTAGAAATGAACATCGGGAAGAATAACAATTTTCCTTAAAAAATTAATAAAGGACAGCTGGTGCGGACTTGTTTGTGACTGGTTTAGGATGGATAAATGGAGAATAACTGTTCCCAGCAGAGGAGGAGTGAAGTACCAGAAGATATTAATTTGAAGCGACTTGCAATACATGTGTAGGCAGTGTAGACAAAAAGGTGGCAGGCAGTACCTGTGTAACAGTTCACTCAACAATTTTGACTTTTTTGAGGTTCTGGTACACTGTATCACCGTGTTCTATTACAAAAATGGCACAGTATATGGGTAAAGTGTGGTTAAAAACCTCTATGCAATGTGCAGTTAAGATCAGAAATGCCCCTCCCAAAAGGGCCGTGGATGTAGATTCAGTTGTGTTTTTCAGAAGGCAAATGCAACAATATTTTGAGTTTTTTAATCGTTGAAGGTCTTTAGTGGAAAAGGCAAGGAATGGACATACTGAAAGTGGACATGGACATATTGAGCCAAGCGGCCACTAGTGTTGTAACTATTGTACATTACTGGTGAATTATCCTATTGTGTGAGGAAAAAGTGACGGGGTAGAGAGATTAAGCAAGGAAACATAGTGTCCACAGTGCACGCTCAAGATGGTAACACTTTCCAAGGTCAGCAGTAACTGGCCAGTAATAAGGTCAATAATTTTGCTTTGAAGAGGAGAAAACTAGGTCACAATAAATTTTAAACAATTCTTGATAAACCCTTAGGGTTTTACTCTGCAAAATCCCTTTGTTTCATGAAAGTTGCTTGCTTCACCGATTGTTATGATAAAACATAGCCTTCGCCTGGAAACAGGCTGCATAGAAAAGTTTGAAGAATGTTTTCTGTAACTTGGAGTTTAGTAAAATAGTTTTATTGTCTTTGATCTTTTGATCTGTTGCTTCAACTTTTCCAGGTTGTGATTGTTTAGAATTTGAAAAGGAATTGTAATACAAGATTCAGTTAAAGTAGTGTGAAATTACATACATGGTAATGGCTGTGTTGTACTGAGCACATGCTACTTCCTCTTCCTTTTCCTTCACCAAACCAAACCAAATGGGGAAATATGTAAATTTGTGGTAAAACCCCAACTGTTGGAGGAACTCAGCTGGTGGGCCGACATCTGTGGGGGTGGGGGGGGGGGGGGGAGGGAGGAATTGTTGACGTTCTGAAACCCTGCATCAGGACTAAGAGTGGAAAGGAAAGATAACCAGTGTAAAGAGGAGAGGGGGAGGGATGAAGGACACCTTGCTCCATCTGCTCATCATTGTTGACCCCTCCTCAGTCCAACTATCACCTATGGGTCCTTGTCTTGCATCCCCCTTCCTTCACTTTTTATAAGTTTCTTCCCTCTCCACTCTCAGTCCTAATGCAAACCATTGTCAAAACCTTTCCCTTCACAGATGCTGTTCAACACACTGAGTTGCTGCAGCACCTTGTTTTATATTGCTTCAGATTCCAGCGTTTGCAGTTTCTTGTATCTCCACCTATTTTAGGTCGTCTGATCCTCAGAAAATCAGGAACAAATCCACACTACAGCAAATATTGCTCGTGGTAATAACCAGCTTGTTGTTTCAGGGCCTTGTCACTTGAAATCTGCAAATGCATTGTAATAATTTGTTTAGCGACCTGAATTTGTTGAAATAGGGCAGCCAATGAGATTAAAATCCAGATCCCTGGCTTTTTAATGTTAGTTGAAAGAGCAATGTGCAACTGCAAACCAGAAATCCAAGTTTTATGTCTGTCAGAGTGGTAGAACGATTGGGATAATGGTACCTCTTCGGGGGCGACGTTTTCTAGGTACCACAGTTGTGCTAACCTAAATTGAATTCTGGTTTGTAGGCCAAGTGTTGGAACCTTGTGTCAGGATGTTAGGAGAAGTGCCAAGCCCCTAATGTTGGCAAGACAAAATAATTGGTTGATACCAGGAACTGCAGATGCTGGTTTACAAAACAAACAACATAACGTGCAGGAGTAACTTACCAGGTCAGGCAGCATCTCTAATAGATGACAGTTTTGGTCGGGACCCTTCTTCGGACATTGGTTGTTGACTTAAGGAACACAACCCTGTCCTGATCAGCTCCGCTGATGTAGAAATGGTTAGTAGCTCCAAGTTTCTAGTCATCTACATCACAAACAACCTAACCTGGTCTCTTCACACTGATGTGGTGATCAAGAAAACGCATTGACGTATTTACTTGTATTTGAGAAGATTTAGTCAGTCCACAAGGTTTCTTTGAAACTTCTACAAGTGTTTGATAGAAAGAATTCTGACGGGATGCATCTCAGCCCAGTATGGCAGCCATTCTGCATTGAGCGGTGAACACAGCCCAGTCTATCACAGGCTTGTCACCTCCTTGAATGTCCATCTTCACGGTGCATTGCATTGGGAAGGCTAGAAGTATCACCAAGGATGCCCGCTACCCTCCCATTCTCTTCTCTCTTTTCTATCTTTTTGAAAAAGATATAGAAACTTGAAGACCAAAGTGTCCAAACTTAAGAACAGCTTCTTCCCTGCTGCTTTCAGACTCCTGAACCAATCAACTCTTTCACACCCCTTTCCCAGATGTGCTGCCATGTACTCTTATTCTTAAATCTATCTAATTTTGTTACTCCATTATTGCACTAACGTATTTCTTTTCACCACTTAAGATTTATATTTCATTAATTATATCATCTGTTAATTTATCATTACCATGTGTATTTACTTTATGACCTTTGTAGGACAAATGAATTTCATTGCACCCTGGCGTATGTGATAATAAACTAATCTGATCAGATCTGAAATTGCCAGCAGAGCCAATATTGACAAATTAGTACATTCTAACCCCTAGACATCTCCAAAACAGTTTATGTTACCGATCATTTGATCAAGGAACATAAGGAAAATGATCTTGGCCTTTAGGCCAATCTCCTGACAGCTTTCCTTGATTCCTCCACACTATTAGATTAGATTAGATATAATTTATTGCCACACAGCCAGGCCGGCGGAAACCTGGGCCGTCCGCAGCGATACAACAACAAAGAACACACAACCACAATAAAACTGTAACACAAACATCCACCACAGCACCCACCACTGTGGTGGAAGGCACAAAACCCGGCCAGCCCCCCTCCATCTCCCCCCCGTGGTCAGGACCAGAGTCCACATATACATACAACACCTACCAGGCATAACTTGTTGAGATTATTCAGGTACTTACCAAAATATGTAAAACCTAGTTTAGCTGAGAATGTAATTTGAAAATGTGTCCGACATAATCTTCAGTATTTAAATGTATACTTATTGTTTCTGCGATACAGAGGGAAGGGGAGGCCTTGTAATATTCTCCTCGCTTTGCACTTCAGTAATAACATTTTTAAAGCGATAACATTTTAATTCTTTGTATCAGTGTTCTTTTTTCAACTTCGGCAACCTGTTATTATTTCCTGTGCTTCAGGGAGTGTTACTTGGAGGCAAGAGAGTGCATCGGAGGAATATAGTTCATTTGTCATTGTGGACATTTGCTGCAAGTCCAAATGGAGTCACGTTAACTGAACTGAGACATGAATATGTTGTGTTTGAAGTGATATGTACATCTGTGACATATTCTATATTAAAATGGTTTTGTTCTCTCATCCATTTGTTTAAAGAATTAATGACATGGGTAGGCAAAGAGAATTGAGAACACTGTATAACATGTCTAAGGTGAATGAACCTTTCTCTATAGTCTGTTTTTCTTTTGCTACAAATCTCTTTCTTTCCTAGTGGTTGAATGGGGAGATGATGTAAAAGCTATCACTGAAGATGAAACAGTGGTCTTGGTGAATCATCAGGCTACAGGTGATGTCTGCATCCTCATGATGTGCCTGCAAGACAAAGGAACGGTAGGATTTTAGACTGCATTTTCATTATTCCAAGTTTAAATTGGACATGATGGATATTTTTAGGGTCTCACTAATGTTCTTGTCGGCATGAAATGTTCTTTCTACTCCCTTTATTCTGCCACTATTGTCATGTTGCTTTCCAAAGCGCACTATGCTAACTAGTGTCATATGTTGTGTTTGAAGTGATATATACATCTGTGGCATATATCTATACATAACTAAAACTCTGATCTTGTTATCTTCCGGTTTGGCAGTCTTTCTATTTGTGCAAAAACGGTTTGCAATAGCGCTACGATTTTTTGCTCGTTCACTCACCGTTCTCCTGTGCTGCGAGTATACCAAGTTTCGTTCCGATCAGTTGAATATCGTAAAAGTTAGCAAGATTTAAAAATCTTTAAAAAACGTGCGTGCGCAGATCGATGTCTTCTTCTGCCAGTCAGCGTCGCGCAGATTAGTCTCTCGCATCCCTCCCCCCCCATCCCACAGCCCTCCCGCCCACATACACACCTCCCCGCACCTCAACCCCCCCGCCACACACACCCCTCCCCCACACCCCCCTTCCCCCCACACCACCCTCTCCCCCCCCTCCTACACCTCCCTGTCCACACACTCCCCTCCCCTCCCATCCCACAACCCCTCTCCCCTATCGCCACACACCCCACTTCCCTCCCCCCTCCCCTCCTGCGCAGTTAGGGGCTATGGGTGAGTGGTGGTATGTTGCGTTGGGGGAACGGGTTGCGTTGGGGGAACGGGTGAGTGGTGGAATATTGCATTGGTTCATTTTTCCAAATATGATTGGGTTTTCTCCACGTGCTTGAGCCATCTCATGGCTCATCCAATGTTGCAGATGATGATGTTGGTTTGTACTTTGTTGCAGTCCTTCCATGTAATTTACAGGTTGTCTATAAAAATATATTTTCCTATAAAAGATAAAGCTGCAAATCCAGTGCCTTTTAGAAACTTATCTCTTTGGCCCGATCACTCATTTCTGCTGCACTTGTACCATGACCCTTTCCTTTACTTTGTCTCCATTGAGCTCCTCAGAGTGATTTTCTCAAACACGAAGCAAACACAACTTGTTGCATTATATATTTTACTTCAAACAGGGGGTGGAAATCGCTATCAAAACATGGGGGGACACACAATTTCTTGGTGGCCGCGCACACACACGCACGCACGCGCGCACGAGACTTCGGAGACTTTGGCCGTGGGCCCTGTGGACGGAAAGCGGAGATTTTTTATAGATTTATTTTTCACCGCATTTAAAAATCCGGATTACAAAACATGGGGGGGGGGGGGGGAATTGTCCCCCACCTCTCAAAACATGGATTTCTGCCCATGACTTCATAGAAATATAAGATTTCACCTTGTTGAATTTGGGGGGTTTCCATTGCCTGTTAAGTTTATCCTAAGATATTATCTGTAGCTCACCGTCAGTCCTAAGTATTTTAATGCTTAGTGATCCATCAGGTGAAATGTTCAGGATTGTCTTGACACTCATGTTCAATTAAGTTGCTTTGTTGTTATTCTGGGGAATGCTAGAATGACTCAAGGGATTCCTTTTCAAGATAGGTGTTCCATAAGAATTCTCCATGGCCATTGGCCTAAGAGGTTCATCATACCTTCTTTAGACAGAGGGTGGTGAATCTGCGGTCTTTAGACAGAGGGTCGTGAATCTGTGCAATTCTTTGCCACAGAAGGCTGTGGAGGCCGTCAGTGGATATTTTTAAGGCAGAGGTAGATAGATTCTTGAATAGTACAGGTGTCAGAGGTTATGGGGAGAAAGCAGGTGAACAGGGTTAGGAGGGAGAAATAGATCAGCCATGATTGAATGGCGGAGTAGATTTGATGGGCCGAATGACCTAATTCTACTCCTATCACATGACTTATGACCTTATGACCAGACCTCGATATTTAAATATAACACTCCATTATTTTCAAGTCACACTTAAATTCCAAGCAGTATATAACTTTACCCAATCTTTTGGCTGCCTGCAATGAACATATCTCCAACAAAAATCATCGGTATTTATAATAGAATGTATTGATTTTCTCTGTCTTGCCTACGCCATTTAAGATCCTATTAATTGTAGTCGAATGAAATAAAATTGTATTTAATGCAAGTCTAGGAGAGCAATCTGACACAGTATCAATAACAGCATGGTCACCCTTTTTGCTTTTTTTTCAAACAAATTTTAATTAAAATCTAAAACTAACCTGAAAACTCTTGAGTCATTGTGGCCAAAAGATCTGATTATTCTAAAGTTTGAACATTTCAGCCAACAATTGAACAATTGCGCATGTCACCATTGAAAACAACATTTAAAAGACATTTGGCTAGGTTCATGGATAGAAAAGGTTTAGTGATATGGGCCAAATGCGGGTGGGTGGAACTAGTGTCGATGGGGCATCTTGGTCGCATGGGCAAGTTGGACCAAAGGGCCATTTTCTGTGCTATATGATTATGACCATGGAAGGGATTTATTGATTAAAAATTGACAAAAGTGCTGAGAACTGTTCTTTTCCAACTAGAGAAATTCCTGATCCCCATCTCTTTGATGTTCAGATACACAACGTGTGTATTTTGCTGCATTCAATAAAATGAGTGTCACCATTAGCCAAGTGTATGTTGTGGCAGGCTGGGTATTCTGTGTGGATATAACACCACATGACAACCCAAAGTCTTGTCATGATCTACAAAGTACAATTCAGGTGGGTGAGAAAAAATTAGCCACTTGCAGCCCCAGCTCTGAAAGCTCAAGGACATGTTCTAGGACACTACCATCCTTCACTGACACACAACCATCATATGGGCAATTTGGGAACATCAGTAAATGCCAGCTATACTCGCACCTTGTGAATAAAACAAATATTCATTGAATTTGCCTTGCATTTTGAAGGTCAAACATACCACGCCAATGACGCATTATCAGATAAAACGCTTTGTTAAACTGTACTGGAATTAGATTGAGTCATAGTCGTACGGGTGAAAGCAAGCCTTTTCGCCCACTGAGTCCGCACTTATCAAGCATCCCATTTTACGCTAATCCCACTTTATTCTCCTCGCAGTCCCATTAACCACCCCCACATTCTTCCATTCACCTGCCCACGGGCTGAGTTACAGGGACCAATTAACCTACCAACCTGCACGTCTTTGGAATGTGGAAGGAAACTATAGAATCCAGATAAAACTCACATGGTGACATGGAGAGCATACAAACCTCTCACAGACTGCATAAGAGGTCAGGATGAAACCCTGGACCTGGAGCAGTGAGGCAAGACCTCTACAAGACTTGCCACCCCATGTCTTCACTTCCTCAGCACTGTGGATGCATCATTGCCTCTATAATTCGTTATTTCTCGATGCCTGATTAGCTGCATACTGGCAAATGTGATGGTGATACACTCTGACGTACACACTGATGGATCAGCCACTCAATTCTTGTAGAAACATGTCTGTAAATGAGTCAGCTTTGTATTTTTCTGGATTTTACTATTATTTAGGATGAAGATGTTCATGGAGCGCCTCCTCCAAATATGATAAATGATCCACCACATTCTGTGATTTGATGCTTTTTAGTTACTTGGCTTGTCCTAACCACTGGTGCTCATACAGCTCTGGAGTTCAATCCTGAACTCTAATGCTGCTCATAATGTTCCCATGTGTGTAATTTAGTACATCAATTATTCCATGCGTTCTTAAGCTCTAGGAGCAGAATTAGGCCATTTGGCCCATCCAGTCTACTCCGTCATTCAATTATGGCTGATCTGTCTTTCCCTCTCAACCCAATTCACCAGTCTTCTCTCCCCTGACACCCGTGCTAATCGAGAATCTGTCGATCTCAGCTCTAAAATTTTACTTGGCCTCCACAGCCTTCTAAGGCAATGCATTCCACAGATTCACCACCCTCAGTATGTGGAGACCCCCACACGTGAGAGGGCAACGCTGGATCTAGTATTGGGAAATTGGGAAGGGCAAGGTAATGAAGCGGGTGTGGAGGAGCCTTTTGGGACCAGTGATCACAGTTCGATTAGGTTTAAGATAGTTATGGATAGGGACGGAGAGGGTCCACGTGTTAAAATGCTCAACTGAGGTAAGGCCAACTTTGAGGGTATGAGAGAAGGTCTCGCTCAAGTTGACTGGAGCAGGTTATTTGAGGGGAAAGGAACATCGGCCAAGTGGGATGTTTTTAAAAGTGTGCTGACAAAAGCTCAGGATGTGTACATCCCCGTTAGAGTGAACGGCAAAGCAGGCAAACGTAAGGAAGCTTGGCTGACGAGGGAAATTGAGACGTTAATCAAAAGCAAGGATGCATGGGACAGGGAAAGGCAGTTGGGATCAAGTGCATCCCTGGAGGAGTTTCGGGAACTAAGGAGTATGCTCAAAAAGGAAATCAAAGGGCAAAAAGGGGCCAGGAGATAGCTCTGGCAGGTAGCATTAAGGACAATCCCAAAAGATTTTATAAATACATAAGGGGGAAAAGGTAACTCGAGTGAGAGAGAGAGAGAGAGTGGGACCTCTCAGGAATCTAAGCGGTCACCTCAGTGTGTAGCCACAGGAGATGGGCAAGGTCCTAAATTAGTATTTCTCTGTATTTACAGAGGAGAAAAGACAGTAGGATGGAGGAAATTAGAGCAATCACAGGAAGTGTCATGAGAACAGTCAGGGCTACCGTCGAAGAAGTACAGAAGGTACTGTGGTGTTTGAAGGTAGACAAATCTTAAGGGCCTGATCAGATATATCTGAGGACATCGCAGGAAATTAGAGAGGAAATTGTGGGAGCCCTGGTTGAAATTTATTCTCTATTCCATGAGGGGAGATCTTGTAGTATACAAAATCATGAGAGGAATAGATTGGGTAGATGCACAGAGTCTTTTGCCCAGAGTATGGGAATCGAGGACCAGAGGACATAGGCTCAAGGTGAAGGGGAAAAGATTTAATAAGAATCCGAGAGGTAACATTTTCACACAAAGGGTGGTGTTTGTATGGAACAGGCTGCCAGAGGAGGTAGTTGAGGCTGGGATTATCCCATCGTTTAACAAACAATTAGACAGGTACATGGATAGGACAGGTTTGGAGGGATATGGACCAAGCACAGGCAAGTGGGACTAGTGTAGCTGGGACATTGTTGGGCGAGTTGGGCCGCAAGGCCTGTTTCCACACTGTATCACTCTATGACTCTGACTAAAGAAATTCCTCCTCATCTCCTTAATAAAGGTACGTCCTCTTATTTTAAGGCTATGGCCTCTGGTCCTAGACTCTCAACTAGTGGAAACATCCTCTCCACATCCACTCTCTCCAGGCCCTTGAATTTTTATCACCTGCAGTGAACCATGTCTGATAGCTGTGCTAGAAGTGGTCAACTCAGTCAAGTGTGACGACCAACTGGCTTGTGGTGATTGGAATTGATCCAATTATCACAATGTTTACCCAATTGGTTGTTTTGTTTCCAATTTTAGATTGCACAATGGGACGACAGATGGCACAATGGGCTAAGTGTTCGGCTGGCAACCGGAAGGTAGCTGGTTCGAATCCCGCTTGGAGTGCATACTGTCGTTGTGTCCTTGGGCAAGACACTTCACCCACCTTTGCCTGTGTGTGTCCTTGGGCAAGACACTTCACCCACCTTTGCCTGTGTGTGTGGATGTAATTATGTGAAGCACTTTGAGGTCAATGCAAGTTGACTAAAAATGTGCTATATAAATAAAGAAATTTAATTTTAATTTTAATTTAATTTTAATATCGGCAAGTTCCTTCTACTATTCATTGTTTCCTAAGGCATCAAAACGTCTTGGCTTCTTCAATTTTCCTCATTTTCCCACCATTCTTATAAATTCTATTGTGTTGGAATGCATCATGTCAGCCAGCTGGGTATTCTAGCCAGGGCGGAGGAGACTAATCTGCTTAGCATTACCGCTAGTGTCTATGATCCTTGATCAATATTTAATGTTTCATCCTCAAACAGATCAATAGCATGTTGGAAGTTGTTATAGTTACATCAATAGTCGGGTTGATTGTAGAAAAAGATTATAAAACGTCAGATTTGAATTGGTCATGATGAGATACGGTTTGCTTTAATGATCTTCTAATTTCCAGACTGGTACTTCCACATAAACCTGGGTAAAGTACTAACATTAGTTTGACGGGAATGTGAGAAGGGTTATAGTGAAATTTTTCCCAACAGTAAATGCAAGAAATATTCAACAGCTCGGGCAATATTTCACGGGGGAAAAACAATACTAAATGTTGGCGATGACACCCACTTTTCAGTAATTACAAAATTAGGAAAAGGTTGGGTTTCAAACGAAGACCTGATCTGAAAAAAAGAATGGGAGATGCGAAAGGTGAGATAACATTGTACGTAACTGAACAAGCATACAGAGGTGTGCCGTGATAAAATACGAAGCAGACAATTTTTCCAGAAGTGCCCACGGGAAAACTACTTAAGCCATCATTTGGGACTGCACGTGATTTAAATAGGAAAAGTGGTTGGAGACATTTGCTGTTAAGCAAGTAAATATACTCTGTTGCTTTCATCCTAAAGGAGTTCTAATTAGTTTACACTTTCAAAGTAGCTCCTTCTGGGAATGTAAAACTTTTTATTCCAATGTACTGTTGTTTACTGAGTATTTCCAGTATTTGTCCTCAATTGCCATTGTTTAATTGTGATGAGAGATTTGTGTTTGTTCATCCAACAGGTAGTTTGCCACATGATGTGGCTAATGGAATATATTTTTAAGTTTACGAACTTCGGTATTGTTTCTCTCATCCATGGGGACTTCTTCATTAAGCAGGTGAGGGAAATGTTTGCTAATTAGTTGCACAACGTTAGTGTGATTATTCCACGAGTAAAATAATTGCTTCTGTTTACTGTGGAGCACATTTCTTGTGCAGTTACCAAAATTGTCCTGTAGTTTGTATGTCCGAAAAGTTATAAATCCGGTTATATCCTTATTATGTTGGTAAATGGACTCTTGCACCAAATAAACTTAAAATTAACCCAAAGTTCTTCTATTCTTTCCTATTCATTCCAATCTGCCGAGCCTTTACAGCATTTCCAGTGTGTCTGATTCTGCTATTTCGTCTTCTACATTAGCAGATATTATTTGAACTAAAAACAGTGTTATTATGATGGATGACTTGATATCAGAACATGTCGTGATCACTAAAACAGTGTCATTATAATGCTTGACTTGATAAGGGACTGTGTTCACCTTATTTATCAGCAATCACTTATTTCCATAGTTGATTTTGTGGGCATGGACTGTGGATTTATGGTTGATCAGCTATTTTTGAAATCTTAACTAATGTTATATAGGAAAAAAATCAATGTATTTATAGCAAACTCTCACAAAGAGCAATGAGACAATGACAAGGATTTGTAGTTCTTTAATGTTGATAGAACCTGCCTGTGTTTTGGCTGAAGGTGCAAGCCATAATTCCTCTGATTGGTTAAAGTAGTGCCACACGTTGTAGTTTAAATGGTAACTTGATTAGATAGACAAAGCTTCCATTTAATGTCTCATCTGAAAGAATCACTTAATTCCTACTGTTCTGCACTGAATCGTATTTGAATCCACAACTTTAGGATTTGGATCTAAAATGCTAATAGGTAGTTCACTTTTTAATAAAGTTTATGCAATTATTTTTTGAGTATTGTGCAGAGATAATTATCGAGGTTATTGTATTTGGTAATGTTGGTTTGCTTGGAGACCAGATGGATTTGTAAATGTTAGTTTGCTTCCAAGATAATTGACGTGGGATTAAGGGATTTTTAGAGGGACTGGGTTCGAAGTAAATGGTTGGGGTTGATGGGATTAAAGATTGTTTTGTTTAGGCAGGTATGTTATTTATTCTTAGTGGAATTGCAAATGAAAACTGTATTTCAAAAGGAATTTTATAATAAAAAATAATACTACTTTACAATTTACTGCTGAATCAATTTAAGTAAATGGAATTAACTGAACATTTGTCAATTATCAGACTTTTCTGGTATTTTCTTTATGACATGATTAATAAACAAGGATATATTTATGCTATCCCTCCGAGTCAACCTTGGGAGAAAATCCAAGAGATGAATTAGGATTCAGATTTATTTTGAGTGCAATAGTTTTCCAATGGTGGAATGAATACTTTTGCCACACCAGGGATTTCAGAGTTTGAAGCACATTGCTCACTTTTAGGAGTATTAAAAAATGTGCTCACTTTTAGGAGTATTAGCTGGTGGGAATGTAATGGAAGTTCAGTATTCTGCGTGCATTCTGAAGAGCAGAGTTTTAGTTAGTAGATGAAAAGAAAGGCATGTTTAGTTTCGAGATGCAGTGCAGAAACAGGCCTTTCAGCCCACCAAATCCACACCGACCAGCGATCCCCGCACATTAACTATCCTACACATGCTAGGGACAATGTACATGTATACCAAACCAATTAACCTACAAACCTGTACATCTTTGGAGTATTGGAGGAAACTGAATATCTCGGAGAAAACCCACGTAGATCACGGGGAGAATGTACAATTCCATTCATATTCGGGACCGAACCCGGGTCTCAGGTGCTGTAAAGCAGCAATTCTACCGCTGCGCCACCATGCCGTGTAGAAATAAAAACAGTTTAAGTATATTGTGTAAACATATACAGGTGATTACTACGTAAGTAGATCATGACCATTAAAGATAAATGTAGAGAGGCCCTCTTTTAAGGGGCCTTCTCTCCTATTTCTACTTTCTACTTTCTCTTTTTTTTAATATACACACTGTTTTGTACTGTATTAACTTCTAATAAAATAAACAAAAACAAAAACAAAAAAAGATAAATGTAGAGAATACCAGTTGACATTCTGTTGTTTTAAGGGAGCAGCATCAGACTCGCAGAAGGTATTGAAGAAAAAGCAGCCTTTTTGTTCTGTGCAGATTGATTGTTTAAAATTCTATTAATTCAAATGTATTTTGTGAATCTATTTTTGCTTGTAATAAGGTCATGTATAAATATTTGCTTTTGGGCATCCGGAACTAGTAAATTAAGCAGATTATTAAAGCTGTAATAAACTATGGTTATGCATTAAAGTCCTTGTGGAATACTTTTAACTTCCTCATATTTAATTGAACAAAAGGCAGTGATCCCTCATCCATGTATTTTACAATCGCATTTCCCAGGCACCCAGGCTGTAAATTTTAATAACATAAGCTAGTCATAGTCATCCTCATCATCATCAAGGATTAGGCTGGTGTGCAAGGCCCCATCGGATGCCAAACATCCTTTGCACCACGTTGCTCAGGACTCACAGCAACTGGGACCTCAACGCCTGTCATCTCGTCGCCCCTTCTCCCGTCACGCAGCAACCTTCTGTGGCTCCGGTTTCAACACACTAGGAGCATGGAGAACCAGCTGGGAAGAAACTTCATGACCTCTGCAATTCACTGTTGCACCGAACACCACAGCCCCACCCGGCTCGGACCTGCCCCGCAAAGAGTGGGTCGCCCTGAACCGGCTCCGTACAGGGGTTGGCCAGTTCAATGCCAACATGCATTGCTGGGGGCTGCGTTCATCTGCAGCCTGCATGTGTGGAGCCGACCAGCAAACAGCGCAGCAGCACGTCATTTTCAACTCCGCTGTCCTCCGCCCCCCTGGTGGAGAGGTAGACCTCCCGGCCCTCGACAACAGCACATTGAACTGGCTACAGCGCCTGGATCGCGTTACATAACCTCTGCTGCCTCAAACGCAAGAAGGAGAAGATCATCATCATCGTTGAAAACATCTGCGACGCATTGGTGCTGGATTCCGGCTGGGCACGGTGCACACGCACCATGCAGCTGGCAAGCTCCTCTTTTGTCTCTACACATGCGCCATCCATCAACGTCTTCAGCATCGTCTTGTTTGACCGTCCCGGGTCACGTCCAGGGGTGGGTTCCCACAGCACATCCCTGTTTGCTGGCATTTCTGGGTGGCGGTAGTAGTGAGCAGCGAGCCTCATCCTTCTCCACCTGATCTTCTTGGTCATGTATTCTGCAGGATGATATGTGATGTTAGCAGTTAGGGTTTATTGGGATGATAATACATCATTTAATGGATTTGCATCAGAAGGATTATGTTTCTGTGTTGATGAAAGCAAAATTTCATTCTTGCCATACTTGCAGTTCGTTTTTGTCAGACTGAAAAATTGTAGTCAGTTGGACTGGTGAATATAGAGAAAGTATGCTATATAAAATGTAATACGAGGCCTCTTTGTGTTTATATGTTTACTTTGGAAAGTGGTTGCAACCTCTTAGGAATTAGTTATCAGATTCTTCCAATGCAATACAAAGGGAGGGCTTGGTCCTTCAGGAGCAGACTCATATGACACTTTGTCCAAACACAGGATTGTGGAAATCTGTCAAAATGCAATGGTGTAAAGGTTGTTCCAAATTTTTAAGACTGAAATTGACAGACATGGTTTTTTGTTGGTTATATGGCGAAGAGATGGTTAAATGGCCTTAAAGTACAGAATAATTTGCATTCATAAATCATAGGAACAAGTCAAGTCAAGTCACTTTTATTTCTATAGCACATTTAAAAAACAACTCTCGTTGGCCAAAGTGCTTTACATTGGTGGAGGTCCTAACGTTATACAACATTGGTTCATAGATTAAGTACATACATAAATACATACATATAGCCTTCCCTCAGAGGACGTCAAGAAAGGCTTGAGAGTAAAGATGAGTTTTAAGTCCGATGTAGGCCATTCAACCCATCGAATCTACTCCCGCATTCAATCATGGCTGATCTATCATTCCCTCTCAACCCCATACTCCTGTCATCTCCGCATATCCCTTGACATCCCTACCAATCAAGTATATGTCAATCTCCACCTTAAAAATACCCAATGACTTGGCCTCCACAGCTATGGCATCTGCTTCTAGACTCTCCCACTAGTGGAAACATCCTCTCCACATCCACTCTATCCAGGCATTTCACTAATCATTAACTTTCATTGAGGTCCCCCCTCATTCTTCTAAACTCCAGTGCGTCTCTTACCTTGCTGGAGATGCGATTGTTTTCTGGGTCGTATCTCCGGTCGTTCTGCGGCCTAACATCGAGGAGCTGGAGGCCTTGCTCAGAACTGACTTTGATCCCCACCACGGGGCGTGGACTTACCATCGGGGCCGATTTCTTGCCTGGGATCGACGCTCCAACCGCGGCCTTCGGACTTTAACATCAAGGGCTCGCAGCCTCGGGAGAGACCGAGTTGGGAGCACCAAAACTGCATGACGATCGACAAGCCCCGACCCGGGGTCCGATCGCCCCGACGCGGGGAACTGACATCCCCCCGATGCAGGACCTTGATCGCCCCGACGCGGAGTGCCCGCCGCCGGCTACAGGAGTCAGGATTGTCCCGTCAACGGAAGACTCGAGGTCCCCGACTGTGGGAGAACAAAGAAGGGAAGAGATTGAACTTTTTTTCGCCTTCCATGACAATGAGGAATGTGGAGGAGTCACTGTGGTGGATGTTTATGTTTCAATGTATTTTGTGTGTTCTGTTGCTTTCTATTAGTATGACTGTATGGCAAATCAAATTGCTCATATGTTGCAAAACATACTTGGCTAATAAAGTAAGTATGAGTATGTATATGAGTAATGGCCTAGTACCATCAAACGCTCATCATGCGTTGATTAGAATGGTGGAAGAACTAAGATGTGTAAAATGACCTGTTCCTTGCTCAAGATTTATTCATCGGGCCAGTTGTCCCTGTTCATTTTCCATGATCTTGAGCTAAGTGAATGATTGTTTTCCATCCTTTCCTCTACCTTTGTCCTTCTTGATCAATCAATCAATCAATCAACCTTTATTGTCATCTTGCAAAGCAACAGTTGTACAGTGCAAAATGAGAAGACGTTTCCCTGGGAATACCGGAGCATCGCACATAAAACTTAAACATTTCACACATAATAAAAACAATCCAGTCCCTGATGAAACAGTACGAATAGTTAAAAAGTGCAGGTAAAACAGCAACATTAAAATACAGTAAAAACAGTCATAAAATGTCCAGGGCAGCTGATTTAAGTGGCCAGTGCCAGAGTTATTAAAATGTCAGTGCAAAGCAGCAGAATCAGGTGAAGTGACTGTTTAGCAGCCTCACAGCCTGTTAATGATATGAGGGTTACCCTTATCAACTTTATTAGTGCTGAGAGTTGTAACTTCCCAATCATAGCTGCCATTTCCTTGCTGTCACTGGATCATTCACGGTAAATGGTGCAATACAGTTATTGTTTCTTGTGTGTGGGTTGTGGCAAGCTTATAGTAACAGGTATTTTTAATCAGCCTTTATCCCAAGTGCCTCAAGATAATTGTTATTCATTTATTACATTACCTTTGCATGTGTCGACCTGCCCATTTGTTTTGAGTCATGCAGTCTGACCTAGACCATGTCACAATTTGACAATTTATGTCAGATGTGTAGTGCACTAAAACATTTCAGTTTTGGGTCGGGTCAAACAAGCAGTGTGTACTCTATTCAGGTCAGGATTCTTTGCTTAATATCCTATGTGTCCTTGGCTTGATCAATAGCAAAGTGTGTGTAATGTAGCAATTTTTTTCAGGCTTGTCTGCAAATGCCTTTGTGAGAATGTAAAAAATATGTAAGTGCTTGGGTCAGGTTTGGGTTGACTGTAGCTAGGTTGGGTTCCTCTTGCCCTTGAGCAGACCTCTACAAGTGTTACCTCATCTCCAGCGTTAATGCTCAGCTGGTGGCACTCTCCTGAGTAGGACTTTGATTGAGTCTCTTTAAAAAAAATAGAGTATAAAAAGATAGGTTGGCACTTTTCTGCAGGTCCAGGGGATTTTTGCCTAACGCAATTGCCGTTTCTTGTGTGAGACCCCTGTCTCTATTTTGAGGAAGAGTGAGGAGTTATGCCAGGAGAAGTGAAGGAGAGCATTGTTATAAAAAGAGGAAAGATAAACTTGTGAATGAAGACAAAAGGGAATCTGGAACAAAAAAGCAGAACGCTGGAAGAACTCAGTGGGTCAAGCAACATCTGCACAGACCAACGGTATAATTCCTGAAGGTACACAAAATTGCTGGAGGAACTCAGCGGGTGCAGGCACCCGCTGAGTTCCTCCAGCAATTTTGTGTACCTTCGATATTCCAGCATCTGCAGTTCCCTTTTGAACAACGGTATAATTCCTGATGCAGGCGTTTTGACCCAAAACACTGACTTACCCATTTTCCTTCCGCTACTTGGCTCACTGAGTTCTGATGGATACATGAGAAAGGAATCAGAAAGTTCTTGATTTTAACATTGTCAATACAGATTACAATTTGGTGATTGGGGCATAATTATTGGAATTATTTAAGACTGATGTCAATGATACAGAACTTTGAGGTGTATTCTGCGAAGCTAATACAAATAATCTCACTATCCATATGTTGCTAGTGTCTGTACTTTGCTGGTATTAAAAACATTAACATTTTTCTGGAGGACAAATTCTTCATGTAATGGATCCAAATTGCCTCTTTTGTAACATTCCTTAACCTACTCATAAACTAAATTGTTTTCACTGTTGTAATTTGCAGGGTAAACCTCACCGCGACAAGCAGCTGATTCTACTTCGACAGCACTTAGAAAAACACTACAGGAGCCAGGGTCGGAAATGGATTGTATTATTTCCTGAAGGAGGGTTCCTGAGAAAGCGGCGAGAAACTAGCCAGTTATTTGCAAAGAAAAATAACTTGCCGTTTCTAAAACATGTCACACTGCCCCGACAGGGGGCTACTGAAGTGATCTTGCAAACCCTGTGTATGCAGCATGAAAATGGAGCGATCGGGGATGCTAATGGAGCAGGTTAGTGTCAAACTCATTAAGTTAGTTTCATGGGAAGACTTACTCTGACTATTAGCTGAGTTTCATGGCATGATTGGCAGATATATTACGGTAAAACTAAACTTCTTGTTCACTCTTTAGAAATTGCTTTTACAATGTAGGCTCTAATGTTCCCGATGTTAAGGGCACTTTACAGGGAGAACATTTCAACCCTGTTAGATGACCTAACTAAGAATATCTTTAAATTTATTGAGTGGATTTTTGTTTTTGTTTTGTCATGTTTCAGTAAGGAGAAGCAGGAGTTACTGGTTCAGTAACTGGTTACTGGTGCAGTTACATAACACTGGGTAATTTAGGGCAGAACGGTGGAGTAGTGTTAGAAACATAGACAATAGGTGCAGGAGTAGGCCATCGGCCTTTCGAGCCAGCATCACTGTTCAATATGATCATGGCTGATCATCCAGAATTGGTACCCTGTTCCTGCTTTCTCCCCATATCCCTTGATTCCATTAGCCCTAAGAGCTCTATCTAACTCTCTCTTGAAAACATCTGAATTGGCTTCCACTGCCTTTGTTGTAAAGAATTCCACAGATTCACAACTCTCTAGCTGAAAAAGGTTTTCCTTATCTCAGTCCTAAATGGCCTACCCCTTACTCTTAAAATGTGACCCCTGGTTCTGGACTCCCCCAACATCGGGATCATTTTTCCTGCCTGTCCAATCCCGTAAGAATTTTTCTAGCCTGTCCAATCCCTTAAGAATTTTATATGTTTCTATAAGATTCCCTCTCATCCTTCTAAATTCCAGTGAATATAATCCCAGTCGATCCATTCTTTCATCATATGTCAGTCCCGCCATCCCGGGAATGAACCTGGTGAATCTACGCTGCACTCCCTCAAGAGCAAGAATGTCCTTCTTCAAATTAGGAGACCAAAACTGCACACAATACTCCAGGTGCGGTCTCACCAGAGCCCTGTACAACTGCAGTAGGACCTCCTTGCTCTTATACTCAAATCATCTCGCTATGAAGGCCAACATGCCATTAGCTTTCTTCACTGCCTGCTGTACCTGCATGTTTACTTTCAGTGACTGATGTACAAGCACACCCAGGTCTCATTGAACCTCTCTTTTTCCTAATCTGGCACCATTCAGATAATAATCTGCCTTCTTGTTCTTACCACCAAAGTGGATAACCTCACGTTTATCCATATTATACTGCATCTGCCATGCACCTGCCCACTCACCCAACCTATCGAAGCCACCTTGCAGCCTCATAGCATCCTCCTCGCAGCTCACACTGCCATCCAGCTTTGTGTCATCCGTAAACTTGGAGATGTTACGTTTAATTCCTTCGTCTAAATCGTTAATATATATTGTAAATAGCTGGGGTCGCAGTACTGAGCCTTGCGGCACCCCACTAGTCACTGCCTGCCATTCTGAAAAGGACCCATTAATTCCTACTCTTTGCTTCCTGTCTGTCAACCAGTTCTCTATGTCAATACCCTACCCCCAATATCATGTGCTCTAATTTTGCACACTAATCTCTTGTGTGGGACCTTGTCAAAGGCTTTTTGAAAGTCTAGATACACCACATCCACTGGCCCTCCCTTATCCATTCTACTTGTTACATCCTCAAAATTCCAGAAGATTAATCAAGCATGGTTTCCCCTTCATAAATCCATGCTGCATTTGACCGATCCTGTCACTGTTTTCCAAATGCGCTGCTATAACATCTTTAATAATCGACTCCAGCATCTTCCCCACTACCGATGTCAAGATAACTGGTCTATAATTCCCTGTTTTCTCATTCCCGCCTTTCTTAAAAAGCTGGGTTACATTAGCTGCCCTCTAGTCCACAGGAACTGATCCAGAGTCGAGAGAACACTGGAAAATGATCACCAATGCATCCACGATTTCTAGGGCCTCCTCCTTGAGTACTCTGGGATGCAGACCATCGGGGCCCTGGGGATTTATCTGCCTTCAGTCCCACCAATTTACCCAAAAACAATCCATGACTAATGTGAAGTTCCTTCAGTTACTCCGTCATGCTAGATCCTCGGTCCCCTAGTATTTCTGAGAGATTGTTTGTGTCTTCCTTAGTGAAAACAGAACCAAAGTACTTGTTTAACTGGTCTGCCATTTGCATGTTTCCCATTATAAATTCACCTGTTTCTGACTGTAAGGGACCTACATTTGTCTTTATTAATCTTTTCCTCATCACATATCTAAAGATGCTTTTAGTTAGTTTTTACATTCCCCGCAAGCTTTCTTTTATGCTCTATTTTCCCCTATTAATTAACCCCTGTGCCTTCCTCTGTTGAGTTCTAAATTTCTCTCAGTCCTCCTGTTTGCTGCTTCCTCTGGCCAATTTATATGCCTCCTCCTTGGATTTAACACTCCCTAATTTCCCTCATTAGCCACGGTTGAGCTGCCTTCCCTGTTTTATTTTTACGCCAGACAGGAATGAACAATTGTTGTAATTCATCCATGCGATCTTTAAGTCTGTGCCATTGCATATCTGAGTTGCTGCCTTACAAGGCTTGCAGCGCCAGAGACCCAGGTTCAATCCCGACTACGGCTGCTGTCTGTACGGAATTTGTATGCTCTCCCTGTGACCACGTGGGTTGTCTCCGAGATCTTCGGTTTCCTCCCATATTCCAACGACGTACAGGTTTGTAGGTTAATTGGCTTGGGTTTGTATGCTTGGAGTAAGTGTAAATTGTCCCAAGTGTCTATAGGCTTGTGCTAATGTGCAGGGATCGCTGGTCGGTGTGGACTCGGTGGGCCGAAGGGCCTGCTTCTGCCCTGTATCTCTAAACTCAGTGCTGGGGGTAATTTTAATCTCCTCCTCAAATAAAAATAAAAAGAAGTTGGGTGAGATACTGGAATTGCAAACATCTCAAAATTGGCTACAGTTAAAAAATGAAGAAGGGAGAAGCTGTTGAACTGCAAATCTTCTTCAAGAATAGGGCTTGGCTGTTTATAAATTGATAAAAGGAATGCAAGTCTTGGATAGATAAAAAAAGGATTAGATGACGGATTAAGGAGCATGGCAGCTCTTTGCACGCTGATCCCAGAGGATGATCTGTCACCATTCCCTGCAATTGTTCCATCCTTAAATCTCTACTGTTGTTTACGGTTTGATTGTATTCATGTTTGGTGTGATTTGACTGGATAGCAAGCAAAACATTTATTTTTCATTGTATCTTTGTACTTGTGACAGTAATATACCAATATCAAGTCACTACAAACTCTTTTTAGCCAGCTAGTTCTTTCCCAGTTCTCAGTGAGGGGATTGGACATTTTCAAGGGAAAGGCATTTACCCAACTGTTTCTTGGAATACATTTGGATTCCTAAGTTCACCTCCTCCCCGATGCTGAGGCATCTCAGCATCCACAAGCACCCTTTAAACTTTTAGACTACAAGCCCTTCGGCCCATCGAGTCTACGCCAACCAGCAATCGCCCCGTTCCCCAGCACTATCCCACATACTAGGCACAATTTTACAACTTACCAAAGCCAGTTAACCTACAAACCTGAAGGTACACAAAAATGCTGGAGAAACTCAGTGGGTGCAGCAGCATCCATGGAGCGAAGGAAATAGGTAACGTTTCGGGCCGAAACCCTTCTTCAGACTGATAGGGGGGTGGCGGGGAGAAGGAAGGAAAAAGGAGGAGGAGGAGCCCGAGGGCTGGGGGATGGGAGGAGACAGCAAGGGCTAACAAAATTGGGAGAATTCAATGTTCAACCTGTCTGTCTTTGGAGGGTGAGAGGAAACTGGAGCACAAGGAGAAAGCCCACGTGGTCACAGGAAGGAGGGACAAACTCTGCCTATACTCGCCGCTGGACATTTGTATGGGTCTCAATTATAGCCTCTTCAGACTGTTGCTCTGCAAAGCTTGTCGGATTGATATCTGTTCCCCGCCGTGTATTTAAAACTCCACTACACCTTGATTTCCAGTCTGAATGTTTGCTTTTCCTCTCACCAGACTGACCACCTACGGGCAGCACCAAACAGAATGGTGTGAAAAAGCATCATTTTAGTGTTTATAAATAATGAACTGATAAAGGAAACAGAGAACAATAGGTTAATCCACTAAATAAAGAAATTGTCATAAATGGTCACCCATTGTGTTTTGGTTCCAAGTTGATGCTTGCTACGCACAGACTGACATCTTATGCACTGCTTTTAGTCAGAATTAAGTTGGTGTAGTTTTACTGGGTGGATGCATATATCCCGTTAGCCAAATAAAAGAGTCTACCAAAAGAAGTAATGATGTAGCTTTATAGCTTATATCATTGGTTAGGCTGTGTTTGAAGTATTGCTGCAGTTCTGGTCGCCCCATTACAGGAAGGATGTGGAGGCGTTGGAAAGGATGCAGTGGAGGTTTACCAGAATGATGCTTGAATTACAGGGCATTAGCTACATGGGGAGGTTGGACAGACTTAGATTATTTCCTCTGAAATGCCTGGAATCAAATACTGTAGGGCATAGCTGTAAGATGAGGGGGAGAAAAGTGTAAAGGAGATCTGTGGAGCATGATTGTTTAAAACAGGGTGGTGAGTGCTTGGAACTTGCTGCCAGTGATGGTGGTTGAGGCAGATATGATAGTGGCATTTATGAGACGTTTGGTTCGGCATATGGATATGTAGGGAATAGAGGGATATGGATTATGTGCAGGTAGATAAGTGATAGTCTTGACATCATGTTCAGCACAGACATTGTGGGCCGAAGGGCCTGTTCTTGAGCTGTACTGTTCTATGTAATGTGCTATGTGTATTGAGTAGGATTTGTGTGAGAGAGACAACTGAGACTGTTTACTCTTTAAAGTTATAACTATATCTTTATTGAGTGGGTCAGCCTATTCTCTGTTTCCTTTATCAGTTCATTGTTTGTAAACCAATAAAATTATGCATTTTCAGACCATTCTTTTTGTTTCTTGGGCCTGAATTTAAATTTGAGCTCATGGGTGAATGTCTCAATTTCTGGTTGGGAAGAACCACTTTTGAAATGAGTTAGTGTTCCTAACTTTATTTGTGATGTGGCTAAGATTTCAATATTCCCTCTCCTTGTCGGCCCAATAAAGTAGTGTCCTCAGCCTAATTTCTCATTAATGCTCGTTGTCATATTTGAAAGCCTGCAAAAAAGAATGAAACATCTGAATTATACCAAAGTGGTTTAGATTGGACCGCTCCATGTGAAAGTGGAAGTCAAGCACTGTTCCTTTTTATTTTGGATTAACTGACATGATAGCACCTGCCCACAAGTGGACATTTTAGTTTAGATAATTTATGAACACGTCACCACTCCAGTGTTCTTGAACTAATGCCAAGCACGATGCCGTCTTGATGAAGGAGCCTTCGTTGAAGAGGTGCAGTCCTGTCGGTTAAGTGATGGCTATAAGGGAAGCTTGTACCAGCAGTGCATGGTTTCTGACACACAACCTAGTGTTGAATTTAAAGCACAGCATTGTGTTGACTAATAACGCACAATAGCCGAGCCTGTGGGGCAGATGGTGTCGGAACAGACATGGTTAGAAAGAGAGCCTCGCCAGTTACCGATATATTAAATCTGTGATAGACACAAAAAGCTGGAGGAACTCAGCGGGACAGGCAGCGTCTCTGGAGAAAAGGAATGGGTGATGATTCGGGTTGAGACCCTTCTTCAGACTTTGCAGTCTGAAGAAGGGTTTTGACCCGAAACGTCACCCATTCCTTCTCCCCAGATATGCTGCCTGTCCTGAATTACTCCAGCTATTTGTGTCTATCTTTGGTTTAAACTAGCACCTGCAGTTCCTTTCTACACATATTAAATCTGTGAATAGTTTCTTTCTTTTCTGATCAGTGCCTGAAACGTTCTCATTTTCTCTTGTGTTGGTTATGTTATTGTGAATAATCTCAATATGTTTTTTAAACTAATGTAGATTTTTATGTAAAAATGAGTGGGCCCCTTCTGCCGATCAGGCTGTTCATTTCCTCAGCCTCATTGCTAATTGAACCTCACAACTGTCTTAGTTAATTTGCCAAATGTAACTGTTCTAATGGTGTTCTGGCCAACAGCTTCCATCTTCCATAAAATGCAAAAGTGCCTCACTTTGAGACTTTGCCCATTCCTTTCCCTAAGTCAGGGGTCTCCAAACTATTGCCCACGGGCCACATCCGGGCCCGCCGCAAGATTTTATCTGCCCCACAGCAAGCTCTTAACACGTTCCGTGTAGCGGGCTATTTAGCGGGTTCTGTGCTAGAGAAATAAAACAGTGCCCCCACTTGCCCAGCCCCTCCTGTCTTTACTTGACTGGTGTCAAAGTCTAGAGACAGAGGCAGAGGCAGAGGCAGAGGCAGAGGCAGAGGCAGAGGCAGAGGCAGAGGCAGAGGCAGAGGCAGAGGCAGAGGCAGAGGCAGAGGCAGAGACAGAGACAGAGACAGAAAAAGAGAGACAAAGAGAGACATTAAATTTATAAAACTGACATTTCTTTATTTTTTCCTACGGCCTGCAAAAATGTGCCAAATATATAATGTGGCCCTCATACTGAAAAGTTTGGAGGCCCCTGCCCGAAGTCATAACTGTATTTCCATAACTCAGTGTGTCATTGAACTGACATGTTCAAAGGGCCAGTAAATCAAGTTTTTTGCATCCAGCACCCCTCACTCTCTACCCCCATTTAATGTCCACATTGGGCTTGATTTAGAATGTGTATCTCTATGAAACACTTGTTTCATATTTTAGCTCTTATCATATGTTTATATGAATAAAGTTGGTGAACAAATTCAATTTAAATGTGGCTTATCTCAAATAAAGTTTACACAGTCAGATAATCCAGAAAAAAAGCTTTGCTGATATAAAGTACATTTGTTCATATTTTGAAGCTTGCAATGACTTCATTCACCTGGTTGATTTTGGTATTTTATCCCAGAGAGCAGTCATCTGTTTTATTTCCTTTATGTGGATATTATAATTAACAATGAAAACTTGGTTAAATAATGAAACAGCGTTTTTCGTAAAATCTGTTCAACTCTGGTTTATGTCCCCAACATTTGAAGAGCAAATTCAAATGCATTGTTACTAACATCCTTGTTGAGTGATTTGCTCCTGGGACCTGTCTTCAGACCGACATACATTACAAACCCACTGACTCACATGGCTATCTGGACTACACGTCTTCCCACCCTGCCCCCTGTAAAGACTCCATCCCCTACTCCCAATTCCTCCGCCTACGCCGCATCTGTTCCCAGGATGAGACATTCCATACCAGGGCATCGGAAATGTCCTCGTTCTTCAGGGAACGGGGATTCCCCTCCGCCACCATAGATGAAGCTCACACCAGGGTCTCATCCATACCCCGTAACACTGCTCTCTCTCCCCATCCTCGCACTCGCAACAAGGGCAGAGTCCCTCTGGTCCTCACCTTTCACCCCACCAGCCGGCAAATACAACACATAATCCTCCACCAATTCCGCCACCTCCAACGTGACCCCACCACTCACCACATCTTCCCATCTCCCCCCATGTCTGCCTTCCGCAAAGACCGCTCCCTCCGCAACTCCCTCGTCAATTCTTCCCTTCCCTCCCGCACCACCCCCTCCCCGGGCACTTTCCGTTGCAACCGCAAGAAATGCAACACCTGTCCCTTCACCTCCCCCTCGACTCCATTCAAGGACCCAAGCAGTCGTTCCAGGTGCGACAAAGGTTCACCTGTATCTCCTCCAACCTCATCTACTGCATCCGCTGCTCTAGATGTTAGCTGATTTACATCGGGGAGACTAAGCGGAGGTTGGGCGATCGTTTCGCCGAACACCTCCGCTCAGTCCGCAATAACCTACCTGAACTCCCGGTGGCTCAGCACTTCGACTCCCCCTCCCATTCCCAATCCGACCTCTCTGTCCTGGGTCTCCTCCACTGCCAGAGTGAGCAACAGCGGAAATTGGAGGAACAGCACCTCATATTCCGCCTGGGGACCTTGCGTCCGGATGGCATTAACATTGAATTCTCCCAATTTTGCTAGCCCTTGCTGTCTCCCCCCCCTTCTTTAACCCTCTAGCTGTCTCCTCCCACCTTCCCATCCGCCCGCCCTCGGGCTCCTCCTCCTCCTCCTCTTTTCCTTCCTTCTCCCCCCCACCCCCCATCAGTCTGAAGAAGGGTTTCAGCCCGAAACGTCGCCTATTTCCTTCGCTCCATAGATGCTGCTGCACCCGCTGAGTTTCTCCAGCAATTTTGTGTACCTTCGATCTTCCAGCATCTGCAGTTCCTTCTTGAACACCTGTCTTCAGATCCTGTTTTCACATCCCTTTGTATTATAATTATATTTTATAGCTTTCAGGCATGGACACATTTAGTCTTGCCAGATTTGTGGCTACACTTGTGTTTTTGGCACGGTTCTATATTCTGGCCATTGGTACACCAGAGGAGTGGTTTAAATAATGTGTGTATATCTGATAGGTAATTTCATATTAAAGATAAACAATGATGTTGAAAGATCACTCATTTGCAATTAGACACTGTATTCGTGTGTGTGTGTGTGTGTGCAAGGCTGTTGTTCTCTCCGGTTTCACAACAAAGAAAGTTTGATGACCTTGTTTACCCTGCATTTGCTTGCTGTCTATTCATCCAGAAATGGTCTCCAATAATCAAAGCTCAAGCATGGGTCAATAAGTAGCAAGTAATGTCCGTGCATCAGGAGTGCCAAACCTTGACCATTTCCAACAAGAGTGTTGTTCATATTCAATACCCATTCATCGTCAACAGTCAGAATATTGAACAGTAAAATACAGCACAGGAACCGACTCTTCTGCCCAAAATGTCTGTGTCGAACATGATGCCAAGTTAAACTAATCTCCCCTCCCTGCACGTGATTCATATTCTTCCATTACCTACATATCCAATTACTATCCAAAAGTCGCTTGCATGCCGTGATTATATCTACCTCCACTACCACCCGTTAGCAATGGGCTCCAAGCACCCACCATTCTCTGTGTATAAAACAAACTTGGTAACATTCAATGATGTTACCTTTGCTAAATTCCCCACTATCAACATCATGCGGTTCACCATTAATCAGATTTCAAGTGAACCAGCCATGTAAATATCATGGTCTCAAGAACAAGTGAGAGGCTGGATATTCTGCTGGGAATGACTTGCCTTGACATCCAAAACCTTTTCTACCATCTACAGGGCAAGGATCAGGATCTTGTTGGGACACTCTCCACATTCCTGGGGTGCAACAACACTGGTGTCATCTAGTACAAGGCAGCCCACTATTGGCCCACTATCATCTTCCTTAAACATTTATTCCCTCCATCACAGGTGTGTCCCATAGACAGGATGTGCTGCAGTCTCTTCCCAAGGTTACTGCTGAAAGCACCTCCCAAACTCATGACCTCTGCCACCAAGAAGCAGGTCCCCCTGTTTGCAAGTTGCACGCCACCCTGCCCTCAAAATGTTTCAGTAGACCTGTAGATTGTGTCTCAATCCTGGGACTCCCTATCCAAGAACACCATAGGAGGATCTTCCCCAAAACGGTTGCAGTGGTTCACTACCGCCTTCTCAAAAGGAATCAAATCTGGCCTTGATTCTGAAAATAGAAAGTACTTTCATTGGGCTCAAATCCAGAGGAAATAGTGTGATTATTTTTTTGTTTTTGTGTGATGTAAAATGCAGGTCAAACATCACCAAGCCTACTTCTATTATATTTTGTAGACAAGCTAGTGTAATATATATGTAGGAAGGAACTGTAGATACTGGTTCACACCGAAGATAAACACAAATGCTGGAGTAACTCGGCAATGCTGTCTGTCCCGCTGAGTTACTCCAGCATTTTTTTCTCCATCTCAAGTGTAATATACAGTGCACCCAATAAAGTAACGCGTCAGTAACATAGGATTTCTTTTTAAGAGCAATCCGGAGGCTTTCTGCTCGTTGATTGCTGTAGCTCGCAAAAATACATGGTATATGGAGTTCAAAGCTCAGCTAAACTATGATATTACGACTGGTTTACTGGATTTGTTTCCTTCAATGCTCTTTGTAAGGATAAACTTGCTTACTAATGTTTGAAATTTATCTTAACAAATCATTTTTTAGTTTTATCTTTATGGTAGCTGAATATTTGCAGTGTTGGGAGGTGGCTGGGGATCAGGAGATAGTACATGGGGAAGGTCACAGAGGATAATGTAGGAACTGAGAAGAACAGGGAATTTAGAACAGTAGACGGAGGAACAGGCCCTTTGGCCCACAATGTCTGTGCCAAACATGATGCCAAGTTTAACTGTAGGAAGGAACTGCAGATGCTGGTTATACACCGAGGATAGACACAAAATGCTGGAGTAACTCAGCGGGACAGGCAGCATCTCTGGAGAGAGGGTATGGTTGACGCTTTGGGTCGAGATCCTTCTTCAGACGAGAGTCAGGAGAGAGGGAGTCTAGATTTATGAAAGGGTAAGGTGTGAAAACGACAGATCAAAGCAGACGATGATAAGGAAATGTAGAATGGTTCATTGTTAGCTGAGGGTAAGGTGACAAGGAGGCATACAATAAGTAAGATTAATCAGAACTTGGTTGGGGGAGGGACAGAGAGAAAGGGACGGAAGGGTTACTTGAAGTGAAGGAAATCATTATCATACCACTGGGTTGTAAGCTGTCCAAGCGAAATATGAGGTGTTGTTCCTCCAATTTGCATTGGGCCGTGCTCTGACAGTGGAGGAGGCCCAGGACAGAAAGGTTGGTGTGGGAATGGGAGGGGGAGTTCAAGTGTTTAGCAATTAACCCCCTCTGCCTGCACATGATCTCTATCCTACCATCCATTACATACAGTGCCCTCCATAATGTTTGGGACAAAGACCCATCATTGATTTATTTGCCTCTGTACTCCACAATTTGAGATTTGTAATAGAAATAAAATCACTTGTGGTTAAAGTGCACATTGTCAGATTTTAATAAAGGCCATTTGTATACATTTACATATACCACATACATTTTATACATTTTGGTTTCACCATGTAGAGATTACAGCAGTGTTTATACATACTCCCTAGTCCAGAACCAGGGGCCACAGTTTAAGAATAAGGAGTAAGCCACTTAGAACGGAGATGAGGAAACACTTTTTCTCACACACAGTTGTGAGTCTGTGGAAATCTCTGCCTCAGAGGCAGGTTCTCCGGATGCTTTCAAGAGAGAGCTAGATAGGGCGCTTAAAGATAGAGGAGTCAGGGGATATGGGGAGAAGGCAGCAACGGGGTACTGTTTGGGGATGATCAGCCATGATCACATTGAATGGCAGTGCTGGCTCGAAGGGCCAAATGTCCTACTCCTGCACCTATTGTCTATTTTCTAGTCCGTGTCCCCCCCCGCCCCCCCCCCCCCCCCCCCCCCCCCCCCCCCCCATTTCAGGGCACCATAATGTTTAGGACACAGCAATGTCATGTAAATGAAAGTAGTCATGTTTAGTATTTTGTTGCATATCCTTTGCATGCAATGAATGCTTGAAGTCTGCGATTCATGAACATCATCAGTTGCTGGGTGTCTTCTCTGGTGATGCTCTGCCAGGCCTGTATTGCAGCCATCTTTAGCTCATGCCTGTATTGCAGCCATCTTTAGCTCATGCTTGCGTTGGGGGGCTAGTCCCCTTCAGTTTTCTCTTCAGCATATAAAAGTCATGCTCAATTGGGTTCAGATCAGGTGATTAATTTGGCCACTCAAGAATTTTTTAGCTTTGAAAAACTCCTTTGTTGCTTTAGCAGTATGTTTGGGATCATTGTCTTGCTGTAGAATGAACCGCCGGCCAATGAGTTTTGAGGCATTTGTTTGAACTTGAGCAGACAGGATGCGCCTGTACACTTCAGAATTCATTATACTACTGCCATCAGCAGTTGTATCATCAATGAAGATAAGTGAGCCAGTACCTTCAGCAGCCATACATGCCCAGGCCATAACACCCCCACCACCGTGTTTCACAGATGAGGTGGTATGCTTTGGATCTTGGGCAGTTCTTTCTCTCCTCCATACTTTGCTCTTGCCATCACTCTGATATAAGGTACTCTTCATCTCATCTGTCCACAAGACCTTTTTCCAGAATTGTGGTTGCTCTTTTAAGTACTTCTTGGCAAACTGTAACCTGGCCATCCTATATTTGTGGCTAACCAGTGGTTTGACTCTTGCAGTGTAGCCTCTGTATTTCTGTTCATGAAGTCTTCTGTGGACAGTGGTAATTTACAAATCCACACCTGACTCCTGAAGAGCAGTTTCTAATCTGTCGGACAGGTATTTAAGGATTTTTCTTTATTATAGAGAGAATTCTTCTGTCATCAGCTGTAGAGGTCTTCCTTGGCCTGCCAGTCCCTTTGCGATTAGTAAGCTCACCAGTGCTCTCTTTCTTCTTCATGATGTTCCAAACAGTTGATTTTGGTAAGCCTAAGATTTGGCTAATGTCTCTAACAGTTTTATTCTAGTTTCTCAGTCTCATAATGGCTCTTTGACTTTCATTGGCACAACTTTGGGCCTCATGTTGATAAACAGCAATAAAAGTTTCCAAAGGTGATGGAAAGACTGGAGGAAAGACTAGGTGCTGAGAGCTCTCTTATACCTGCATTAAAGAGGCAATTAAACACCTGAGCAATTTCAAAGACCTGTGGCCATGTGTCCCAAACATTATGGTGCCCTGAAGTGGAGGAAGGATGTATAAACACAGCTGTAATTTCTACATGGTGAAACCAAAATGTATAAAAATACCCTTTAATAAAATCTGACAATGTGCACTTTAACCACATGTGATTCTTTTCAATTACAAATCTCAAATTGTGGAGTACAGAGGCAAATAAATAAATGATGGGTGTTTGTCCCAAACATTACAGAGGGCTTGGTATCTATGTGCCTATCCACCTCTATTGTATCTGCTTCCACTACCACCCCTGGTGGCACGTTTCATAAACTCACCATTCTGTGCGTGTGTAAAAAATAAAAGCTTGCATGCAGATCTCCTTTAAACGTTCTCCCTCTGACCTTAAAGTTATGCCCTCTAATCTTTGACATTTCAAAGTAACATTAGCAAATTTGCAGATGACACAAGGTTGGGTGGCAGTGTGAACTGTGAGGAGGATGCTATGAGAATGCAGGGTGACTTGGACAGGTTGGGGCAGTGGGCAGATGCATGGCAGATTAAGTTTAATGCGGATAAATGTGAGGTTATCCACTTTGGTAGCAAAAACAGGAAGGCAGATTACTATCTAAATGGCGTCAAGTTGGGAAAAGGGAAAGTACAACGGGATCTGGGGGTCTTTGTACATCAGTCTATGAAAGTAAGCATGCAGGTACAGCAGGCAGTGAAGAAAGCAAATGGCATTTTGGCCTTTATAACAAGAGGAATCGAATATCGGAGCAAAGAGGTCCTTCTGCAGTTGTACAGAGCCCTAGTGAGACCACACCTGGAGTATTGTGTGCAGTTTTGGTCCCCTAATTTGAGGAAGGACATTCTTGCTATTGAGGGAGTGCAGCGTAGGTTTACAAGGTTAATTCCCGGGATGGCGGGACTGTCATATGCTGAGAGAATGGAGCAGCTGGGCCATTCTCAGGAGTTTAGAAGGATGAGAGGGTATCTCATTGAAACATATAAGATTGTTAAGGGCTTGGACACGCAGGAAACATGTTCCCGATGTTGGAGTCTAGAACCAGGGGCCACAGTTTAAGAATAAGGAGTAAGCCATTTAGAACGGAGATGAGGAAACACTTTTTCTCACAGAGAGTGTTGAGTCTGTGGAATTCTCTGCTTCAGAGGGCGGTGGAGGCAGGTTAACTGGATGCTTTCAAGATAGAGCTAGATAGGGCTCTTAAAAATAGCGGAGTCAGGGATATGGGGAGAAGGCAGGAACGGGGTACTGATTGGGCATGATCAGCCATGATCACATTGAATAGCGGTGCTGGCTCGAAGGGCCAAATGGCCTACTCCTGCACCTATTGTCTATTTCAACCCTGGGGAAAAAGGTTCTGATTCTTTATTCTGTCCATGCTACTCATACCTTTATATTTCTACTGTAAGGTCTCTCCTCAACCTCCGATGCTCCTGAGAAAACAATCCAAGTTTGTCCAACCTCTCAATATTCTTCTATTGAGCCTTCTATTTCAATCAGCATCCTGTCAAGCCTATTCTACACCCTCTCCAAAGCCTCCACCTTCCTTTAATAGGGCGACCAGAACGGCACATAATATTCCAAATGCAATGTAACAAAAATGTTATAAAGATGCAATGTGACTTTCTTACTCATGTACATTGTATCCTGACTAATGATAGCAAGCATATCATAAGGTCTCGCCATTAACTGTACATTTTTCCCCTTGCATTTGACCTCCCAAATTGCAACGCCTCACACTTGCTCGAATTATTCATCTGCTATTCCTCCACACATATCTCTCATAGATCATGCTGTATCCTTTGACAGCCTTCTTCAGTATCCTCAACATCAATTTTATTATAATTTAAATATCACAAACAACAGGGGTCCCAGCGCAGATCCTTGCCGAACACCACTGATCACAGTCCTCCAGTCAGTCCTCCAGTCCTTCCACCACTACCATCTGTCTTCTTTGGGTAAGTCAATTCTGAATCCAAACTACCAAGGCATCATGAATCCATGCATTTTAGACTTCTGAATCAGCCGATCATGAAGGACTTTATCAAATGCTTTACTAAAATCCATGCGGACAACGTCCACTGGCCTCTCCTCATCAGTCACCTTCACATCTCCAAAAAAGTCAATCAAATTCATAGGACATGACCTGCCATGCTGACTGTCCCTAAATAGCATATTCTCTCCAAAATGTGAATACATCCTAGCCTGAAGAAACCTCTCTAATAACTTCCTTACCACTAATGTTAGGTCTACTGGCCTATAATTTGCTGGATTATCTCTACTTCCCTTGTTAAACAAAGGAACAACATTGGCAACACTCCAAACCTCTGACCTCTCCTGTGGCGAGAGGATATAAATTTCTTGCCACCCCCAATAACCTGGGTGGATGTATGCTGCAGAGTGACTGGAATTGGGGATGGAGTTTGGAGAGGCAGATACGTTCGGGGACGGTTAGCTGGGAAGGCTGGAAATTGGGTTTTGGCAATGGTAGTGCAAGGGTGGGGAGGGGGGGGGGGGTTGGTAGCTGGAGATTGGATGGGCAAGAAAGCGTAGAAATCCAGAAGGCTGGTTAAGCTGCAACATTGATTGCATTTCGCAAGCTTGCATCACCAGTAATAGGGCCAATCCACCAACACCACTGACTGACTGAACCCTATGGGAGTGCAGTGGGATCCTCGCATGAATGAAGAGGACAAGCCAGGTGACCAACAGGCCGTCTCGAGCTCCTGCAGACATTCACATGACCATAGATTAGAGAAAACTTTACACGCCAGCAGGTACAGGAGTATCTGCCAGTTGATCATCTTGATTGCCAATTGAGTGTCACAGCGGAATGACCAAATAAAATACTTCCTCTATTTTCCAGAAGAAGATGCAGGTCACCACCGCCTCTGATTGTGCTGCTAACAAAATTATCAGCTAATATTAGAAGATTATTGTAACATTTGCCAAAAGACTGAGCATCATCCCATAAGCCCCACTGGGTCCTTTCCATAGCTAAACTGACGTACAGATGATGACAAAGTGTTGTAGTAGGGTGGATGCTGAGATTTGGCAAGCTGTATAATTGATATCACGGCCAACTGTCCACAATTGACAGCTGCTTTCTTCAGAAGGAATGTGCAGGAGGCCTAAGCCAATTGCAGAACTTCACCTTTTGCACTGACTCGGATCAGCTGATCTGGCACATTTCAGCCATTGAATCTGGACCCACAATTTACAAAGCTTTACCTAATTAAATGGACAATGAGCAAAACAAAACTGAGTTCTATCATTGCCTGGTGTACCTTGTATAGGATCACTGAATTCTCAGTGATTGGCCGAGTCCAGTAGGAGCGTTTTAAAAACTTTTATTCAACGGATACACGGCATCAGAGATACACGGCATCAATGTCATAAGGAATAGGAGTAGAATTAGGCCATTCGGCCCATCAAGTCTACTCTGCCATTCAATCATGGCTGATCTATCTCTCCTTCTCAAACCCATTCTCCTGCCTTCTGCCCATAACCTCTGACACCTGTACTAATCAAGAATCTATCTATGCCTTAAAAATATCCAAAATAAGATCTGCAGATCTTAACTAAAAGCTGAACATATTATAACTAACGAAACAAAGAAACTATAGAA